>NC_044922.1:10979249-11056090 GCF_003576645.1 Ipomoea triloba | reverse complement strand
CTCCCTCACGGAAATGGGAATGAGGAATACGAAATGGGAAAGGGAATGAAGAGTTGAAGAAATGGGATTCTTATCCCTATCATATACATATATATTACGTAATATCATATATATATATATATAATAATAATAATAATAATGATAATAATAATAATATTAATAATAATTAAATATGTGGATGATTATCCACACTTATATATATAATAATAATATTAATGATGATAATAAAATAATGTATGTGGAATACTTATCCACAATTATATATATAATAATAATAAAATATCTTCCAACTTATCAGTTGGGGTCCAAACAGATGGAGTTTCGGTGGAAAATAATCCAGATAGAAGAATTTCCGAAACTAAAAATTTATTCCAGTCTAGAACTCAAAATTGGGCTAGGTTCGGTAAACCGCGAAATTTCGCGATGTACGATCACAAATAAATTTTAGCTGCTATGGGCTAATCTAATTAAATAGGAAAATCCAGAATAATAGTATGGTGCCTAAAAATCCATTTCCTAGGACAAACGGGTCCGAATACTAGTTCTTAAATTTTTTTTTTTTACGGTTCGTGACTGGGACGTACGATCGCAGCTTATTACTAACTGTCCTTACTTATAATAATTTTTTTTGAGACATCGGGAGATCATTTCAAGAATGTTATAGCCTAAAGAAATATTTTTCGAACCTTAATTTTACTGGAATAGGTGAGGGGTTACACAAGGCTTGAACGAAAATACGGGGTGTTACATAGATGGCTCAATCAAAAATTTTGGAGAACTATCAAAAAGTTTTTTGAGTTACTTTTCTGACAAAATACAACGTAAGAAGTCTTTCTCTCACTTCTACGCAATAAGGCAGGATAAGGGGGAGAGCTTAAAAGATTTTCTGAACAAGTGGAAGAAGGAAGTCAACAACATGTGCGATTTTGACCCTAAGGCGGTGATCCTCATGTTTATCCAGGTATTAAGGTCGAGGGATTTTCGCAAGCAGTTGAACACCCACCATCCACGCTCCTATAAGGAACTAATGCGGACAGCCAACCGCTATGGTGAGGCAAAGGAGATTGATAGAAAGAAGAAGGATGAGGAAGAAGGCAGGAGGGGTGGGTGACCTGATAAAGTTGGTCCGACCAACCAAGCACCACGCCCAAACTAGTCATCAACAATGAAGGGGAGAGATCACGAGCGGCCTCGTCTCGTCCCACCACGACACTTGACACCGCTTACTCATCCGGTTAGCGTGATTTTAAGTCACGCTGAGGAAATGTGAATCGTGCAGTTTCCCTCATAATGCATGATAGTTTCTCCGAACGTGGACCAAACCAAATATTGTCAGTTCCACCGACAGGNCTCTCTCCCTCACGGAAATGGGAATGAGGAATACGAAATGGGAAAGGGAATGAAGAGTTGAAGAAATGGGATTCTTATCCCTATCATATACATATATATTACGTAATATCATATATATATATATATAATAATAATAATAATAATGATAATAATAATAATATTAATAATAATTAAATATGTGGATGATTATCCACACTTATATATATAATAATAATATTAATGATGATAATAAAATAATGTATGTGGAATACTTATCCACAATTATATATATAATAATAATAAAATATCTTCCAACTTATCAGTTGGGGTCCAAACAGATGGAGTTTCGGTGGAAAATAATCCAGATAGAAGAATTTCCGAAACTAAAAATTTATTCCAGTCTAGAACTCAAAATTGGGCTAGGTTCGGTAAACCGCGAAATTTCGCGATGTACGATCACAAATAAATTTTAGCTGCTATGGGCTAATCTAATTAAATAGGAAAATCCAGAATAATAGTATGGTGCCTAAAAATCCATTTCCTAGGACAAACGGGTCCGAATACTAGTTCTTAAATTTTTTTTTTTTACGGTTCGTGACTGGGACGTACGATCGCAGCTTATTACTAACTGTCCTTACTTATAATAATTTTTTTTGAGACATCGGGAGATCATTTCAAGAATGTTATAGCCTAAAGAAATATTTTTCGAACCTTAATTTTACTGGAATAGGTGAGGGGTTACACAAGGCTTGAACGAAAATACGGGGTGTTACATAGATGGCTCAATCAAAAATTTTGGAGAACTATCAAAAAGTTTTTTGAGTTACTTTTCTGACAAAATACAACGTAAGAAGTCTTTCTCTCACTTCTACGCAATAAGGCAGGATAAGGGGGAGAGCTTAAAAGATTTTCTGAACAAGTGGAAGAAGGAAGTCAACAACATGTGCGATTTTGACCCTAAGGCGGTGATCCTCATGTTTATCCAGGTATTAAGGTCGAGGGATTTTCGCAAGCAGTTGAACACCCACCATCCACGCTCCTATAAGGAACTAATGCGGACAGCCAACCGCTATGGTGAGGCAAAGGAGATTGATAGAAAGAAGAAGGATGAGGAAGAAGGCAGGAGGGGTGGGTGACCTGATAAAGTTGGTCCGACCAACCAAGCACCACGCCCAAACTAGTCATCAACAATGAAGGGGAGAGATCACGAGCGGCCTCGTCTCGTCCCACCACGACACTTGACACCGCTTACTCATCCGGTTAGCGTGATTTTAAGTCACGCTGAGGAAATGTGAATCGTGCAGTTTCCCTCATAATGCATGATAGTTTCTCCGAACGTGGACCAAACCAAATATTGTCAGTTCCACCGACAGGTTGGCCATGATACTTACGAGTGTCATGTTTTAAAAGGGCAAATAGAGGAACTAGTGTAGAACAGATATTTTGCTCAATTTGTTAAGTATCCAGGGCAACAACAGTATCAACAATAAGGCTAACCCGGAAATGTATGGCGAAAGGAAGAGGACCATGAGCCGTCCGCCTCCAACACCAAGAAGAGAAGGTACGGCAGGGGCATGAAAGAAAGAGACAATGATTTAGAGGATGAGCCCGCGCAACGTAAAAAACATGTTATTCGCTAGAAGATTTGTTCAAACAGAAATGTAAATAGTGGTATGGTTCGTCCTGATCAAATTCTTTTTTTTATATAAAAAAAAACAGAAGAAATATTTTATTCCCATGTAAAATTAGCTGTAAGGCATATAGTTGGTTTCATATAGCATGTCATCCCTTTTATCTTAAATAATGAGGAGTACTC
Organism: Ipomoea triloba; assembly: GCF_003576645.1. Classification (NCBI taxonomy): domain Eukaryota; kingdom Viridiplantae; phylum Streptophyta; class Magnoliopsida; order Solanales; family Convolvulaceae; genus Ipomoea; species Ipomoea triloba. Next base: position 11,052,945 of record NC_044922.1, on the reverse strand, counting down.
GTAGCGGATTTGGACTTGGCCAAAGAAGAAATTGGAGTAGGACCTTCATATGCTAGAGGGAGAGAGGCACCTATATCTTTCTGTCTGGATTCACAGGGCACAGTGGCCCTGTAATACCCCGTATTTTCCTAACATTATTATTTTATCCTAAGGCGTTGACATTCATAAGTTATGATCTTCAGATATTTCAAAAGAATTTTTATAAGTGAGTATAGTTGTTATTAAGCTGCGATCTACGTACCGGTCACGAACCGTAAGAATTTTAGGAGCTGGTATTCGGACCCGATTATCCTAGGAAATGAATTATTAGACACCATACTATTATTCTTGAATTTCCTATTTAATTAAATTAGCCCATAGCAGCAAAAATTTGTTTTTGATCGTACATCGCGAAATTTCGCGGTGTACTGAACCTAGCCCAATTTTAAGTTTCAGTCTGGAGTAAATTTTTGGTTTCGAAAATTATTTGAATTAAATTAGTTTCAACCGAGAATTCATCTGTTTTAATCCCGAACAGTCCAAAAGAAGATATTTTCCCTTACCCACCACAAGATTGTGACAAGTGTCACATTAATGACCATGTGGATATATATTAATTAAGATGAGTTGGATAAGTCTTGCAAGGGATAAGCTTAGTCTCCAAGTCTTATAAGGGATAATATATAAGTTTGCATTTTATTTTCCCTCATTTCTTCCTCTCTTGTGACCGAAATAGTGAGGGAAAGAGAGAGAAAATAGATCTCATTTTCATCTTCATTCTTCCTTGAGTTCAAAGAGCTTCCATAGCCAATTTCTTCATCAAGATCATCACCTATTCGGTAAATTTCAATTTTAATCGGTTCAAAAGCTTTGTTTTCTTCCCTAGAACCTAACTAGAAGTTAAGAATTCCTAAATTATTGTTATGGTGGTATATTTTGCCTAGGGATTTTGGTGAAAGAATTAAGTGTTGATGAGAGTTTTGATCTTCAAGGGTAAGATTTCATGTTCACTAAAATTATTATTTACCCCATATATATGTATATTCATATATGGTATGCTATGATAACAAACTACGTGTTTTACAAAATTATGTGCATAAGAATGTTTATGTGATCACAAGTTCATTGCATAATATGTGTGTGGATTCCCGAATTATCGAGAATGGATTTTTACGGGTCAAACCCGTGTGTTGAGTAAATGCTTGGCTTGGAATTTTAGTATATGTACATTCCTATGAAGAATGATGTATTCTTATAGAGTGAATTATTGTGGAGAAAAATGTGTTTTGAGAAATTATATATTTTTGAAGAAGATATTTATCATGAGGAAATGATATATTTTGGAAATTATATGTACATATTTAGTCTTGGAGGATAAGAATACTTGCTGCCGGGGTGAGCCGGAAATCTCACAAACCTTTTTTGGAAAATATATGAGAATCTTTGGCTGCGGTCCAGATTATTATGAGCACTAGAGCTGCGGTTCTATTTGCTATTGAGATGAGAATCTAGGGTTGTGGTCCTATTGGTGGAGTATTGGTTTTTTTTATTAGTATCTAATCCTCCTTGACAAATATGTTATTTTGGAAAATGATATCTCCACATGTATTTTGGGAAAATATTTTATGAAGATTATGAGAGAAATGATATATATATATATATACGATTTTGGAAAGAATATGATTGTTGAAAATCATAAAACCCAAGCCTATATTTTACGGGGTGAAATAGAACTTACTTAGCTTATGCTAATTTTGGGATATACACCCCTTTGTTTTTGTGTTAAAATGATTTTGCAGGTGAACATGAATAGGATGGAAGAATAGACACCCTGAAAGATTTATTATTTTGAGGAATACCCAGTTGTATTAAGTTGGATGTTGATGTGGTTGTTTGATGTTGTAAGTTTAGCCTTAACGTTTGGGTATAGGAGAGATACCTAAGCGTGGTGGTAACACCCAGTTTTCTGCTGGTTAGATGCTTCCGCAATGTATTATTAAGGATTTTGAAATAAATCCAAGATGTGAAAATTGGGGTGTTACAGGCCCCCTCCTCTCTGTCGGAAACAACTTCCTATTTTGGTTCATAAGGAACAATGATCCCCTCCTCCCCGTTAGACAGAATTGCCAGAGGATCTTCAGGGGTATCCCCAACTTCGTGGCCACCTAGCAAAATCTTCCTATTCTTTAGCATTTTAAGTCGGGCGTGCTTCACCAGGCGCCTTGAGCAATGTCTCTTCGTCTCCTAGCTTGCTTTCTTTGGATCCATAAGTCCTGAAAAAAATCAGCCTTCTTTGGATCCATAAGCACTCGAAATAAAATTAAAAAAATCGATTTGCGCCCACTTCAGCTTCTGGAGCCGAGCCCGTGGCGCTCCTTACCTCGGCTCCTAAAGCTGAGGTCGAGGCGCTCTTTAAACCTCAGTTCCTAAAGCCGAGGGCGAGGTGCTCTTCTAAAAAAACATGAGGAAGAAGCACAAAAAAAAAAAGAGCATGAAGAAGAAGCATACCAGACAAAGTGTGGAGACAAGATTGAAGGAGACGGTAAAAACAAAGAAGTGAGGGGAAGAGTTTTATACAAAAATAGAGACGTATAAAAAGAAAGAGAAAATATTTGAGGATTAAGAAATATTTTGAAAATCTTGATATTTCCTTATAATATTAGGATTTATTCCAAATACAAAATTATTACTACCAAGCTACCTCAACCACTCTCGCTGGCTAGGGAGTGGGGGACTGGTGACAGATCAGAGCAATTGGGCAGGCAACACCCGACCCGAACCACAAGCACTGACCCGAAGGCAGACAAACGGCCACCCGTTACACAAGGATGACACATTGAAGAGAAGTTACTCCTTGTGTTATTACCCGCACTTAGTGTAGGATTAAATGTACGTTACATATTCACAGAGAGTCGTTGCACTCGTGGATATAAAAGAAGAATCCTGTTGTAGAGAGAGGGGACATTCTTGTACACCTGCGAACTACTGTACTGAACTCTTGTACTTACTAATACGCAAATACACTTTGGTAACAATACTTACCGTCACCTTCAACGTTATTCCAGATTTTTTAGGAACAGGTCAAATAGACCCTCGAACTTTACCTAAAAATTCAATTAGTCCCCTAAATTTTTTAAAGTAGCAATTAAACCAATCAATGTTGTATTTTGGTGCAATAAAGCCCAAAAATTGGTTAGTGGTAGGTTGCTAGGGTTCTGGCAACCTCCGGCAACACTTCGGTGCTATTTTCGACGATAAAACGATTGGTGACTGGCGAAATGACATTGGTCGCCATTGAAGCCAAGAAGGAAGGCGACCTGATCGCTTTCTCGATAGTCTATTTGTACCTTTTTCCATATTTTAATATTGGGTATGAATTTTCACGCATTACGTGTACAAAATGCTAATATAATAAAGTCTTATACTTTCCTCGTGACATTAGAAAAAAAATAGGTTAAATTTATTTTTCTTGATTTTAAGAAATCTAATTCATAGTTGACCTGAACTTTCGTAAGTAAAAAATGCTACTAAACATGAGAATAAGTTTCCACCTTTTAAATTAAAAAATTCAACTTTCAAAACTCCGAAATGTTCTCTAAAATGAATTGAATAAAACTGTAAAGTAAATCAAACCATTAACAATAGGAGAAATCGCACTTTTAGTCCTCCAATTAGTACCACTTCTGCAATGTTGTCCTTATCTTTCAATTTGAACACTTTTGATCCCTCAATTATTGACCTGTTAGTCAATTTAGTCCTTCCGTGACTTAACCTCTCTAAACTCCGTTTAGACCATGGACAAAAGTGGAATTTCACATAGCCTTGATTATATTTACCCAATTTCCTCCCCTTCCTCTGCACGTCTACCATTTCCACCACCGCTTCTTCAACCCTAATGGGAAGGACTGCTAAAGAAGCTGTGAGATTGGCGGCATTTCCGCTTTACGAGAGCATAGTGAAGAAGAAATGGGCAGTGAACTCGATTTTCATGGCTCTCTACGCCTTTGCCGTTGTTCTCATCTATTGGGTTCTTCTCTCTTATGGCATGGCCTTCGGCAATAAGCTTTTGCCTATCTGGGCTAAGGGCGCTCCCGCTTTAGGCCAAAAGTTCCTCATCAAACAAGCCTGGATCCCAGAAAACAGCTGGAGTTTCGCAGGAGCAGAAGAAATAGTTTGGGAGATTCGAGGAGATATATTGAGGTTTTGGGTTTATGAGACTAAGGTATGAAATTGTTTATTTGGGTTGAATTTTGTGGAAAGGTGGAATCTTTTTTTGTTTTGGTTCTTGCTTGGACCATAGCTTGTGAATTGAGCTTTTACGTATTTACTGTTCATTGAGAATTTTGACTGTTTTTGTGTTTTTCATTTGGAGTTTTATGATCTGAAAATACTGAATTGCTGTGTTCTTTAATTGAGATTTTGGTGTTCTGACATGAATTGAGATTGTTTGATGTTTTGTTTTAATAGAGCTTCTAAAAATAGGAGTAATTGAGAAGCATAGTATTGTGGGGTTGTCTTGATTTGAGGGTTTTGATTCGATTCTTATTGAGTTTGGAATGGGTTGCATTTGTGGAAAAGCTTCCCCTTCTGTCAAAGATATAGCCGAGGTGAAAGGAAGAGAGAATCCATTAAAGGATCATCAGAAATAGTCACTGAATAGGCTCTTTCTTCACGGTTGCTTATTGGGTATAATTTTAATTATGATTGATCCTCTGGCAAATCATATTTGATGTACTTGAGATTCAATTCGACCGATATGATGTTTTTTTAAGTTGGGCCGAGTTTGGAGAGCGATAGGGAGAGGTTTCTGCCCAACAACGTGCTGTTGATACTAGCAGGGGCAAGCCTTCTGTAGATGGAGTAGTTCGGTTGAAGAAGCAATGGTGGAAATGGCTGACGGGCAGAGGAAGGGGAAGAAATTGGGTAAATATAATCAAGGCTATGTGAAATTCCACTTTTGTCCATGGTCTAAACGGAGTTTAGAGAGGTTAAGTCACGGAAGGACTAAATTGACTAACGGGTCAATAATTGAGGGATCAAAAGTGTTCAAATTGAAAGATAAGGACAACATTGCAGAAGTGGTACTAATTGGGGGACCAAAAGTGCGATTTCCCCTTAACAATACTATAAAGTGCACTAGAAACTCATCACGGAGAGTAAACTTTTGGTACGCATTAACTTTATTATCATGGTTGAAAAAATGGCTAGGCGCTCGGGGAGTGCCTAGCGTCGAGGATGCCTAGGCGGGGATTAATCGGCGCCTAGGCGCCCGTGTATTTTTTTATTTTATTTTTTATTTTTTAAAAATTGTTTAAGTATTCATAAATTTTTAAAGAGTAATAATATAACGTATATAATACTTTAACAATTAATACTAAAATATTAAATATTAACCTAAAAAATATTTAGAATTTGTACAATTTAGGGTTATTTCGCACAAAACGATGTTGTTTTGAGTGAAATAACCCATTAAAAAAAGAACAATAGTTAATCGGCCGACTAGTCGGTGCCTATGAGGTCTAGTCGACGTCCAGGAGACTAGGCGGTTGATGGTGTAAATGTAAACGGGGGTACGGATTTACACCACGTGTGTTTGATGGTGTATGATGTAGTGTATGGAGTGTGTATGATTGAGAAGGAAAGCCATGGATTCCTCCCTGGAGAAGAACCAAGAACCCCATAGTGAACAAGAGAGAGAGGGTCGAGAGGCCAGGATCAAAGGATGCCATTACAGTGGAGGGTCAGGTCCTTTGTATAGGAATAGGACCTGACCCTTCGGGAATATAATATTTCCCAAAGGTCACTTGCCCTTTAACAATTCCTAAGGGACACCCGACCTTTTAGGGGTACAATAATACATGGACTATATACATTGTATTTCTACAGTAGTCCCTTGGGGTATTTACCCATCACAAGTCCCCCACTTCTTGAATCTGCGAGAGTCGTCAGGTTCGAGAAGTAAAATGTGCTCCGGGCGGCCAACTTGTTACAAGCAAAGTCTCCTCGGTCTGAATGCCTTAATAGTCTGTGATGAACCCCTCAAGTCTGAGTTGAGCATGAGGGGCGTGATTTACGCTGGTTGCCTCGTTAAAAACCTTAGACTAAGAAAAACCCTATGGGAAAAAACCTAGCTAAGGAAAAAAGAGTACAACCAAAAAGGCGTAATCATTTAAAGACTATAAAGGGGGCTGTCTTGGTTTTATGCAGCTTGATCAGCTTTTCTAGGTTGAATCTCGAGTGATTCTTCATGTCCCCTAGTGATTCTTCATATCCCGTGAGCTTTTTAGAAATCCTGCAAAAAATAAGATAAAAAATGCAAATATGCATGTAATGCATGCCTATCCTAATATGCAAATTCTAAGTTAGTTCCTAACTCCACTTCTATAACTAAAAATGAACCCTCACTCCGAGGGATACCTTAATGCACCACTTTGGGGCTGTGCGGGCACCCAAAGCCACTATATTGCGCAAGATTTTTTGTGCCAAAGGCATCTTTTTTACCGAGCTGGTGCTTTGACGACCACAGGGGTCTCATCGCTGAGGAGCGGGATTTTTATAATTATATTTTTTTTTTTGCGACCACAATGGTCCTTTTCTTTGTGCCAACGGCATCTTTTTCACCAAGCCGGTATTTGGGCGACCATTTTGGTCTCATCGCGGGAGCGCGGGATTTTATTTATTTTTTTGCGACCACAATGGCCCTTTTGCGACCACAATGGTCCTTTTTCAAGTGCCATGACGAGGCATGTGCACAATCAACCGGGTAAATCCGTGCAGGTTGATCAAACCCCAAACGGAAGAGCCGGAGATTTTTCCAAGTGCCATGACGAGGCATGGGCACACTCAACCGAACAAATCCGTGCAGGTCGGCCAAACCCCAAACGGAAGGGTCGGAGAGTTTTNTCCTTCTTCCATCTTGATCCATCTTCTTTCTCTATTTTTTTTTATTATTTTTTTTTATGAAAAGGACGTGGGGGACAAAGTCCCCTACTTCAAGAATTGCACATGAGGTAGGAGTTGTGCTACCCCATAAAATATAATTCTTTTTTTTTTTAATAGGATAGCCGAAAGTGGCTGTCCTATTTCCTTTTTTTTTTTATATATATATATATAAAAATGCAATGTGGGGGACAAAGTCCCCCACTTTATGAAAATCACATGGGGTAGCCGTGCTACCCCATAGGCCCATACATTTTTTTTTTAACATTATAATAATAATACATAATAATATTATATGGATTAAGAAGAAGAAAGAAGAAACCAGCTTCATCATCTTCTTCTTTGCTGTCTTCTTTGCCGGAGAGAAAGAGACGTCACCGGCGACCGCATCTCTTTCCGGCGGTTTGTTGGATCGGGTGTTCCTTGAGCCAACGTATTTTCTGAGCTTGGAGGCGACATTCGCGGCGGGTGGTGGTGACCGGAGGAAGAAGCGTGAACTAGTCGCTGAAGGTCGCTGGTCGAGGCAGCGGTCGGCGGTGGGTAAAGCTCCTAGGACGGCGATTGTCATGGGAGGAGTCTGAGATCGCCGTCGTTCATTGTCGTTGTTGGAGGCGGTGGCAGTGACGTCGCGGTGGTGGCTAGAGAGAGGGATGGAGTGGCAACGTGATGGCGTACTGGTGTTGTCTCCCTTTTATTTTGTCTTTCCATGGATCCTCTTCATAATGTATAGATATAAACATTACAAAGTATGAAACCTTGAACCTTGTGAGTAGATAATTTATTAGGCTACTTGGTTTGGAGTGTATTCACGTGGGTGGTGGAGGAAAATAAGTAAACTATTTTCTTGGGGAATGAAGATAAAGGAAGCAGGTTGGCTATGACCAAAACAAAAATGGGTGTTCTTCGGTGGTCCAAGTAGAAGAAGTACAAGATTGCTATAGTTGGTCACCAACAATTTTCCACTTTCTTTTGTTTTTCCTATCTCTTTCCCCCCACCATTTTTTTTTTAAATTATCCCCAGTAAATGCTTCCACCATTTCCTCCTTGCTTTTGACTTTTTGCCACCAACTATTTTGTCTTCTTTTTATTTCTTTATTTTTCCACTTCTGACAACAACATTTCCCCCCATTCTATTGCTTCNTCTTCCTTCTTCCATCTTGATCCATCTTCTTTCTCTATTTTTTTTTATTATTTTTTTTTATGAAAAGGACGTGGGGGACAAAGTCCCCTACTTCAAGAATTGCACATGAGGTAGGAGTTGTGCTACCCCATAAAATATAATTCTTTTTTTTTTTAATAGGATAGCCGAAAGTGGCTGTCCTATTTCCTTTTTTTTTTTATATATATATATATAAAAATGCAATGTGGGGGACAAAGTCCCCCACTTTATGAAAATCACATGGGGTAGCCGTGCTACCCCATAGGCCCATACATTTTTTTTTTAACATTATAATAATAATACATAATAATATTATATGGATTAAGAAGAAGAAAGAAGAAACCAGCTTCATCATCTTCTTCTTTGCTGTCTTCTTTGCCGGAGAGAAAGAGACGTCACCGGCGACCGCATCTCTTTCCGGCGGTTTGTTGGATCGGGTGTTCCTTGAGCCAACGTATTTTCTGAGCTTGGAGGCGACATTCGCGGCGGGTGGTGGTGACCGGAGGAAGAAGCGTGAACTAGTCGCTGAAGGTCGCTGGTCGAGGCAGCGGTCGGCGGTGGGTAAAGCTCCTAGGACGGCGATTGTCATGGGAGGAGTCTGAGATCGCCGTCGTTCATTGTCGTTGTTGGAGGCGGTGGCAGTGACGTCGCGGTGGTGGCTAGAGAGAGGGATGGAGTGGCAACGTGATGGCGTACTGGTGTTGTCTCCCTTTTATTTTGTCTTTCCATGGATCCTCTTCATAATGTATAGATATAAACATTACAAAGTATGAAACCTTGAACCTTGTGAGTAGATAATTTATTAGGCTACTTGGTTTGGAGTGTATTCACGTGGGTGGTGGAGGAAAATAAGTAAACTATTTTCTTGGGGAATGAAGATAAAGGAAGCAGGTTGGCTATGACCAAAACAAAAATGGGTGTTCTTCGGTGGTCCAAGTAGAAGAAGTACAAGATTGCTATAGTTGGTCACCAACAATTTTCCACTTTCTTTTGTTTTTCCTATCTCTTTCCCCCCACCATTTTTTTTTTAAATTATCCCCAGTAAATGCTTCCACCATTTCCTCCTTGCTTTTGACTTTTTGCCACCAACTATTTTGTCTTCTTTTTATTTCTTTATTTTTCCACTTCTGACAACAACATTTCCCCCCATTCTATTGCTTCTTTTTCTTCTGACAACAACATTTCCCCCCATTCTATTGCTTCTTTTTGACCGACACCCCCCATAATTTTCTCCTCCCTTTTTTTTTTTTGACCGACACCCCCCATAATTTTCTCCTCCCTTTTTTTTTTACATGTTCCACTACAAGGGAAAACAATAAAAAAGGATTATAGATCCTGGTGGTTTGGAGCAATGGCCGAGAGGGTGGCGAAGGTGGCCGGAGGAAATGAGCTTGCCAACGAAATCCAAATCCGGCAACGGCTACCGGAGTTCTACTGATGCTATGGTGGTGATAGCTGCTCGAAGGATGACGGCGGAAGCTATGGTGACTTCGGCATTTTGCTCCAGCGAGGGAGGGAGAGAGAGACATCGTGGCTGCGGTGGAGGGGGTCGTGGTGATGGAGCGGCGGCATCATGGAGCTGGATCCGGTGATGGTGGTGCGGCAGCATGGTGGAGCTCTCTAGTGGTGACAGCAACGACTCCGGCCGGGTAGAAATCGACGCAGTTGTCAGCAACTCCGGTGGAACTAGTCGATGAAGTTATTGTTAATGGTGATGAGGATGGTGGTGAACACCATCCCGTTGATTAGAGGAACACGGCATTTCGTCGCGGTCCCCACAGACGGCGCCAATGATGGTGTAAATGTAAACGGGGTACGGATTTACACCACGTGTGTTTGATTGTGTATGATGTAGTGTATGGAGTGTGTATGATTGAGAAGGAAAGCCATGGATTCCTCCCTGGAGAAGAACCAAGAACCCCATAGTGAACAAGAGAGAGAGGGTCGAGAGGCCAGGATCAAAGGATGCCATTACAGTGGAGGGTCAGGTCCTTTATATATGAATAGGACCTGACCCTTCGGGAATATAATATTTCCCAAAGGTCACTTGCCCTTTAACAATTCCTAAGGGACACCCGACCTTTTAGGGGTACAATAATACATGGACTATATACATTGTATTTCTACAGTAGTCCCTTGGGGTANTTCTTTTTGACCGACACCCCCCATAATTTTCTCCTCCCTTTTTTTTTTACATGTTCCACTACAAGGGAAAACAATAAAAAAGGATTATAGATCCTGGTGGTTTGGAGCAATGGCCGAGAGGGTGGCGAAGGTGGCCGGAGGAAATGAGCTTGCCAACGAAATCCAAATCCGGCAACGGCTACCGGAGTTCTACTGATGCTATGGTGGTGATAGCTGCTCGAAGGATGACGGCGGAAGCTATGGTGACTTCGGCATTTTGCTCCAGCGAGGGAGGGAGAGAGAGACATCGTGGCTGCGGTGGAGGGGGTCGTGGTGATGGAGCGGCGGCATCATGGAGCTGGATCCGGTGATGGTGGTGCGGCAGCATGGTGGAGCTCTCTAGTGGTGACAGCAACGACTCCGGCCGGGTAGAAATCGACGCAGTTGTCAGCAACTCCGGTGGAACTAGTCGATGAAGTTATTGTTAATGGTGATGAGGATGGTGGTGAACACCATCCCGTTGATTAGAGGAACACGGCATTTCGTCGCGGTCCCCACAGACGGCGCCAATGATGGTGTAAATGTAAACGGGGTACGGATTTACACCACGTGTGTTTGATTGTGTATGATGTAGTGTATGGAGTGTGTATGATTGAGAAGGAAAGCCATGGATTCCTCCCTGGAGAAGAACCAAGAACCCCATAGTGAACAAGAGAGAGAGGGTCGAGAGGCCAGGATCAAAGGATGCCATTACAGTGGAGGGTCAGGTCCTTTATATATGAATAGGACCTGACCCTTCGGGAATATAATATTTCCCAAAGGTCACTTGCCCTTTAACAATTCCTAAGGGACACCCGACCTTTTAGGGGTACAATAATACATGGACTATATACATTGTATTTCTACAGTAGTCCCTTGGGGTATTTACCCATACAGTAGTCCCTTGGGGTATTTACCCATCAGCGGTCAATGCCTAAGCGGTCACCGAGCTGGCCAGCCAGCTACCTAGACCACCATTTAGGGTGATACAATAGGGAATCAACCGCCGCCTAGTGCCCAGGTGAGGTTTTTGCAACTACGCTTATTATGCATACACGCCAAATCTTATTTTCCAAAAAATCACAGATATTAACTTATGAAAAATTTCAAAAATAAGTAAAAGCCACTTGCCCACAGATCAAAGGGCAAAAGGCTTAACTCCTTGTTTTCAAAAAAAAAAAAGGCTTAACTCCGATTTTGGTCCAGAAATAACAAAATCGTCTTTTTTTTCTGAAAAGCTCTTCCAAACATTCCCTACTGTCGACGAAAATTGAAAAATACTGAACCTGAGATTTAAAACGAAAAAAGGAAGTTCAGAGGAAATTCGTCTCCATCAACTCTTCAGCTCCGTGTAATTCCAAGTCAACAAAAGGGAAAGGAAGGGAAGAAATCTCAGGGAATTTAGGGTTAGGGCAGACCCAAATTCTGCTCATCCAACCCAGGAAGAAATTCCCGCGTCTTCTGTCACATGGACGTATATATCTGAGTAAATAGTGGAGTAGGTGGTGCAAAAGAAGTGAAAGGGAAGGGGGATTTGACTTTTGAGCGCGAAGAAATATGAGCAGTCAATTGGCAGCGGCGGCTCCACCGCCAAGACGGAACAGTTTGGTGCAGAAGAACCGCCATTCGTCAACTGGCAAGAAATCGTCAACTCCTTCTGAGAATGGAACCGCCACCTCTAATGGCACCAACGCCAAACCCTCTTCTCCTGCTCACCAGTAAGTACTTATCTATGCATTTCTAGTTATTGATGTTTATTTCTCTGTTTTCCCTCCTCTTAAACAGAAACAATTTACCAAAGTAGTAATTTTATTTTTTATTTTTTATTCTCAGAGTTTAGTTTGTAAGTAACCATTGTCCGGCACATTCTAATTTCTGTTCTGACTCAGGCAGGAGATGATTGGTACAAATGTTTTTCTATATGTAAATTTGCTCTCTTTTCTACTTATAGGCCTTTCAGTGGGGAGAGAACGGTCAAGAAGCTGAGACTGTCCAAGGCGTTGACAATTCCAGAGGGTACCACCGTATCGGATGCTTGTCGCCGTATGGCAGCACGGCGTGTGGATGCTGTCCTACTCACTGACACCAATGCTTTGCTCTCTGGCATTGTCACTGACAAGGTTTACTTATTGGCAAGGTTTCATGATTCGGAAAAAAATTCTAAACAGATTTATAAAACATGACATCACTTCCCATTCCCTCTGAATCAAGTGTTTTTTAAATTTATTTTGATTTAGCTTTATATATATATATATATATATATATTGTGGGAAGTATAAGTAAATGAAAATGAAATAGAGAAACCTTCATATGCCCCTTACCAACAAGGGAGGGCCTCTGGATTGAATCATTAATTTGATAACTTAAAGGACTCTTCATTCAATTACTAACATTGCATTCTGTGTTTTCTATTATATGAAAGGATATTGCAACCAGGGTTATAGCTGAGGAGCTGAGGCCTGAGCAGACGATAGTTTCAAAGGTCATGACAAGGAACCCCATATTTGTAACTTCGGATTCATTGGCTATTGAGGCACTTCAGAAGATGGTCCAAGGTTACATTCTGACCCTTCCCTTCTACAAGAGAGTGCTGTTCTAGTAGGTGTTACTATTTTCTTTGATTTGATCTAGCTTCTAGAAGAAATACCTTAGCCCTATCACTTCTTCAGTTAGTGAATTTATCAAATACTTTTTGTGTTGCCAGTCTTCAAGGAACCATCATCATAGACTTCTTCATTAGTTATAGTTACAGGGAGGACTGACCTTGTTAACGTAATTTTAATGATTTAGATGTTTAGTTAGCTAAAATTTTCTTTTAGCTCATAACTTATTGCATTTGATAATTAGATGCAAAATGAAAATTGTTTACTTTGGTATAAATGTTTGTCATTTACAGTATTACAACCGATCACTACTTATTATTATTATTATTTTTTTCTTCTAACTTCATTCCACCTGGTGGATGGATGTTTGAGATAAAATTCTACGTTCTTAGATACCATGTGTTGATCATATGTTCATATGATAATAAATTAAGTTGATAGATATTAGAGCTTTGTGTTAAGAATTAACGAGTTGGAAGGTCCAATAATAGCAAATAGTGATCAAGCGACAGTAAGGTAGAAGCTATATATGTTAAGCAATTAAAATAAAGTATTTACTATATAATTACTACAGAGGAAGAGATGAGATATGATAGTAGACTGGTTGATTGATTACTTCGATAGATCGAATGATTACAAGGCAGATATGCATATCTAGGCAATGGGAGTCTCATCACTATAAAACATGTTAATTAAGGGACTTGACTAACCGAATGACACTTGAATTTCCAGCATGAGTCTGCTGTTAGTTTTCCAACACTTAGTATCATTATTTTTCATTTGCATATTCTTTTTTATAAAGGCTTCAACACCTTTTTTTTATTGGAAGGGGTGGAAAGTATGATTCATGGACACTTTATTGTATTTTTCTCCAAGAGTAATTTGTGTGAAATTCCTTTATGGGACATCTCAAAATGTGTGGTAAAATCAAACTCTATTCCAAACTTTTAGAAAGTCAAACATGAAAGGAATGTTGTTAAATAACTTGTTTAGGAACCTTAAAAGAGTTGAACAAAAGCTATCTTTGCCATAGGAAAGAAAGTACAAGTATAATTGATACCAAAGATCTAAGTGTGACCCTTAGCTATGAATGATCCTAAAGCATGTCCACTAGACCATCAAGACCAACTTTAACTATACATACTCTTTGAAAGCCAAAAACTAGGTAAAGGAACCAATTCTCAAGCATTGAAGGAATGAAGGGAGGCTATTTCATCAGCCCTAGCCTGCTGTGGCCCAGAATGAGACATTGCTTCCCAAAGTAACTTAGCAATGAAAGCAAAAAGACAAAAAATAGATAGAATCATAATACAATGGAGAAAGGCAATACATATATAAGGTAAGGAATTTGAGTAACACTTTTTATCTATTTGAGTAGCAATAGGGGACTAGCAACTAGATCAAGGACTAGAGTTGGACATGACACAAGAGATTTGGTAGTCGGTTGAGCACTATCCTCCACTGAATTGTTGTTGGTTGGAGGTAGGGAATGACATTGGAATGAATATTGGAATGGAGATATAAGAGGGTCTGAAGAGGATGGTATACTGGTTGTTGGAGGATGGTTCAGCATAGGATGGTAAGGGAAATTTATCATTTCTGGTAGTATGGCTTATCTAGTATAGTAGTATCTAGAATTAGTGGGAAAAAATGGTGTAGATTCAAAGAGTGCACACCATCAGACATGTAGAAATTCTGTAATTAGAAGAGTATCACCTATACCCCTGTTGAAGCTGAGAATGGCCCTTAAATGTACTTGAGAGATTTAGCTAAAAACTAATCCTGAACTTGAGAGATCCCTCACAAAGCAAGTACATCCAAAGATGCATAATGGAAGCTTATATACAGATTTTTGGGAACACAGCAAAGTTATGAGGAATTTTTTGATGCAGAACAGTTGAAAGGATGCAGTTTATAAGATAACATTAGTCAAGGATGGAATCACTCGAGAAAGGCGGAAATGATGAGGGACTTCTACCGAAGAAGCTTGGTATGCCTGTATGACGGTATGACCTATTTCAACTAAGTAGCAACCCCATTTTGTTGAGGAGTATCCAGATAGGAAGACTCATGAAGGGTTCCGTGTAAAGATAAGAATGCAGAAAAGGTTTTAGCAAAATACTCCTAGGCATGATCACAGTGTAAAATCATGATTGAAACACTGAACTATTTAAATGTTCAACAGCTACTGTCTACTGATTTAAATTTATCAAGCTCCTAATTTAAATGATCAACAGCTGCCAATCAAAATATTCCCCATACAGGCTTTTTGTAGTTTGAAATCTCAATGAGCTCTTGATTTTAGTGTTTAATGATTCCTTAACTCATAAATCAGAACTCACTGCATATGACCAAGAATGAAAGTTTTGTGATCCATGTGACTTCTTGCCGTTCTTGGTAGAGGTGGTCTATCCATCAGAAACAATTTTCATGGAATTTTTTGTTGACTGACAACATTGACACTGCTAGCAAAATGTATCAGGGACTAGAAAGGGTGTGAAAAAGGCCGGAGAATCAAATTGGAAAGTTTTGCTGGAAAAGGTTGGCAGGGAAGTTCTCATGCATAATGTATTAATGTGATAACTGCTGTTATTGTGGACCTTATGGTGGCACTTGGAGGCATGTGAGATGTTAGGTGGCTGCCAGAAAGAGATGGGTTGATTTAATTTTTTGTAACAGATAGTTTCATGGTTTTAGTACTAGATTCCAACGTCCACCACTTATTTGATATACAATGATTTACTGATGCTTTAAGTTGAATTGACTTTTATACAGATAACCGTTTTAATTTTCATCTGTATCTCTTATGTTTCTGGCTGAGTTTTCTCTTCACCCCTCTTTTTCATCTCATTGTTATAGGGAAATTCCGCCACCTTCCTGTTGTTGAAAATGGTGAAGTGATAGCCTTGTTGGATATCACAAAATGCCTTTATGATGCTATATCAAGAATGGAGAAGGCTGCAGAGCAGGGAAGTGCCATTGCAGCAGCTGTTGAAGGAGTGGAACGTCAATGGGGAAACAATTTCTCTGGTGGTTAGTTATGTGGCTGTCTATACAAAATTCATTCATGATTTCACAAAAATTTCTAAGATCTGTTATTATTCTTATATTTTGTGTATATGGTTGGTCATGTGTAACTTTTGTTTTGCTTTGCCATTGTTTTTATTCAGCTCCATCTGCTTTCATCGAAATACTTAGGGAGCGCATGTTCAAACCCGCTTTGTCAACAATCATTTCTGAAAATGCCAAGTAAAAAGTTGAACTTTCTCACTGCTTCGCTTCTCATTTTCAGGATGTAAATTTTCTTTTGATTGTTGTTGCATGATTAAGTTTGTAGCTTTTAATGATATCAGGGTTGCAATGGTATCCCCATCAGATCCCGTGCAAGTTGCTGCTAAGAAGATGCGTGAGTTGCGGGTTAATTCAGTCATAGTTATAACTGGGAACAAGATTCAGGGGATACTAACGTAATCTTTTTATTTCCTCAAACTTCTTAATATACTACATTTTGCAGTTCTCATGACTTGAATTTATATCAAGGGGATGTCATCCCTTTTTTGTGTTTCATATAGAGGTGGCAATTTGGGCAGGTTGAATTTGACCTACTTCTAGAGGGGTTAAAATGTGCTAAGAGGAAATGATATGAAATTAACTCAAAAACATTATTTCATATTCAAAATATCATCATATTATTTATCTTGTAATATTTGAATATGAACTTTCATGAATAATCAAGTTTTAATATACATCACTAAAATTTTATAGTGAGTAAAAAATGTGTCATATCCCCAATGACCCATACTTAATTTGGGTGAGTTGAAAGCCACCTAATTTTTTTTTTCAACCCCTTTCGACCCACCCAACCTGTACATATGCTACCAATGGTATTATAATTGAAGGATTTCTAATGCAAGTCTGTTGGGAATGATATGCAGTTCTAAGGACATCCTGATGCGTGTTGTGGCTCAAAACCTCTCCCCGGAGCTGACACTGGTGGAAAAGGTTTGAAAATCTCATCCAATGAGCTGTTTCAATCATGTCCTGTGGCTTACCTTTTCATTAGCTGACAAAAAAATAACGTGTTTTCTTCTTATGGCACCTATTTTAAAAATATCTGTTTTATTGATACAAACCATTATTTATGTATTTATCTTTACTTCATCTGTCTTTTGCTCTGATTTCTTATCTGCAGTTACTCAAACCTGTAAGAATCTAGTTGTTCAAGGTGGTACAGCAGGTTTAAAGTATACTTAGGGTTTAAGGATCAGGAAAATTTCAAAAAGTTTCCAGTTTTCTGCTTTTTTTAAGTGATTGCCGTTGGTAGGAATGAGAAAAGTAAAGTATTCCCTGTACGCTTGCAGATGTAAATTTAAGTTGTGCAAAAGTGCAAGTTGCATTAAAGGATCTAATATCATGCCATATATTGTATGTACCATTAACATGTTATTCAGTAATTTTAATGTTACAAGTGAAAGGAAACCTAGAGTGAGCAAAAGAATGTTTTTTCTTAATGAAATGAATTTTATAAAGCATCTTTGCCTTTTTTGTCACCATTCTGTGCATTGTAAATTTGTAGGCAGTGCATTTTGTGCACTTGAAATTGTAAACACTAGATTGTTAATATTCATTGATTTTCTACTCATATTATAGATGGCGGAATTCCAGTATGTTGTCAATATGATGTACTACTTCCTCTGTCCCATTTTACCTTTCCTGTTTACTCCTTGTTTACTATCCATTGATCAAACCAACTCTTTATTCTTTGCTTATTTTCTTTAGTATTTTTTAATTATTTTAAATTTGATTTTTTTTTTTGTGTTTAATAGTACTTTTAATGTAGTTTCTAAATATATGAATTTATGTACTAATACTAAACTTAACATTATGAAAAATTGAATTAAAAATAACTTCAGTCAAGTCTCGTTAACTGAACCAGACACATAAAATGGGATGGAGGGAGTATTATTCATATATTAGTAAATTTCTTTCAAACAAAAATGCACAGTTAAATCAATATTTTAATTGATAAATATGTTTAAGAAACAATTAGAAGAAAGATGCACTCTTTTCACATGTGCACAAAATTAGTAGCACCATATCAAGAGCATGCAGATTAAATGCACACAAACTTTTCACGCTGTTAAGATTTGTCAAGAAAATTCTTTTAGTAATAATTAATAAGAATGCACTCAAACTATTCACATGATTATACAAACACTGCGATGGGATCTGCAACTGCACCACTATTATCTTTTTAACTTGTTATGTTATATGTTTGCTTTCCCTAGGAGCATAGGACAAGTAGAATATGAAATCATAAATTTTTGCTTGATAATTGCCTATGTTATTGAAGACTCATTTGATCTTTCAGAGGCAGCTACTTTCTTTGTCAGACATTTTGCGTCAGCTCCAGTTCTCTACTAGCATAGTGTTGTAGGCTGCTCCTATTCTGACACTTCCATCAGAATTTCCCGTTTATTATTTCTTCGTTTCTTGATGCAATCCTGCAGGTGCAGCAGGTCAATGCTTATACAGATTATTAAGTACACATAGATACTTTTCACCCTATTACTTGCCCATCTTGATGCAATCATGAAGCTCTGCTTTAATTGGTAGCATGTAAAGAGCAAATAATAACAGTTAACACCATATTCTGTGATTGGTGCTGTTTTTCATTTTGATGGCATGATGAATTTTATATCTGCTTTAATGTAAATTTGATTTGGCCTTTTCTTTTTCAAGGTAATGACACCAAACCCTGAATGTGCAACACTAGAGACACCAATACTTGAAGCGCTGCATATAATGCATGATGGAAAATTTTTGCACCTTCCTGTTTTAGATAGAGGTGAGATGTGTACATTTTGCTCTGTTTTGTATATTTATATTCTGAGAAACGTCTGACTTAACTTTCAAGAGCTAACTATTTTGGCAGAAGGAAGTGTTGTTGCTTCTGTAGATGTGTTGCAGATAACTCATGCAGCAATTTCCATGGTAAGTGAACCTATGATAAACTTTTTACGTCTTATGGGTATCTTTTTATTTATCTGCAGAGTGATCTGAAGTCAGCACAGTAATACTTAATGATGATAATGTCCACACTTTGTAACCGATTTGTTATTACCTCTGGCTGCCAATTGAACTACTTGAAGTGTTTTCTTTGCCTCCATGGTCTACCAAATCATTATGATCTTTTATATGAATTATTGATCCTTATTTTTGTGAGTGTTTTCTGGTCAGATTGGGTGATAACCAAATATATTATAGATGTTGAGGAATTTCTGATCCTTCCCTGAAATCCTTTCTCATTGGCACTCCAGCTTGGGCCTTGGATAATGAAATTAGACAGAAATGAAATCTCTATTATTATAAGATTTATGAATGTCAATCTCTCAATAGAGGGCAGGGTGGAGGGAATATCTGAAGGATCTAAGTTAATGTGCATGTTTTCTCCAGGTTGAGAATAGCTCTGGTGCTGTTAATGATGTTGCAAATACAGTAATGCAAAAGTTCTGGGATTCTGCGCTTAATGTGGAACCAACAGATGATTATGACACGCAAAGGTATTTTTCTTATGTTTTACTGATAATAAAGATGTATATCACAATGCACCTTATGTTATGACCATTATGATATTTGTGTCCAAAATGTGTTTTACTCTCATGACCTAGATTAAAACTAAACCTGCACAAATGGCCTATTATGCAGTGAGATGTCTATGTCTGCAGTGATGACATCTGATTGGACAGAACCAGGGAAGTCTTCATATCCATCCCTGGGTCTTGGAAATTCATTTACCTTCAAATTTGAGGACCTAAAAGGGCGAGTGCACAGATTTAATTTTGGTGAGTCTTATTTAGATTTGTGATTCCTATTCCAGAACCCTAAAACTTCCAAATCTTGGTGGCATGGAGTAGAATATTTCTCTAATATAATATTCCCTCTGTCCTGAACAAGATGTCTATATTTCTATTTTAGTATGTTTCAAAATGTTACACTTTCATTGTAGGCAAGAGGAAAATACTCTTTTCTCCAATATCCTTAAAATGTGTTGAAGTAAATGGGACAATCTTTTTGGAATGGAGTAACTTATTTCCTCTCAGGTTTATTTTAGTTATATATTCTTGTTGTCCCTTGGAAGACATTTACTTGTATCTTGTTTTTGTTTTTTGTCACCGTTAGTGCAACACTTTTAATACTTCCAGTTATCTAGTTATGTATGAACCTACATTTTTCTTATTTGTTGGTGTGATGAGGTAATTTATAAGAAATATTGAATTCTTTTATTGCATAAATATCTGATTTTTCTAATTAACAATATACATGCGCCGAGGAAATACTTTGTTCATTTTATTTCTAAAATATCTCTATTGTCATTCACGTTTTTCAGGCACAGAAAACTTAGCTGAGCTTGTTTCTACTGTTATTCAAAGGATCGGGATAACTGATCTTCATGATCACCTACAAATTTTGGTAAGCCTGAAAATATGAAAGATGTACCTTCCTTTCCTTTTTCCCCTATGTTAATATATATATATATATAGGATCATGTGAAACAATTGCCTTAGGTGAGAAATGTGATGTAATTATATCCATAGATTGAGACCAAATCAAGGGTCCAAATTGGAGATTTTTTAAAGAAAAACGCGGTGACATTATTATAATTTTGTGTAAGTTAATTTTTTTTTGCTTTTCAGTGCACATTGTCCCTTCTTCCAGAGCACATTGTTATGCCATACAACGCACATTGTTATGCCTTCCAGAGCACAATGTTGTGCCTTCGTAGTGAATATTGTTTGCCTTAGACGGCATATTGTTGAGCCTTCCTGAGAACATTGTTTAGCCTTCCAGTTTTTAGATCATAGGTGTTATATATATATATATATATATATATATATATATATATATATATATATATATATATATATATATATATATTAATTACTAATTTTAGTTGAATATTGTGATCTTTTATGATTTGTGTTGAAAATCATGCATTAAATTTAGGGTGTGTTTGGTTGACAGGTTTTGGTATAAGGTATGGGTATCAAAGTGATTGTTATTGTTTGGTTGATAGGTTTTTATAATATTACTATGGGTTTGGAATATCCCATTAATTGAAAAACCCATACCCTTTTTAAATAAGAGTTTCATTTCCCTTCTTCATTTCTTCCCCAACTATTTATAATCATTCTCATTCCACCCTACTACCAAACATGCAAAATACTTTCACTAAAATCCATTACCCTTACCAAGTATTTGATACCATACCGATTCCGATTCCGATTCCCATGTGCGAACCAAACACACCCTTAGTCTTTTCAATAGTTGTTTCATATTTTTTTACTTACAGTGCATATTTTTGCCTTTCTAGAGTTTCAGTGCACATTGTCCCTTCTTCCAGAGCATATTGTTGTACCTTCCAGCGCATTTTTTTTTTAAATTGTAGATGACGAACCTTTTTTTTTAAAAGATCAATTAATCTTGATAACTAATTACTAATTTGAGTTGAATGTTTGTTTGTTTATTATTTATGGTCGTTTATGATTTGTGTTGAAGATCCAATATTAAATTTAATTTTTTCAATAATTGTTTCACATCTTTGTGCCTCCAGTTCTCATTTTTTGCCTTTCAGTGCACATTGCCCTTTCTTCCCGAGCATATTGTTGAAGTTCGTAGGTGACGAATTTTTTTTTGATCTAGGGCTGAGATTCATCTCATTTCTCACCTGAGGCTTTCTTCTCACTCGAACCTCTTCCTATTCCTGGTATAACATTCCTTTTTTTTTTGTTTGTTTGTTTTCTTGTTTGTGTAGTATGAAGATGATGAAGGCGACAAAGTTCTGCTGACAACTGATACTGATCTTATTGGTGCTGTTAGCCATGCCAGATCAGTGGGATTGAAGGTATGATTATGATCTATGTTTGCATTGGATTCGGCATTCTATTATTCTTCCATAAATATAAAAGTGCACTATAAAATAATCAATCTATCTCATCTTATGCATTTTAAGTTTTTTGAAGACACATTGCCCGGCTAATTTAGCTAATGCATTCACCTTTTATGTTAAAAACAATTCTATGATGATCTCATCAGATTAAATTGGTTAAGCTGTGGGAAAAGCATACTGCACTCTATCGAAATATAAAATCATTCTCATTGTTGGGTGGACAAAATGACATCACTAGCCTCCCAATGAAAGTTAAGCAGGAGAAGAGTGAAAGGGGAAGGGAAATGTCAAACAATTGGAATTTGAAACTTGTAATTACCATATCAATGCTTCTATGCAAACATATAAGTACACATAAATAGGAGAAGAGGGAAAGTGGGAATATTCACATGTATGCACAAATCAACTCGTGACAGGCTATTTAACTCTTAAGTGCCTTCTCCCAACCCATAGATGGACCTCAATATCCATGCCACCTCAAATCTGTTCTAAGTACTGCTGTTGAAATTCCATTCTTCATTGTCTGTATTGATATACAGCATTCCTTCTCTATCTTTACAACAAAATGCTCTAACTGGCTTACTGGCCAAAGGAAAAAACTGCCTGGGGAAAGTACAAATACATGGGAACATAGAGTTTATTCTACTTCTATCCTCAACTTTGTTGTTCCCCTTTTAGTTCAAAGTGTCTTCACTTTTTAACCAAATTTCACCTTATTGTATTTAAGGGCAACTTAGAGTTTTAGACTAAAAATGAAATGAGGACTAAAATTGGAACAAATCAAAGTCAAGGACCAAAAGTGAAAATACCCCATGTAGTCAAGGAGTAGGAGTGGAAAAAATTCTGAGAAAATATATTGTTGTCTTCACAGTAACTCCTTTCTCACTATGGATAAACCTTAAATTTTGAAATGGGAAAAAAGAAGAAAATGCCAATTCCTTAATATGCATGAATCCATTGACTGTGCATGCAAGTGCATTCATGATCATGTCATGTAATGCAAATATTCATTTGCAATTGCCTCATCTCTGATCAATTAAAGTAATTAGTGTGTACATTAACAATGCTGGGAGACAATTTATGTTTCCATCTCTTTACTCTAGTCTTTTCTTTTTTTTGCCTTGGAGGCAGGGGGAATGGGTAAAATATTAATCTTTTAGTCGGTGAGTGATCTAATCTTTTTAGATTATGAGTATACACAACTGTACCCTTGAGCCTGCACTTGAGCTTGCCTTTGTGTCTCTTGTACCATCTTTTAGCCTTTTGGATGAATTATTGACCTAATATTTAGTTTTCAAAGTTGTTACCACCTTACATTTCGTGTGCAGGTCCTGAGATTGCATCTGGACTTACCTGATTCACACAAAAAGAGAACACAACCACCACCAACTACCACCACTGTGGAAAAGACTAAAGGAGTCTCTCTCCTTCCCGGGATTTTTGCTGGAGCAGTTGTACTAACAAGCATTGGTGTATTAACCTACTTAAAGCGCTCGAAGACATGATTAAGAAGATGGAGTCATCAGGTTCAGAGGTTTTGGTGTCAGAGCATGATATTTTGTAAAATTTCTTCAGTTCTCCAATACACTGACTGTTATTAGGCAAAGGATAAAGGTCAAAGCATGTAGACATGCAAATGAAAAGTAGGGTAAGAAATATGGTAGAAAATGAAGGAATTCTTTTATTTTATATTCCTCAGCATATGCTGTTTTTTTGGTCATAAATACGACTATACGAGTACATGGTTACAAATGTTTATTGTATTTGGTTAACTGAAGTATTTTTGTTAACCAAATTGAAGCTCAAACAATATGGTTTGTATTGTTGATATTAATATAAAAATGTACGTGTGTTTTTATAAAAATATTATTAAATATAAAAAACTCACTTGCATTCCTTGTCAAAATTTTAAATTTTGATTTTCTTTTTTCCAAAAAGGTTGGAGGGAGCGATCCCATGCAAAGACCAAGAGCTAGTGTTCAATTTGCATTCTTCACTCCATCGGAGCCCCAGTTGCCTCGCTATGAAGTAGGTTCAGGATACCATCCGACTGAGTTTGTGACAATTTTATTTTTTTTTGAAAACCAAACTCAAGAGTAGATTAAATTAAACCAGAAATAGAGTCAGGGGGAATAGAATCCCAAAACAACGAGTTTTCCTGCGAGAAAGCTAATGCTACGAGAGCATGGGCTGCTCGATTAGCAGCTCTAGGAACCAAATTAACTGAACAAGTATTGAAAACAGACATAATAGCCCTAGAGGCATCAATAGAAAAGCTAACATAAGATAAAAGGGTAGGTTGTGGCGTAGTTAACAAGTCCTTGAGCATTGAGCAGTCGGTGTAGATATGTGCGGATGTCAAGCCACGGTCTTTGAGCCAAGATAGAGCTTCTTTGCATGCGAGTGATTCTGCCATAAGAGGTGAAAAACAAGCAGGTAAAATCCCGTTGAATGCCGCTAGAAATCCTCCATCGTGCGCTAGAAGGATCGCCCCAACTGTCGCGGTTCTTGTGTGCGCTTTGTAGCCTGCATCTACGTAGCAGTGAACCAGCGCTCCTTCTGCTCGTGTGGACGTCACCTTCGGCAGCTGCTGATGGTGAAGTGTACCATGCACCTGCCGCCATGCTGAAACAGCAGCCATGGCCGAACGCCACACTCCATGCAGAAGAGGCAATGCTCCACTCCAAACTGCCATATTCCGAGCACGCCATATGTGATACATAACTGCTATAGCAATGATAATATCCTCTTCAGATAAAACGGTAAGAGCCTTTCTAAACCACACGCCAAAATCGTTGTCATTCACACTAGGGATGTGCAAGCAAAAATCATGCCAAATAAGCTTTGAGTAGTCACATAAAACAAGAGAATGCATAGTGTTTTCATGAGAAATTCTACACATTGGGCATGATGGGTCTACCTCTACCCTCTTTATAATTAAATTGATAGTAGTGGGAAGGGTATTGGAGAGGGCTCTCCAAACAAAGGTTCTCCACTTTGCAGGGCATTTAATCTTCCAAAGATGTAACCATTTGTCAAAATTCCCTGGGGCAATTTCAAAATCTCCAATCATACGCCTGTAACCATGTTTTACTGAATAACTTCCTTTGGGATCACCAAGCCAAAACCAAGAATCCTCATAATGAGGACTAACCGGAATCTGTAAAATGCGTTCCACATCAATAGGATTGAAAATGTCTCGCAAAATTTGATCATCCCATGTTCCGGATGAAGGGTTAATAAGTCCTGAGACTAAGGAACCATTAAGCTCAGGAGGCATAGCTGTTTGGACCATTGGAGTAGGATCATCTGGTAACCAGGGGTGCCCCCAGATCAAAGTAGATTTTCCATCTCCAACTCTTCTCCTCACACCACTACAAATTAATTCATGCGCAACCATGATACTCCTCCAGCAGAAACTCGGGCAATTTCCCACAGTGGCATCAATAAAAGAGGTTCTGGGGTAGTACCTGGCCTTATAGATCCTTGCTACTAGTGAATGAGGCCTTGTTAGGAAACGCCAGGCTTGTTTGCCTAACATTGCAAGGTTGAATGCCCTCAAATCCTTAAACCCCAGTCCACCATACTACTTAGGAATACACAGGCGATCCCAAGCTTTCCAATGAATTCCTCTCTCATTCCCAGATCCCCACCAATACCGATTCATGGCTCTTTCAATTGACAAACAAACCGACTCCGGAAGCAAAAAGACACTCATGGAGAATGTAGGCATAGACTGGGCCACACTCTTGAGGAGTATTTCCCTACCTGCCTGTGAAAGGAGCTTCTTGTTCCATGAGCCAATTCTATGCTTGATTTTATCCTCAACATAAGAGAACACTGCCCTTTTATCCCTTCCAATAAAGGATGGGAGGCCCAAGTATTTACCAAAATTTCGTGCTTTCTCAACTCCCAGACAGATGCTACCTCATCTCTTGCATCCTCAGATGTATTTCTGCTAAAACACACACTTGATTTATGGAAGTTTACTGCCTGTCCAGACATATTCTCATAATCAACTAGGCACTGCTTGATAACCCCCGCCTCCTGAACTGTTGCCTTAAAGAAAAGGAGGCTGTCATCTGCAAAAAACAAATGTGAGATAGAGGGAGCCCCCCTAGCGACTCTACAGCCATAGAATGCCCTTCTGGATTCAGCCTGCTATAGTAATAAAGAAAGGCCCTCAGCACAGATTATGAATAAATACGGGGATAGGGGGTCTCCCTGCATAATACCCCGAGTCGGAGTAACCTGTCCAGCCTGTTTACCATTTACCAGGAAGTTATAGGAAACAGTGGTCACACAGAGCATAACCAGGTTTACCCATGAGCAGAAAAACCCAATGCCAGTAACATCTTACGTAGATAGGGCCACTCCATTCGATCATATGCCTTTGCCATGTCCAATTTTAGGGCACCCCAACCAACCATGCCACACTGTTTTCTGTTAAGATAGTGACCCACTTCCGCAGCAATCAGAATATTATATGTGATTAGTCTGTTAGGTATAAAAGCACTTTGAGAGTCAGAAATCACCTCACCTAACAGAGGTTTCATTCTATTAGCCACCATCTTGGCCATAATCTTGTAGTAAACCACATTGCATAGTGCTATAGGGCGGAGATCAGACACCCTCTCTGGGCAGGCTTTCTTAGGAATCAGTACTACATTCGTGTCATTTAGACCAGTAGGAAAGAAGCACTCATTCAAACACTTAAGTACAAAAGTTGAAACATCACTACCAACCACATCCCAGTAATGTTGATAAAAACCTGGATTCATACCATCAGGGCCTGGAGCTTTATCGGGGAACATAGAGAATAAGGCTGTTTTGACTTCATCAACCACAAACGACCTTAAAAGAGCCTCATTCTGATGTTGGGAGACCCGAGGGGCTATAGATGCAACAAAAGAGTCTATAGTGGAGGAGGAGGGAACATTTGGTGCAAAAATATCATGAAAATAGTCGAGCACAACAGTATGCAGCTCATCACCCTCTACCCACACATCAGACTCATTTTTTAATCTAGAAATAGTATTCTTCTTTTTACGTGAAGAATCATACCTGTGAAAGAACTTGGTGTTGGCATCCGCACCTCTCAGCCAGTGTTGTTTTGCTCTTTGCCTCCAAAACTCCTCTTCTTGAGTCTCTAGTCGGCACAACTCAGCCTCAATACGTTGGTACTCACCTAGAGAATGGTGATCCAAACGCCCATTGAAGTGTAACTGTTCTTTCCGTAAATTTCGAATTTTTTCACCGAATTTATGGAAATGATCACCACCCCAACGTTGCTACCTGTCACCACAGTGCTGCAGCCGACCAAGCAACCCCTCCCCAACTCCTTCCAGCCATGCCTCCTCTACCTGTTTTCTGCACCCCTCATCATGAATCCATGCCATCTCAAACTTGAAGTTTTTTCGACTTCCTCCCCAGCCTTGCCTATCTTCCTTTACTCCCAAAAAGAGAGCCGAGTGATCAGAAGAACGGGTGAGCAGGTTAGTCACGGTTGCATCTGGCAATGCTTCGCACCAATCCGCCCTAGCTAGAACTTTATCCAATCTCTCCTCCATCCAATCAAGAGTGCCATTTCCCCTTTCCCAGGTAAACTGATAACCCTGCATAGGTAACTGAGTCAGTCTGCATTCATCGACTGCCTCCCCAAAGCCGCGTAGGAGGCTGTCAGGATGCGGATTACCACCACGCTTCTCATGCTGGAAAAGTAAATCATTAAAATCCCCTAATACCACCCAAGGTAGGGTAGACCTGTCTACTAGGGATCGTAAGAGGTCCCATGATGCACTTCTCCGGGCCCGCTCAGGGAATCCATAAAATCCAGTCATCCTCCAACTACCCAGACCTGCCATACTAACCTCTACATCCACATGATTCTTAGAAAAACTCAACAAACGTGCAGTATTATTTTTTCTCCAAAACAGAGCCAGACCACCACTCAGACAAACACTGTTAACATAGAACAATCCTTCAAACCCAAGCTTGATACGGAGACGCTCTGCATGACTCCGTCCCACCTTGGTTTCCATTAAAAAGACAAACTCGGGCTTCTTGCGGGACACTAAGTCCAACACTTCGTGAACTGTTCGTGGATTGCCCAAGCCACGACAGTTCCAACTGAGGGTACTCATGATGACTGGCGGGTCTGGGAACCAGAACCCGCCACATGCAAGTTTTTTGAACTGTCGGTCATAACAACATTAGAGCTACCACCGTGGCGGCGACCACTGTTACCCGACCCTTCCCTTCTACTCTTGGCAACAGCGACGACACCAACATCAGAGTCCTTTCTGCTCGGCTCAACCAGAACATCCGCAGCCCCACGGAGGTCGGTCGTAGGCTTCTCTAGACCATTATCCGACCGAGGCGGTCCTCCGACCGACACCAGCCAACTATCACCCACTGCTCTCGGCCCCCGTCTCTGCCCCGCACGAAGCTCTAGTCCAAATGGATATTGATCAATCAGTAAGGCCGCCTCCCTTGCATACTTAAAGAAACAAAAACAATGGAGTCTTTCATACTTAAAGGTAATCCAACACCAAGTTTTATCCCTTTTGAGCAGCTTCATCCTCCTCTTAATCGGCTTGCTCACCAGCAAAGCGACCCGCACGCGGTAGAAGTCAAGCCAAGGAGCTCCCGCAAACCATTCATCGCCCTTAACGAATGCTCCAAGATAGTTCCCAATTTGCTCCAGTATCACAGACGATGTGTAGCCGACTGGTACTCCATGCAATTGCACCCACTTGTCCACCGACTTGAGAGGAACGTCACCAGGGAGAACCCCGTCCGACACTTGTCTGCAAACTAGGGTACAGTTTTCGAACAACCAGGGACCCTCATCAAGTACGTACTGCATGTCTGTTAAATGGAAGAAAACAAACATAAAAAGATTCGGCCGCAGCTCCGTAATCTGAACTCCCTTAACCGGCTTCCAAACTGATGCAAGAACCTGACGCATGTACTCCAACTTCACCATTCTATCCGTCAGAAATCGCCCTTCGACTGGCCAGGGCTGGAGATCGCCTTCGCCATCACTCGTAGCATCCAAGCCGACCGGTTCGAATGCTTCGTCTTCATCCTCTATTGCCATGTCGGCCCACCGTTCCGTAATTGACGTAACTGCATTCTGGGAGGGTGACGCAGCCATGCGCACGACGCCGCGCAACACAGATAAACAGAAAGAGAAGAAGAAAAACCAGCAAGTCACCGGAAGAAAGCCAAGAAAGCGTCGAGAAGACCCTAAGAAACCCTAGGAGGAAGCGAAAACCCTAGACAAAGCTAGAGAGAGAATTTTTAGGTTTTTTGTGACAATTTTATTTAATTATATTATTTAGCTTGAAAAAAGTCAAAGACTTGTTGAGTTTGCTATTAATTAGCATATAATTTTTTTAAAGGAAAAAATATTACCCCACAGGAGTAATTTTTCTTGGATGACGAAAGAAATTCGCAGTTACTGTTTGAAAATATGCACCAGGTAATTTGTATTAAAAATCTTGTATGATGAATTTGGTCAAAAGGATAGAATAACAATTTTGGTATTATGAAAGGACTCCTTGTAACTAATTATTCTTATTACAAATTATATTAAGTAGCACCAAAAGCTCGTGATGTGAAATTCTATTTTACAGAATAGAATGTCATTCTACTCTTAGTTTATTCTACAAACCAAACTTGTTTTCAATCTTGGCTCTATATATTACTCCGTATAACTTAATGCTATAAATGATGTATTTTCAATTTAATATAACTTTTTTAAATATTACTACTTCTATCCCATTTTACTTGTTATATTTATTATTCATTGGTCTTATTTTTTTAAAAAAAATAATTTACTTTTTTTTTTAATTTCAATTTTTGTGTCTAATAATACTTTTAATGTAGTTTCTAAATATATAAATTTTATATACTAATACTAAATTTATCATTATAAACATTTGAATTAAAAACAAATTTAATAAAATCTCGTTAATTAAACTAAACATAAAATGAGACGGAATAAGTAATTTATAAGTTTTATATTTAAATTCAATAACGGACAACTATAGTACCCAAAAAATAATCGAACCTGGTCTCCATTCCACAACGGTTCATGTTTAGAATTCTAGTAAAGAATATTTTAAATTATTTAAGTACCCAAGAAACAAATACGGAGTAAAAGAAAATTTATTTTATTAAAAAAAAAAACATTCTAATGATGAATCGCTTGTTACCGTTAGGAGCCTTCAGTGCGATCTGTCAGACAAGCAGAGCAGCACTTGACGTATATATATATAGAGAGAGAGAGGCAGAGAGAGAGAGATTAATAGTGAGTCAGTCCATCAGGATGAATACTAGTACCGACAGAGATGTCACCTACAGGTTCTTAATTTCATTTCATTTAATTTCATTTCTATTGTAGTTTGATTTCTAGTAGACGAGACGACTAGTGTTTTGTTGTTGGGTTACAGAAAAGAAAGTGTTGTTATTGATGGCAGGTGTGGGTGTTGCGGATACGCACTGAACCTGAGCTCCTGCAACCGCAATACCTGTGTTATTGGGTCGGGATACGACAAGGCCATGAAGAGAGGGGTTATCTCATTCTTGTGTATTGATGAGACCAGATTCACCCACATCACTAAATTCCGTTGCTTGCCTTATTTCAGCTCCAAACACTCGTGGGGTCTCTTTCGCCGCCACACCAAGCTGCTCTGCCGGGAGTGTGGAACCTACATTGGTACTGCTGCTGCATCATATTCTTCACTCAACCCACAATCACAACAATGGGATGGCCTTTCTGCATGCCAAACCTATGACATCAACATTTGTTCATTGACACCATCATAGTCCCCCTCCCCAAGAAGCAGCAGCAGCTCTTTAATTTCCAAGATTTATTCTCAGCAAGTGAATAAAACAACCACGAGCTACAATTCATTTCAACAATTTGTTTATACTGCACACTGTTTTGCTGCAATTCAATAAAATAATTCTTTTTCAAGGGGGGTGTGGGGTGTGGGAGGTGAGGAAACAGGGCAAAAGCTACAAACAAACAATTCATTTCAACAATTTTTGTGACTTTTGAATTTTGATGATGGTTACTCAAAAGCTGATAAGACTTCTTAGCTAGCTATACTATATGCTATCATCATCATCATGTATGTACAACAGAGGCATTGGTTGCTACCAAACCAAAGCTTTTAAGGAAAACAATAAATAATGTATCTTCTAGATGTGTCATTCAACCCAGTTTATATCCAATTCCTTTAGTTTTGTGAGCCACTTGTGTGCATCTTGTGAAACATAGGCTCTAGGCGTCTTCTCCTCACCATTTACATCGCTAGGTGCCACATCAAATTTCTTCTCCTTGCCAAAGCTTTGTTGTCTGTTGGGATGCCTTACCTTCAGTGACAAAAGACGTGAAACTTCATGAAGCCCACCCCATTTTTCCAATGCACGAGCAATATCGTATCGACCTGTAACAATTATTAATTATTCAACTACTAATATAACAAGTATTCATCTAACATCTGAGAAATAGAGCATTATTAATCAAAGTTCGAATAAACAGGCTTGCAAAATCACCAGTAACACTACTGCATTTTTTTTTTTTTTAAGCACTGTTTATAAGACAAATTTCCAAAGGCACCTACCTGCTCGTTCAAAAGATTTTCTGCTGGGCATATAAGATGGATCCATTCCCCAGCTCCTCTGGAAGCGACTAATCTGAAACATTGAAGATTGGTCTTTAAACTAGAAAAGAATGTAAATAAATACAATCCATTAAATGGAATGATGCATAAATCTAGGCATTTAGTTTTGCCGAAAGTTGGGCTTGGTGGCAGAAAAGAGACCTCATCTTGCAAGTTCTCTAGGTTATCCCAGTAACCTTTTGGTTTGCGGTGTTTGTAAGCAAGGGAGAGATTCATCAAAAATGCAATTCTTCTGAATCCACCCATTCGAGTAATTGCTTTCTCAATATCCACCCTTCCATGCTTACGTAACTGCTTTCTCATGGGCATAAATCCTTCCTGTCCATGCTCTGAGATAAAAGCCAGAAGCTCAGCTCTTAGAATTTCAATATCCCTCTGCAATCCTGGAACTTTGGGTCTCTGTCTATGTGAGTCTGAATTAACAGAATCTGAATTCTCCTCATCTGGGCTAATAGAGTCAGCAGATAGGTCCTTGTCAGGAGTGATCTCTGCCTCACCATATGTTACATATTCCTGTGTCTTCTGAGCATTCTCTGCCTCTAATGTCTCAATGTAATCTCGAATTGCACATAGGTTCGAAGGGAGATCTTCATATATGACCTACAATGTCAGGAGAACTATCTATAAATAAAATTTTAACCTATATATATCCACTGTAAGATGCAGTTAGTAGAATGCTTTTATATGCAAGCAGCATCTTTCAACAACAACAACAACAACAAATAAAAAAATAAAAAAATAAAAAAAATAAATGCACTACATGATACTTTGATTCTGGAAGTGAAGAGAAACAGCTAGAAATAATGACCTCTTCCATAATTGCTTCAGAAAGAAATGAGTTCTTGTGCATCTTGGACTCCACGCTATACTTCAATAGTGTATGATGACTTCCTAGTTGCTCCAGGATCCATTTTCCTTGAAATGAATCAAAGTCCCCCTCAACCTGCTCAAAGCTAATTTCTTCTTCAATTTTTTCACACAAGTCTAGGATAACACGTGCATGAAGTACCATATATAGAAGACCCTTGCATCCTTCCTGCAAAATGAAGACCAACTATCCGCATGATGATGTTTGGTATGTCCATGGCTCCATGATATAAATCATTGAGTCGTACAAGGAAACAAACAGTATTAGAACAACAACTAATTCCCATCATAAACTTGTAGTATTAGAACAACTAATTCCCATCATGAACTTGTAGTAACTTCATTGAGAACCAAGAGCATGGTTATTAAACCCAGACTGTGCAAGTGGTTGAGGCCTTGATGCAGCGAACCACCCCTCTTCAATGGGCTGGGCTGGCCTTTTCACTCAAAGTA
This sequence comes from Ipomoea triloba, assembly GCF_003576645.1. Taxonomy (NCBI): domain Eukaryota; kingdom Viridiplantae; phylum Streptophyta; class Magnoliopsida; order Solanales; family Convolvulaceae; genus Ipomoea; species Ipomoea triloba. The sequence continues at coordinate 11,020,134 of NC_044922.1, read as the reverse complement.
CACTTGGTCTGCTCCTATGAAATTGGCAGGTTTCCTAACCTTTGGAACCCAAGAGGGCTACCTCTTAGACCAGCACCAACACTCCCTCAGAAAACGTAAATAAATAAAATTATAAGAGATTGAGTTGTTCCTGTTAGGAGCGCGACTTGAGCCCCAACCACTCATATAACAACGAATATTGTTATAATTTCGTTGACGGACAAAAAAAAGAAATTGACTCTGGTCATACCTGAAGAATGCGAACTTTGTTATTTTCTCGTGATAGGATCTTACTGATAGCTAAATTAGGAACTATCCTGCAAGTTTTAAGAGAAAGGAAATAATCAATATGGATGCCTCAGCTCCCAACTGAACATGGATATTGAATACATAACAAGGGAGTTTCTAAGGTTTTTAGATGAGAAAACAACTGCACTAGCTCGGATACCAATATATTTGTACACAGTCTCTGATTTATATCTTATCTTTACATTATCTTCACTTCCTCTTTATATTTCTGTTTCTTTCTGTGAAGAATAAAGGGATTCATTGTATTCACTGATAAAAACTGTACAAATATCTCCTATTTATACAAGAATAGACTATTAGACTAATGGGCCCAATCCTAAAAGAGTTTAGGGTTTCAACACTCCCCCTCAAGCTGGAGAGTATAAATCATATGCTCCAAGCTTGTTACAAATATACTCAACTCTAGGAGCTCTAAGAGATTTTGTTAGGACATCAGCTAACTGATCTGCAGAACTGACAAAGCTAGTTTTAATGCACCCTGACACAATCTTCTCCCTAATGAAGTGGCAATCAATCTCGATGTGTTTAGTCCTCTCATGAAAAACAGGATTTGAGGCGATGTGTAGAGCTGCATGGTTGTCACATATTAGTGTCATTTGAGCCACATTGCCACATTGCAATTCTTATAGTAAATGCTTTAGCTATATGAGCTCACATGTGGCAAGGGCCATGACCCGGTATTCAGCTTCAACACTGGACCTGGCAACAACATCTTGCTTCTTACTTTTCCAAGATATGAGATTACCACCAATGAGAACACAATAACCTGAAGTAGAACGTCTGTCAAATGGACAACCATCCCAATCTGCATCAGAATATCCAACAACCTAAGCATGTCCTCTATCTTCATATAACAAACCTTGCCCGGGTGATTTCTTGATATACCTTAGAACCCGAACAACAGCATCCCAATGGGTATCACAAGGGTTCTCAAGAAACTGACTCAAAACACTCACTTCAAAAGAGATATCTGGTCATGTGATTGTAAGATAATTCAATTTTCCAATTAACCTCCTGTATCGTTGTCGGTTAGGCAATGGCTCCCCTGTCCTGGTAGAAGTTTCACAATTGGCTCCATTGGATTATCCACAGGTCTACAATCCAACATACCAGTTTCTTCTAAAATATCCAAGGCATACTTTCTTTGAGAAATGACTATACCACTGCTAGACTGGGCCACTTCAATTCCGAGAAAATACTTTAGCTTGCCCAAATCCTTGGGTCTGGAATCGACTGAAGAGATACTCTTTCAATTGAGATATGCCCTCTTGATCACTCCCTGTAATAACAATGTCATCCACATACACTACGAGGTATATGCATTTCCCATTAGAATGACGATAGAAAACAAAATGATCAACTTCACTTCTAGTCATACCAAACACACACACCACAGAGCTAAATCTCTCAAACCAAGCCCGTGGAGATTGTTTTAAGCCATATATGGAGCGACGAAGTTTACATACCATACCAGACTCACCCTGAGCAACAAACCCAGGTGGTTGCTCCATATAAACCTCCTCTTGAAGATCGCCATGTAGAAAAGCATTCTTGATATCCAACTAATGTAAGGCCCAATGATTTATGGCTGCCAAAGATAGAAGTAACCGAACTGATGCAATTTTAGCTATAGGAGAAAAAGTATCAGTGTAATCCAAACCAAAAATTTGAGTGTAGCCTTTTGCCACTAGCCAAGACTTAAGTCGATCAATCTTGCCATTAGGGCCCACCTTCACAATATAAATCCACCTACAACCAACAACAGTTTTACCAGACTGTAGGGCCTCCATTTCTGCTAGCATGGCTTGGCGCCAACCCGGGTCAGATAGGGCCTCATGAGTGGATTTAGGTATAGACATAGAAGAAAGGTGAGAAAGAAAGGCAAAGTAAGGGGAAGATACACGATGATAACTCAAAAAGGTATATATAGGATGAGGGTTACGAGTAGTACGTGTACCTTTCCAGATAGCAATAGGTGCCTCAGTGAGATCAGTGTTAGATTGCTGTTGAAGTGGTGGAACCGCAGCCGGAGGATCGGGTGGCACGGGTGAGTCAACAGGAACCTCAATAGGCACATGGCGAGGACGGCGTTGGTAGACTTGAAGAGGGCGGTCAGGAACAGTTGGACGATCAGGATCCTGGGCAAGATAAAGTGGACCAAGATAAGGAAGAGGGAGAACCTCCGAAATAGAGACCGGGTCACCTGATGAGGGCTGGAAAAAAGGGATAGGTTCAATAAAGGTGACATCTGCAGACACAAAACGGCGGTTAAGCTCCGGAGAAAAACATCGATAACCCTTTTGGAGCCGAGAATAACCCAAGAAAACACACTTGACAGCTTTAGTGGCCAATTTTGAACGCCCAGGAGTCATCTCATGAACGAAACAAACACACCCAAACACCCGAGGTGGAAGAGGGAAAAGATCAACCGAAGGATACACAATGGAATATGGGGTTTCATTGTTTAATACTGAGGATGGCATGCGATTGATTGTAACACGCAGTAAGGATAACATCAGCCCAAAAATGATGAGGAACATGAGAGTGTACTAACATAGTACGAGCAATTTCAACCAAATGTCTATTTTTACGTTCAGCCACCCCATTTTGTTGAGGTGTGTAAACACATGACCGTTGGTGTATCATACCTCGAGAGGTCATATAGGACTGAAATGGATTAGAGAGATATTCCTTAGCATTGTCACTACGCAAAACACGAATGAGTTTACCAAATTGGGTTTGTATTTCAGCACAAAAATTTTGAAAAATCTGGAATAGCTCAGAACGATCTTTCATAAGGAAAACCCAAGTACACCTAGAATGATCATCAGTAAAAGTGACAAAATAACAAAACCCCAAAGTAGAATTGACACAACATGGACCCCAGACATCAGTGTGAACTAAATCAAAGAGAGATGCAGCCCGATTATTGACTCTCCGTGGAAAAGACTTACGTGATTGCTTTCCAAGGTGACATGACTCACAGTTTAATGACTCTAAAGACAAACCTGGAACCATCTGTCGAAGTTTTGAGAGACTAGGATGACCCAAACGACTATGGAGAAGCATATGAGAGTCTGTGGAAGCATATGCAGCATGATCTCCACCACGAAGGTAATAGAGGCCTTGTGACTCAATCCCGGTGCCAATCACCTTTCCCGTACTATGATCCTGCACAACAACTGAATCCGCACAAAAGGTTATGGAGCAGTTCAAGGTACGAGTAATTTTACTCACAGAGATAAGGTTAAAAAGACTATTAGGAAACTGACTCTAAAGGGAAAGATGGCATAGGAGAAGTCTGACCAACCGCGGCAGCTGGTGTTTGATGACCATTAGCTAAGGTAACCATAGGCAAAGTCTTAGACTTTGTGACATTTGTCATAAGAGATAGATTACCAGAAATGTGGTCTGAGGCCCCGGTGTCTAGAATCCAAGTACTAGTGGTACTAGCTTGAGAGAGACACAACAGAGAGGAGGTACCAATGGTGAGAGAGGAAGCCATAAAAGAACAACAAAAAACTGCCTCAAGGAAAGGTTGACCGTTGACCGGCAAATTGACTGGCGGCGATGGAGAAACTGAGAACACAGTCAGGAGCGTCTCGTCGAAACGAAACCAATGGTGGCAGCGGCGTCTTGATCGGAGATCGGACGAGAGAGATCTGGCCGGAAAACCGATGAACTTCCCGGCGACGGTGGTGGCGCGTGGCGGCGGCGGACGGCGACCGGGTTTTCAGCCGAAGGCTCGCGACAGGGTTCCGGTGAGGCCTGTGGTGTTGGTTTGGAGAAATTTGGAGAAAGAACCACAAGGCAGAAGACGGAACGCGAAAATCAGTCGCGGCAGGCTGGACTCTGGCGGCGGAAGAGACGGCGGCGGCAGAAGAGATTAGGGTACTAGGGTTTAGGCTCTGATACCATGTGAAGAATAAAGGGATTCATTGTATTCACTGATAAAAACTGTACAAATATCTCCTATTTATACAGGAATAGACTATTAGACTAATGGGCCGAATCCTAAAAGGGTTTAGGGTTTCAACACTTTCTAGTTTTTGTCTACAAATGTGCACATCAACCTTTTCTCAACAGTAACCAAACAAAATGAAAAAGCTCTGAAGGTATTTAGCAATTTTTTAAGCATACAATATTAAAAAAGAAATCATAATAAATATGAGTAAATCCTAAAGCAAGGCATATGTTTCTCTATGATAACCCATGTTATAATTTAAGCTCTAATACCATGTTATAATATCATGTTATAATATAAGATTGGGCCAAATCCCTCCAGACAAGCTCTGATACTATGTTGTAATTTAAGATTGGGCCAATGTCACCATGTTATAATCTAATATTAGGCTAATGTCCCTCAACTGGGTTATATTGCACATGAGTCAAACTAAGACAAATTAATTAGCTAGTCTAACCCATGACCTTATAAACCCATATGTTTCTCTTTCTTTCTTTTTTTTTTTTTTTTTTTTTTTTTTCAATATAGACTCTTAACATGTTTATTGTCACATGGCCAAAGTAAACTATGATTTGATAAGTTGTACATAGCTAAAGTAAACAAATATTATTGAAAAAGAAATCAAAATGAATGTGAATAACTTGACAACATGATCAAATCCTAAAGCAGTTTGAAAAAACTGGTAAAATGTAATAGGTCCATTGTCATAAAGCTAAGTATGATTTGACATGTTTTTCGAAGCCTCCTATACTTACTACTTCAATCATTTTGACAATTTACAAATCAGTTCCTTTCCAAATGCAAAATTTTCTTCAGGAAGAGAAGTATTTCACTTTAGGATAAAAAGACTAAATACTTGTATTATGAGTTGGAAATGAATGGAACTGGTAGAAAGCTTTACACGTGAGAAATTAAAGGATCAACAAAAACTCGATTTAAGCCAAATTATATAGAGCTGTCTCATATTATATCATAATTTAGTGCACGGACTTTTTGCAAATAAATTTACAATATGATGACGGTTAATCATTGATACACACATTAAGGTTCCAAAGGCTATTCTTGCAAAGACTTAAAGCATGGAACTGAAACGCTACATTACTTACTCAGGAAGACTCTCATAAGAAGTCAAAACATTCCATACTTCACGAACAGGAGCCCTGACTGTTATGCTAGCCACGACGCAGCGATGGACACCACCATTTTCCTTAAGTTGAAAACCAATATATCAGCAGGTTATTAGAGTCAAACAATGGCTTTTCACAAAAAGGAAAGCGCAGTGTAGAGTCAATTACCAATAGGCCATCAAATCTGCGGAGATGAACTTCATCCACCGTGCATGTCTTGTTAATTTTGCAAGTTTTTCCAAAAATTCCCCAGTTACTGTTCAGATCACTAGTAGCAGGTGCCACAGGGCCAAAAGTAGCTTTTCCAAGTTTCTCTTTGAGTGCACCAGTAGAAATTTTATTCTTTTCAGGTATGGAAACATCAACATTTTTGCTTGATGAAACAAGGGAAGCAAGAGAGTCTGCACTGGCACCTGCATTTATAGCAACTGTATTCTGATGACCCTCAAACTTGCTTTCGGCTTGGCAGGCTAATGCTTGAAGATTCACAGGAAGGTCTGATCTGATAATTCTCTCCAAGAATATTGCTGGGAAGTTAAACCTTGGAATAACATTAACTTCATAACACAACATAGTCGTTGAAGCTCTGAAAAAAGAAAGTAAGAAGGTTTTTCTTTTAAATAATAATTAAACAAAATAACTGCATTAAGATTCTTCAAATTACTATGATTCTCTCTGGGAAATATATCCATATATTAAAAACAGTAAAAGGTTGCTAACAATAGGATAGTGATTTATGTGGCAATATGATTGAATCTTTTGAATTGAAGTAAATGAGTTTTGAAAAAGACCAAGTCCACACATAGAAGTAGTTGAAATACAGGATTTTCAAGTCAGAATAAAAAAGGAGAGAAAACTTTAGTAGCTTCTCTTTAAATATTATTGGAAGCTAACAGAATGTCTTATGAGGTTTGTTCTAATTGGCACTCGAAATGCAACAATAAGAATATGAAAATGGCATTTTATTAACCCTCATGGAGCATTTTAACCAGGGATATTTTGACTAGCTCAGCAGCTATTTCTTCCCCCCAAAACTAAAAATATTATTAAGATTCAATGGCCACTTTTTCCTTTTGCACTATTTTTACTTTGTGGGGACTATATTGACAGAAAAAAAATTGAGTGCTTAGATTCTTGATGCCCTCCTGAAGTCCTTGTATTCAAAATTTCTTCAAGGATTCTGTGATTATAAACTGGCCATTTTTGCTTTTATGGTCCAAAGTTGGTACCACCAGTATATTATGCCCTAGGAGTAAAAGGAGATGGACCAAAAAACAAGAAAAGAAAAAGAACAAAGAATAGTATTAGTATTACTTATACATTTTACCTTTTTCCAGATTTGAGAGACCATTTACCTTCAAACTTCTTGAAGTCACCATCAACCATGGAAAAGTGGAGTTCACGAATATTTTCCTGAACATATAGAATAAACAACAGCTATAAACAGAAGCTTGACAAAATGAACAATGTGAAATTCCTGAATTATAATAGCAATACTATTTTATGAAACATTTGATAAAAGAAAAGGACAATGTAAGCTAGTCAATTGAATTAATTTTCGGTTGAATGAATGATTGAACATAAGTTTAACTTCCATAGCATCCACCTGCTCTTTCCCTTCCAAACAATGGTGTCCACTTCCTTAAAAATCAAAACTGGACCCCTACACTAATCCATAACCTTTTAAAAATAATAAAAATCTAAAGAGCCATATGGAGTTTGTACTTCAAATATTGAAAGAGTTGGTTCTTATTAGATAAGGATAGAAGAAGCTAGAGTAAATATTGAATAGGAAATTATTCCACTTTTGGTCCTTGACTACACCTACTTTCCTGTCTAAGGTGTTTGGCTATCAATTTTTCCAGATTCAACGCTTCATTTTTTATAATCGATCAATTTTTGTCCTTCGATGAGGATTTTGGTCAATTTTGGACAGTAATAAGAGTAAACGGAGTTTTCACAGCCTTCTTCCTCTCTAATTTTTTTAAAACAGTGGACAGTGGCCCCAGGCAACAGTCTAGCCATGGTCTTCTTTCTCCCTAGTTTACAAAAATAAAAAATTAAAAGAGAAGTAAAAGAAAAGTCTGTGCACTGGCCACGACCTTTCTATAGCCATAAATAAATGAATAAAAAAAATACTTTTTAGCCAATCCAGCCATGGCTTTATTCTTTTTATTTTTTATTTTTAACTTTTTAATACAAATTGGGATGATGAAGGCTGTGAAAAGTCAATTATACACTCATCATTGTGGCACATGCCATTTTCCATCTGAAATTGAAAAAAAAAAAATAATAATAATGGAGGACCACAATTGGCCAATCTCCAATAGCGAGCACTAGATTTTATTAAAAAAATTATTATTAAAACATCTTACATGGAAAAGTATTTAGTTCAGGGATCAAAAGTGAAAAACTTATACTTCCTCCATCCAATTTTATATGATGTACTTGTAAAGGCTAGACTCAAGTTATTTACAATTCAATTTTTTGAACATTTAAATTAGTATTAGCTAATAAAATTTTTATATTTAAAAACTATATTAAAAATTCTATTAAACACAAAAAAGTTGAACTTAAAAATTATAAAAAATTGTTAAGGAAAACAAGGGAAGAAAGAAGATTTGTTTGATTAACGAATAGTGAATAGGTCATCTAAAATGGGACAAATGGAGTACTGATCTGGTTATTACAAACTCTGAAGTATAAACTGTGAGGGAGTCAAAGAATCTGTAGAGATAAAATTAAAGATACTTACTGAGTTGATAAATTCTTGGAGATCCAATACAACATGAGCTTCAATGTGCCAATATAATGCCCGTTGCAGACCCCTCTGCTCCAACCAAATCCGTCCAGGATGAGGACAAGGAATTCTCTTGCTAAATTATCCCAATGATTTTTTTTGACATGGAAAAAGGAGATACCAAGAAGGACAATATCAAATTTAGAAAAATATTTAGTTAATTGCCTATTTGGTATTTTGTTTATCATATCATTTAGTAATTAAATAAGAATATAGATTTTTGGTTCAAGTGTGTAAGAGCCAGACGAAAATGATCTTTACTTTCTTCAATTGAATATTCTTGTTTTGGTGATATTCTAGGATTGGATTTTACTTTTTGTTAGAGTCTGATGTTGATGAAATCCACTACGGGGCTACATAGTGAACCCATAATACCAAAAAAGGAATCACAACAAGATTCAAGACTTGAAAAATCTTTGAACTCTTGAAAATAGCAGAGCTATATTCTTGAGCAAAATGTCTTTATGGAGGTTTATATATGTACTAGTAGCAGCGCATGCTTGGGCAAAAATGAATTCCTAATTTATTTTCCCAACATTAAAATGATATTATATTGAAATAGATTATAGGAAATAATAAGAAATGGATTAAAGGTAATTTTTAAAATTCAAAGAATATAACTTTTATATACTAAAAGAGCTAGCTAGGTATTGATTAATAAGATTTGATAGAAAAACTTTTCAATCTACTTAAGTTTTTAAATTAGTAGCTAGGAAACATATGATTTTTTATAATTATAAAGTTGAAATTATATTAGTGGATCATATTTAGAGTAAATTAGTAGGATATGTTATCTCAAAATCTAGAACTTACATATATGTGCTTTTTTAAATTCCTTAATTTGTATTATATTAGCTATAAGTACAACAATTTAAAAAAAACACATAAAGGATTAAAGAAACTTAATTGAAGTATTAGCGGTGTAAGGTATATGTGTCCAAAGTAGTTAAAAGTACAATCATTGAAGCATAATATACAACGATTTGGATAAAAGAACATAAATCTTAAAGGTATAACATTCATACCCTCCTTATATATAGTAGGATTCCCCAATAAGACCCTATCACCCATACTATGATTAAACCCTTATCTTCAGTTTGCAAGACTTGGACCCAACTAACAGTTCTAACTACTAACTAACTAACTAATTAAAATAATGTAAAAGAATAAATAACCAGAGTCTAATAGCTTTGACAAACCCATATATGGCCTTTTGAATCGTGTTGGACCTTTTATCTTGTCATTGGTCCATCAGACACTCACAATGAATCTCTAGCTGTATATGTAGTTTTTTGGGCAATTTTAGAAGCTCTCTTAAACAAATTTATGCACATCATATTGTGTGTGACATATTCACTGATCATTTTATTCAAATAGGTTTATACTTTTCATGTCATGACATATTTACTAACTATTTTATTTAAATGGATTTGTTTTGTGCATGTTGTGTCGTATGACAGCATAATTATTAACCGTTTTATGTAAATTAGTTTGTGTTCTGTATCTTATTATGACATACTTACTGGCCCTTTTAGTTAATCAGTTAAACATGTTTATGTGATCATATTGTATGACTCAATTATTAAACATGTCATGTTTGTGTTGAGAGCTTTTCCATTATAATCATGTCTTCATAATTATAGGTATAGTTATGTACCAGAACAAGACAATAATATTCCAGAAATGAGAATCAACTGCATTACTAGTGTTGGGATAGCACATTCATGCACACATGTTATATGGATGCATATAGACATAGAGCTAGAGTGTTTAGCTTATTTATATATATGGCTATGATTTATGATTATAGATTGTGCATAATCCAAAATCAACTCAAAGTTACTCGTGAATTATTGGCATGAGTAAAGCTAAAAATGTGCATAATATTTGCTTAGAACAGATAATACATTGTCAAGAATCACAAGTGTTTCAAAAAGAAAAAAGAAAAACAAAAAGGCCACAAATACACGAAGAATATAGTACCAACCTGCTAACCAGATTGGGAACGAAATCCGCAAGGCATTCGTAGTCAGTGAGAGCATCCCAGACGGAATCGACGTCGGCGTTGACGGAAATCTCAGCTTTGATTCTCCGCTCCCGCCAAGACACCACTTGCACTTCGCAATGCACCACTCTCGGCATCTTATTATCGCCGTCCTGATCCACTCCGCCATAATTAATGCTACCACCGGCACCGTTCAGTTTAGGAACGCGGTGGTGGTGGTGATGATGATTCTCTGCGCCGCGGCCGTTCCATCTGATGGACTCGGCTGAGCTTCTTGTGCTGCACGACGGCGCCGCTGATCTTCTTCTACTAGTTCTACAGCTGCTACTGCGGCGAGAAGAATAATGTGAAATAGCGGGTGTCTTGTGGTGGATAGTGGATTTGGATATGAAATTAAGGGGCAATTTCGTAGGCATTGCTCTCCGGAAAAATGTCGAAATTGAGAGCTGGGACAGACAAGAAGGGTGGATCACTGAGTCCCGCCAGTGGACTCGAAGTGGATTTTTTTAGCATTTGTATCCCTTCGACCGTTATTTCCTGTCCACAGATTCATTCCACAAATAAACGAGAGGTTTAGAATAACAGACAATATAGGGCCCCTTTTAGCAATACCAAAATGTTTTTTTTTTTTTTTGGTTAAATTCGGGTCTTTCTCCGTCCGATTACAGTCCAGGTCCACCCGCATTCGCTCCAGGAGGCACGGGAGCTGGCCTAGGAGGACTCGTCACTTGTGGGAATCGAGCAATACCAAAATGTTAGTAGAACCATACTAGTGTACTTTTGTTGGTTTTTTTGTGGGGCCTAGGGTGAGATGGATCAATCATTATTGCATGGACCATGGTTCACACAACTGTGTGGACTATAAATAAAAAGTACAATTTTAATATACTAAAAGTATATTATTTTTGTACATAAAGTACATTATTTTAAGGTACATTATTCAAGTACTGAAAGTACATTATTTTATATATACTATCAAATAATGTACTTTTAGCATAATAAAAATGTACCTTATATTCATGATCCATACATCTATGTGGACCATGGTCCACACAATAATTTTCCGAGATAGAGGCGAGAGAAGTCATTTTTAGGGTTTTTGACTGAAATGTGACAAATCGTAAAGTAGGAGGCAAAAATAGAAAAAAAGAATTGATAAAAATAAGAAAAACGAGTTTAGGAAATGCGAGTAGTGTCAGAAACGCATTTCCCAAACTCGAATGACCTTTTTTTTTTTTCAAATACGCAGATCATATGCATTTGAGAAATATGTATGATGTATAAAATACATCATACACATTTCTCAAATGAGTATGATAATAATAAAAAACGCGTCTGGTCGCATTCTCCGGCGAAGGAGAAAACAACGCCACAATTTTATTTTTTTAATAGTTGCCTTCTCCGGCGAAGGAGATGACAACCATTTTGGTCACCTTCTCCTTCACTGGAGAAGCGACCAGACACGTTTTTTTTATAATTATTTTATCATAAACATTTGAGAAATGTGTATGATGTGATGTATTTTATACATCATACGCATTTCTCAAATGCGTACGATCAGCGTATTTGAAAAAAAAAATAAAAGGTCATTCAAGTTTTGGAAATGCGTTTCTGATGCCACTTGCATTTTCCAAACCCGTTTTTCCTATTTTTGTCAAATTTTTTTTTTCCTATTTTCGTCTCCTACTTTATGGTTTGTCACATTTCAGTTAAAATCCCTTCTGCAGTTGAAACTTTTTTCTTTTTGTTACATGTCATTGAATACACAAATTAACGCACCTTAAGATTTAATACCACCCACCTTAAACAATTACACGACGCATCTTAAAGTATTAGTCCACGCACCTAAAGACTTTGGCACTTCCAACTTTTTTTTTTTAGCTACAAGTCATTGAATATACAAAATAATGCACCTTAAGACTTGAAACTGCGCACCTTATTGAATAAAATCAAGCACTTTTTTAAGTATTAATTAACGCACCCAAAGACTTTGGCACTTGAACTTTTATAGTATTTGTTTAAATGTGTATTAATGCACCTTACGCTTCCAGACCACGCACCTTGTAGTGTTATTTTGCGCGCCGTGAAGAGTAAATCGATGCACCTTAAGGCTTTGCAGTTGCGACTTTTTTCTTTTTGTTACAAGTCATTGAGTACACAAATTAACGCACCTTAAGACTTAATACCACACACCTTAAACAATTAAGCGACGCACCTTCAGGCAAATTGTTTACTTTTTAGCCAAGTTAGTGAATATACAAATTAATGAATATTAAGCATTAAAATGAAGCACCTTAAACATGAAAAGTACGCACCTTAAAGTTTAAAAGTACGCACCTAAGAGTTAAAGTGATATATTTTATAAGTATTTTCATTCTGAACTGAAAAAACAGTTTAAAAATAATCTTTTATTCCTTTTTGTTTTACCCTTTTTAAGTGGGCAATTCCTGCTTCCATGATGATTCCACCTAAGTCCACAAGTATTGCACTTCTTTCTAGAATTCTTTTCTTTTTCCATTGCTAACTCCTTGCTTCCTTTGATACGTTTGCCATTTTCCCTTTTTTTTTTTTTTTTGCATGCTTTGGTGGAAATATATTAATATCTGAGATCTTTGTTGACCCACAAAAGAATTCTATAATAGCCTTCGTGCTATGCTTAGGGGATAACTTCTCTTTCCTGACATTAGCAGCTGTTTTTGTTCATTATCACTTGTAAAAATGCAGTCAATTGATCCACGTTTGATTCTGCAAGACTAATACAACAGTGTATATCATATCAACCGAAAATTTGTTCAACAACACATTTTTTTCATCCTTGTTTCCATGTCAATTTCAAATGTAGATTTTAAAGATACATCCTTAGTACATCGATTAACCACATACCTGAAAGGTATCTTTTCAAGGTTTAAGTCTTTAAAGACCACAAAAATGTGCCTACACAATAGTCTAACCATCTCAAACATTTTGCAACTACATGTAGCCTCTTCTTCATTCACATTGTGCACCACACTAAATCTTCTATTTTCTGCATCCTTAATCTCGTAGTTTAATAATCCAGCATCTTCTCTAACACTCAACACCCTACAAGTGAAATAGGCACATACCTAAGTCTGAATTTGATAGAAAACAGTATGTGTATAGATAATTAAAGCATGTTTTCCAATGCCAAGGGTGACTTCAACTCTAGAATGTAACCTTCATTATCACTGTTGTTTTTTGCATTAATGTGACGTTGTGAATCCAAAGCATGGTCAAAGCTCATCAGAAATTCAACTAGGCTAGACTGTGGGCTGGTAAAACAACTAAATGAGTAGTTCTCACTTTCTGAACGCGATGTAGTCCTAAGTAAACCACTTATAAAAACATTTCTAAAATAGACTAGGATCCAACACTTTCTTACCTCAAACATTGCATAAACCAATTATGATTAACTAAGTCAAACTCTTCCATGAGCTGCTTCCATTGCATCTCAAAATCAACAAGTTCCAAATAAGAAGTCCACAAATGGAATTTAGTTTGTTCCTAAACACCTCATTTTTGCTCAATGTAGGACCAACCTTTTCTCCAACTTTGCACATAATGTGCCACATGCAATACCAATGCTTAGTTTCTTTAAAAACTCTTAGAATTGCGAATTTCATTACCCGATCCTGATCAGTAACAATTACCCTTGGTTCAAAACCCATTACTTTTTTAAATTTTTCAAATAGCCAAACATATGACTCTATGTCTTCTTTCAGCAACAGTCAACAGCAAATGTGATACATTTCTTATGGTTATCAACTCCTGTGAATGATGTAAAAATCATATTGTACCTTCAAGCCAAAGAAAGACATCACAATATACAAGCTAAGTGTTATAAGCACGCACCAAAAGTAGTAAGTTAACGCACTTTAAGTTTTAAATTCACACACCTATGACTTGGCAGTTGTAATTCAAAGTGATGCACCTTAAGTGGAAAAGTATGCACATATTACACCTTAAGGTGCGTGCTATTAGTGATTCAGGTGCGTGTTTTAAAAGCTTAATTTATATATTCAATTTCAAGCGCTCAGTGAGTATGTCTAAACTAGGGATGGCAATTCAACCCGCCCCCGAGGGATGGGGGGAATTTCCATTCCCCATCGGGGACAGGGTCGAGGACAGGGAGGGAATTCCCCACCTCGACCCCGATCCCCAATTCCCGACCCCGTCCCCTAATGCCAATTTAAAATTATTGTATATATGTGTGTGTGTGTGTGTGTGTGTGTGTGTGTGTGTGTATGTGTGTGTGTGTGCGCGTATATATATATATATATATATATAGGCCCTTATTCACATGAGGACCCATAATTATAGAGGATTATAAGGACCCATCATAACCATCCAAATCATTAGATTAAATGGCTGAGATTAGATAGGATTAAGTGATGGATACAGACTCCAAATTTAGATTAAGGGTAAATAAGAGAATGAACAAGAATTTTAATTAAAGTATGATTTGAATTAACCCAAAAGAAGTTGGATTCATACACAAATAAGGAAACACACGCTACTGTCCGCATAGTTAAAGACTTTACGGAAAATGAGAAAACAGTAGCGAATTAGCACAAAAGCACGACACTCCGCAATGGTACGGTAAGTTCTGAAAATTGCAGTAGTTATAATACGTTTGAAAAATGAATAATTCTATGAAGAAAGTAGGGGAACCAGTGGTTAGTGGTAGAACCAAATGCATTGATATTGGTAGTGGTGAAAGATTAGAGAAGGTTATATATATCGTGGTGTGCCTGAGCTATATAAATCGTGTGCCTAGTATTTATGGGTTGTGTGACTGGCGTATATTAGAGTATAAATACGTAACGAACAGATTGAAATTATAAAAAGAGGGTAGATTATTGTATAATTTAATCAATTGCATAACAATGAAAACGTGAATATGAATTTTACATAGTTGCATTAATAGGAGAAGGTGAATAAGGGTGGATTATGATGATAATACTAGGTTGGACGACAATGAGCAAGAAATAATGTTTAATTATATGGTTTTTGTTTTCGGTTGTTACGGGCATGAAGTAAACTTATTTTTGAAGAGAAGGAAATAAAAAAAGAAAGCACAATGAAGTGCACGAATATGGCTGTATTTGGTGGAATAATTATGCGTATGAACATGGAAAAATATGAAGACGCCTAGAACAAACTATAAATTAATCCTGAAACACTAGTTGTTCAAAGCTTGAAATGCAATCTACGCAATTTGTATGCCATGTACTGATACAATGTGTGCCACGATAAAAAAAATCATGTGCCCAGAAGTACAGGGAGCAAATTCCGAAGCATCCGGAGCGCAGAATTGCCAAGTCGTATAGTCATAGGTTAATTGATTATAAATCGTAGAAGCCTGCATTCATATACTGTTTTAATATTTTCGTGTGCCATTGAGGTTGTTGTTGTGTGCCCGAGCCGCATATGTTGTGTGCCCCAAGGTAGGACGGTCAAAAGTCGCGAATATAAACGGTATTTTTATTTCTAAGTTTTTAATATTAAAGTGTAGAAAACAAAATTAAAATATTAAATGGTGGATTGCATAATGTAGATAGTAACAAGTTGAAAATTGAATTAGTAAATGGTGATTAAATATGCATATGTCATTGTTTTAATTTTGATGTTAATATGAGATTTTGTGGTTAAAAAATGGTGATAACAAAGCAAGTTCACCTGTTGATAAAAAAGACAAAATAGTATAGTAAACCCATATGTAAATACGAAAGCATGCAACGAACATTTAAACTGTCAAACATTGTTCGATACATTGAAATCTAACTCTAAGACCAAGAAACCTTTCCCGCTCATCGGTGGTCAAAACAGTATCCGCGGGATTCGTCGGAGGAAATTGTCACATCTTTTCTAAGGAAGGAGCACGATCTTCAACAAAATCGTTATCATCAATGGGGGATCAGGACGAACACGCCACCGACGATCTAGCCCTAACCATTTTGACTATCACCAATAAACAATTCAAATAACGAAGGGAAAACCAGTAACAAACCATAAAAAGAACAACACATAATTCAAACATCAAAGCCACACAACTCTCACACATTGGGCACACAATAAATCCAACCGTGCACACAACATGAACACTAATATTTTAGCAAACACATAATTCCACAAAATAAATATCCAACATATATTTTATTAAAAATGCAAAAAATAAACACATTATTTTGTTTAAATATGAGAATCTAATACTTCAAGCAGCTCTTCAAAAACATGACACGAAGGACGCTAAGACTTCAAAAATCCAATGCTACTACTGATTCCAATGGCATGATAAAGGGCACAAATTGACTTCCCTGAGCAGCTGTGAAAGGATGCAGCAACCACACTTTGTCATACTGGTCCCCAATTATACTGTACTTAATCCCCTTATTCATTGACATTTGGCAAGCCATCCCATGCTAATACTCCAAAACTATAGCACAATAAAGATTATCAAAGCCGCAATGACTGGGCTTCGGCTTTCAGGGATCTCAAGCATCGAATGTTTTCATCTATGAGCATTGAATCTTTCCCCTTTACGCCAGGAATGACCATTTGTAGAATGCTTATAGTCTTGCGTTTTTTCTCTTCCCTTGATCTCTTACTCCCGGATAGTCTTGAAACTTCA
This sequence comes from Ipomoea triloba, assembly GCF_003576645.1. NCBI lineage: Eukaryota > Viridiplantae > Streptophyta > Magnoliopsida > Solanales > Convolvulaceae > Ipomoea > Ipomoea triloba. The sequence goes on along the minus strand of NC_044922.1, from coordinate 11,003,301 downwards.
TTACTGTCGTTACCACAACTAGATCCTACATTATCTTCTACCTCGGAGCACATATGTGGTTTAGCAGTCGTTGTAGTGTGCAAGAATGACAGAACATCATGGCCACCATCTAACATAAAAATAATAAAAAACAATCAAAAAAACAAAAACAAAAAATAAAAAATAACAGAAACGGAGATACCTTTAACACCCCGGACCGGCTAGGCTTACTGTACATCCGGAGGAGTTACCGCCACACCTAGAACGAATTCTATCTTTTTTTGATAGACCCCACTCTAGGTGCACAGGCTAAACGGAAACTTTTACTTAACAACAACAACCACCCATCATAAAATAATATATATAAATCTACATTTATATACATAAGTTTGCCCATCAGCTACAAAAGGCATTTACACAAAAGAATCTTCCCCAAAGCATCTCCCAAGACATAATACCTACTCTATCCCGCGGTACACCGGACCTGTGAACTCGCCCCAAACTAAATGCCACTCTCCTTCAAACCATGTGAAATGGTCTAGGAAGCGAGAGGTGGTGTTAACCATGGACCATTCGTCCCAATACTCTGGTGAAGTAGGGTTCCAAGGGTAGGGGTAATACACGATAAACTCTAATGGATCACTTCCGGTCAACACCTCAAGGGGATAAAAACTATAGGAGGCTTGAACATCTGGGCCATCCTGGACAAAAGGAAAACTATCTGCAACTGGAGAGCTAGCTGGAGCGAGCGGAGCATAACCCGGCATATATGGGTCGGTACCTATCATCTGCTGTACTGATAGCTCTTGCGTGCATAGGGTGAAATGTCAAAAGATATTTGTATGATAAAACGGAAAGTCTGTGACTCCCCGAGTGTCGGTCTCGAAGGAGGGACGTGGAGGTGTGTCAAACATTCGGGAGTTTACTTGATTGTATCATGCATAAGACTCGAGTGTGGTAAATGGTGATTTGTGAGTGAGAGTAGTTCATTGGTTGGTTTGAGTGCAAGAGAGTAGTAAAATAAAAGTGATTTTGTAAATAAGTAAAAGGGGTAGGGATTGGATAGTGTTCATGAATATTCCATAGTGAGTGTCTAAGGTTATGGATTAGGATTGCTAGGATATTGTCTATTCAAGAGTGTGTTATCTTAGTCCTTTTCCACCTTGTGTACTAAGGCTTCTTTGACTTAGGAATGCCTTCAAGCATCCAAAGTTCTAAGAGGAATTTTATCAAACACTTAAGCTACACACTATCCTACTATTCTTAAGAAGTCCATAGGAACTTTGATTGTGTAAAGCTTCAAATCCTAACTCTAATCAAAGACATGAAAGAGTCAAGAGCTCAATCTCTCATCTAGATTGGCCAAATCCAAACAAGATCTCATCAAAACAACAATCAAAAGACAAGAATAGATAATCCATCAACACAAACTCATAGATCCAAGATATAGAGATAAAATCATCACACAAACAATATTCAATCACACAATCCAAATCCCTAGACTAAATTAGCTACTCATGATATGAAATGCAAGCAAAAACTAATTTAATCCAAGAACAAGATAGCTAAAATTATAGAGATGAAATAGAGATCACCTAGAAAGAAGAAGATCTTCAATCCAAGCTTGTTGTCTTCTACAATGGAGATTGTTCTAATCTAAAAACTAAGAAAAATGGAGAAAGTTCTCCAAAGGAAAAACTAAGAAAAGGAAAAACTAAAATTCTGGAATCCTCTCTGAAATTTCATCAAAGGGGTTTAAATAGTCTCCGAAATGACAACCCTAGCTGAAATTCGCGCATCACCGTCTCCACGCCTCTCACACACGTGTGAGAGTGCGTGGGAAGCTTCTGGAAAGTTTTCACGCTTGCTCACACGCGTGTGGCCTTCCAGATTGGTCCTCCGGGGCTCCGCTCTTGCCTGGTTTGCTCTTTAAGCTCATCTTTTGGTCCTATTTGCTCCCGGGGCTCCTGTTTTACTTCTTTTAAGCTAAAAATGGCTTTTGTGCATCAGTTAGTGATTTTCAAGCATTTACGCACATAATTTACCAAATAAGGATGCTATAGACGATATAAAACACCCTAAAATGTGCCTGAAATAAGGGTATCTCGGAGTCTTATCAAATTTTCCACACTTTGTTTCTTGCTTGTCCTCAAGCAAGACATTTTACTCTCTAAGCATATAAGTCTCCGAGATACTCTATCATGCAAAACAAAGCTTTTGGCAAGTCAAAATAATGGGTGTCTAAGACTGTTGAAACGGGGGAAATCATTTGTGTTATCTATAAAGGATTTTGGTCAGATGTCAGCAACTCAAGAAATATTTTCGGGAAATAAAAACCTTTCGTAGATAAACAAATAAAACAAGGGATCACACTTCTCACACCATACGCAAGCATGCATTTCCAAAGTTTTGGTTCACCTTCTATTTAAATAGGGCCTCTAGCCGATCCCACTAGTGGGAACGGTGTGCACTAGCTAATCAACTTTCCATCCTTATACGCCAAAGCCCAACGTAAATGTAAATGAGGGTAGGGGCATGGACCACTCACCGCTTTTGGCTTAGCGCGGTCCCTCTTTCTTCTCACTTCCTAGGATAACGTCATCGAGCCACCCGACTTCACATGGAGATCCATGCTTTTTCGAAGGTCAGTGCAATGGGTACTCGAATCCTAGCAAAGTGGCTCACCTCAACTCTATTTTCTCAATTCTTGGGATCTTTTTATGTGAACAACCGACTCTATATAAAGCTTTTTGCTTACCGAAGACTATGGTTTGGACACAACCCAACGAATTGGCTTCCCTCAATTTTAAACTCTTTGGTGATTGGCCTTTTGCCTTTTCGACTTCTCCTCGTGTAATACCCCGAAATTTTAAACCCAAAATTTCTTTTTATTAAGATTATCTCGGATTTATTATTAAATCCAAACATTTTCAAAAAATATTTCGTTATAATTATGTACCTTTCAAAACAAAGGTTGTTTCGCGAACTCTGGACCAACGTATTTCGAATCAAGTTATTGTTTTAAAAGGGGTCCAGATGTTGTTTGAAATTAACCTATTGTAAAATTTTTATCTCAAAGGATTATTTTGTGCAAAAATATTAATATTAATATTTTTGGTACCAAGCTTATGAGATAAGATTCATCCATATTTTATTATTATTATTAGAAATATTATTATTATATAGATTTGGATGGATAAGTATCCATATATATTATTATTATATTTACAATTGTGGATAATCATCCATATTTTATAACTATTATTATTATTATTATTATTATTATTATTATTATTATTATGTATGTAATATTACGTATATATGTATATATGATAAGGATGAAGAAATGAAGTTCATTTCTTCATTCCCCTTCACTGCAATTCCATTTCGTGAGAGAAAGAGAGAGAGAGAGAGAGAGAGAGACAGAGAGAGAGAGAGAGGGGGAGGGAGAGAGAGAGAGAAACAAAATTTCAAGCTTTGATCGCGATTTGTTCGATAAAATTTATATTTAATCGGTTAAAAGTTATGTTTTTACTCCTAGTTCATAGTTTTGGGTAGAATTTTGTTGAACCATAATTGTATTATTGTGTTTTATGTTAGGATTTTAAGAGCAAAGGTTGAATCCCGAGCTTCAATCTTCGAATTTCTTGTGTTTGTAGTGAGATTGAGGTAAGTTACCCCTCAAGTTGGAATTATAGCTACTCAAAGTAGGTAATTGGTGAATTAATTTCCAATCCATGAAGTTGTATGTAATTTATGAACTTTTTGCGTATTGGACATGTTGTACATAAAAATTAGGAGTAATATATATAAATATATATATTGTATGTGTGTGCAGCGTGATATATATATATATTATGTATGTAGGGAATATATATATATATATATATATTACGTGAGTGTGGGTGTGTGGTGTGATATATATATATATATATATATATATATATATATATATATATGTTATGTGTGTTGTGGGGTATATAAATATATTACGTATGTGTGTGTGATATAATATATGTATATAGGTAGTAGTAAAATACATATTATATATATACTATATATATATACCGTAACATATATATATTGTTGAAAAATATAGGTATTATTCATATACATTATATCATGTACCCTATACCTATTATATATCTATATTATATATTATATTATCAATTACATGCTATGGATATATATTATATTATCAATTACATGCTATGGATATATATTATATTATGTACCGTATGTATAGGATATATATATATATATATGAGTATAGGTAGTGTATGTGAACTATGTGTTGTGAACATGAATAAGTAATAAGTGCGTTGTGAGTATAGAAAAGAATTTGATAGTGTAATCATGCCATGTTGGTTGTTGTCGTGATATGTGGAATTATGTACCACGTGATGAATACATATGTTAATGAGTGTATAAGTAGGAAAGTTGAGTGTATTGTCGGAACAAGAATAGTGAATGTTTAAAATGAATAAAACTTTAGTTTCAAGAAGTTACGAGGACCTTGTTGTCTTTTTACCTCGGGCTATAATTACCGAAGGTCGTCATTGATATATGTACGGTTGTATTCGTACTTTGGCGAAGTCTATTCGCCGAGTCTCTACGTCACTCATGTATGGCTAGACTGTGGGGGTGTGCACACTTAAGCGTATTGACTCTGTCGTCTCCGGGTTGGTGTCATTTTAATGGACCTAGGCGGGGCCACACTAGGGGTCATTCTAATGAACCTTCGTCCAAGGGACCGAGAAGAGAATTTGGGTAATGACCGCAAGCCCAAGTTCCAGGTTCATTCGGTCAACCGACAAGGAATATTCAACATTTCCTATAAGGCCTCATACTTTGAAATGAAACTAAGTCGAGTTTTCATAAATAATGGTTGAATCAATGTCTATGATGAGATGTGTGATGTCTATGATGAGATGTGTAATGCTATGATGAGATGTGCGATACTAGTTCCAAGAAACTAGACGTTTGACGTTGAGAAATGGTATATCGTGAAGTTGTCAGGTATGGTTGTGGGAATTCGCGTGTGTAATGTGAATATGATGAACTTTATGCTTATTTGTTTACATTTTGGTAATTTACAAAAATGAAAGCATGTCATTTAATAGGACATTCTATGCTATAGTCCATTGGTAAGTTAAAACATCTTTACCTATGAATGAGAAGCTTATGGGTTCTTACTTAGCTGTCGTGCTAACGGGTGCTTCATTGTTACCCTTTAACAGATGTCATCCAGCAATGAGTCGTATAGTTCGGTAACTTCACCGAACTATAATGGCTCAGTTTTTGGATATGGAGTCTATGTACAGCATATGATAGGGGAGGACCCCTACGTACCCGGCCACACTCTACTAGCTCCTGACGATTCCTTCTCACCATCCAGCTCTCTTGTGTCTCTGGTAGATGCTCATCTGGCTTGGTGGGGCTACTACCCAATAGAAGTTTTACCGGGTAGCGACCCCCTAGAGTTCATTGTACATTACCCATATCTCTGGGATCCCACTCCTCCCGAGGGAGAATGGTCTATGGTCATTGTCACCGATCGCTCCTTGGATCACCTTAAGTGGTTTGAGGGCGAATGGCATCTAGTTTGGGGAGAGTTTGAGATCCCAGTGTATCGTATGATCTGATAGGTGGTGGAGGTCAAGTCGGGATAGTCTAAAACTCTCTTTTTGTGTACATATTCTGCAGCAGTCTTAGTAGATGAATTGCCAAACTTGGGCATTGTGGTTGTATATATATGTATCTAAAGTATGTTTTGGGGTTCTAAGGATGTCGTTATCACTCCTATGAACCTATATATATATATATATATATATATGTATGTATATGTTTGGAATGTTTAACTTATACCTCTGTTGTCGAGTCAGATAGTTATGAGTTGTTACAGGTGTATGGGAAGCATGTGTAAGTCAGGAAAATTAGCCTATGCACCTAGGGAGGAACCGCTAAAGGTTAGCCGGGTTCGACCTAGGTGTGGCGGTGATGCTCCTGGTTGTAGGGTTGACCAACCCGGGGTGTCACACCTCGTGTCAACCCCTCATGCCTTTTTCTATTTAATATTCAAGGGTTTTGTTTTCTCATGAAGCTCACCATTAGGCTCACCTTTTGCCCCATGCCCTACCAAGGTTAGTTCAATTCCGGGCCTCGTTAGTTTTATCTTTCTCAAATTAAAGACTGCACACTCCCACTTCGAGAGATCCTTGACTAAGGTCCTACGTAAATAAGAGGTAAACATCATGCAAGCAGGCAAGAATATAAACATATTTGGCTCTAAACACTCTCATGGGTGCGAAAAATAACTTCCTCAAAGATATTTCGAGAGTAAAAATTTTTGGGCATCTAGTCAAAATTCTCCCTAGATAACACAAATAATAACTCTCTTTTCAAAACTGCAAATGCACCCGCTTATCATTCCCAAGAGCTTCAACTTCTAATACTAAGCATGTAAGCATGTAAAGCACGAAGTGCGTCCTTTCCACACTTTAAAGTAAACATCGTCCTCGATGTTTCCATACGTACAGGGTAAAAGAACGAAACAGGGATTCTAAGGATAGACAAATAAAAATCCCTTTCCACACTTTGGAAATTGCTCTGGGATAAAGGGTATGCATCAAACGATCCTATTAATCATGGTAAGCTCTAATATACTCATACACAAAGCTATAAAGAAAATATTTCCACACTTTAAAGATCAAAACGGGGCTTAAAATTAGAAAAGGGATAAGAGGATAAACTAAGTATGCATCCCTCTTTCCACACTTTAGCTTCCAGCATAGGCCTGCTCCCGTTATAGATGCTCTATAAGAAATGGAGACATAACATACAAAAAGGGTTTTCGGAGTACTGTTCAATTATTATAAACTGATAGAAATATAAAAGCAATAAAAATAGCAAAAACTTAGATAATAAAGCATAAAAAATATAAGTAGAATTATCTGAATAGAAATGTAGAAAAAAGTAAAGCATTTGGAAGGTAAATAACATAAAGCGATAGAGATAAATAAAGCATAGTAAAGAAATAATAAGAAAATAAAAGTCGGAACCCCGCGCATAGGGATCCTAATGTTCAGATGGGGCTAGCAACCATGGTAACCAATAGTCACAGAACTCAGAATCTAGTGTCAATCAGTCAGGACCGAGAAAAATCGAAGGAAGGTATCACTCATCACCGAAGGGATGGAATTGCCTGTCGAATCTAGCTTCAAGAGCGGCAATTCTTCTATCATTATTCTCCACCGCTTGTCTCATGCGGTTGAGGTCCTCGGTGTGAACATCCTGTCTCAAAGAGATGGATGTGAAGTGGCCTTGTTGCCAAGTATGCTCCTCACGCCAATAGTTCATTTTTTCCTCATGGAGCTATCTATGAAAATTCTGTGACGCGGCCCAATCCATTGGAGTAGGGCCTTGCTCCTGTGCAGCATCCTCCTCCTCATTCTCTTCCTCGTCCTCATTGTCATCATCAGAAGCCTCTAGATCAGGTGCATCATCACCTCCAAACCTTAGTTCTGTAGCAAAGAACTCACCCACGGTAAAAGAGACTGTACAACCATCGGATCTCTCTCCCATCAACCGGTTCAGTAGGCCCAACCCAATGCACAGTTTAGTAACGAAAGGTCCAATGAACACAGTCTGAACCTTAGGCTTTTGCTGGGTCTGGAGCCACATTTTAGCTTGAACGCCCATGTTGATGCGAACATCATTCTCCATGCCCCACATGTAGAATAGATCCTGCTTGTATACCTTGTTGCGATTTGTGGTTCTTCCTGAGAGATTTATAGCAAAGGCTAATCTGATAGCCTTCAGAGCATTCCTGGTGATGAGCTTTGCTTTCAAGTTTGAAGTGTTATACGGGGCATTGTTGGTGATTCTTCTCCAATACTGTCTAGCAACTTCGTCAGTATCAAAATCTTCCTTGAAATCTCTGAAATATGGCATGGATACGCTTGCTGCATCATGAAAACCGAGTGTAACACCTAAAGTGTTGACAAACATACTGTAGTGGTTGCCGAAAAGAGTGAATGAAATAGACTGCCTTGCATCGTTTACTTTTCTTCTGATTTCCAAAGTTGCCAAGAACTCATAGGTGACAGGCGCATAGGTGGGTCCTCTCCACTGAAACAGATAGCGGAGCTGTGGGTGCCTAAGAAGTCCATTTACCTCTTCCAAACAACCAAATTCTCTTAAAACATTATCCTCAAAGTGACGGCCAACAGAAAGCTGCTTCCCTTTATAGTTATCCACTGTTGCAAGTTGAATAGGTGTCAAGTGTCGCAATGACCTTGGCCCCGGCTCTTGTATAACCTGTTGAGCAGTAGCTTGTTGCCGTGTCCTTGATCGACTCGATTCTCCTACATCATGTTTTGATTTCTTTGCAATTTCTTTCGAGCGTCCCATCCTACAAATTATATAAATTATAATTCATGGTAATTGGCTTTAAATAAGTCACCATCATATTAGTGCAAAATTCCTTGTTAAAATAATGGATTTCAAACATATAGGGTTAAGAATTTTTGAAAATTTCGCCATAGTTTCCCCTATATTTTGGACAATTCTATCATAAGAATATCAACAATATCATTCCATTATCACACACATGCATAAATTCATCATAAGATATATCAATTTGATAGTCAAATAAGAAGTCAACTACAAAAGTCAAGAATTTCAAAAAGTCAACTTCATCTTCTTCCCCAAATTCAAAATTAGGGTTTGAAATTGAAAATTTAATTTGGGCAATGTAGCATGTGAAAAGTCAAATTGATGACATATAATAGTTCTATAACAAGTTTACTCATCAATTCAAGCATCAATTTCATAATTTCAACAAGAAATCTAACAAACCCATTTGTTCATCAATGGTGTTCCACTTGAAGTTCAAAAATATACAACAATCCATCAATGTAACCATCAATAATGAAAGAAAACATCAAAGGATAGTTCTATGAAGCATTATAACCAATTTAAACTTTCAAAATCATTCAAAATCATGCAAGGCAATGTAGAATAAATTTCTCATTCAAGCTCTTCCAAACTCATGAATATTCAAGGATAAAGAGTTAAAAAGATGGAAAATTACCTTGATGTTGATGTTTTGATCTTCCTTGAAGGTAAAAAGTAAGAAATATGTTCAAACCTTGAGTTTGGTTCTTCCTTGCGCCGAGAAGAGAAGAGAAAAAGTGGTGTTTTGGGGCTAAGGGGCGTGGAGCGGCCGAACAAGGGTTTAAAACCTGTAGGGGGCCTTCCACGCCGGTCACACTCGTGAGTGTGACCGTGCGTGGGAGCTCTCTGCCTCGCTCCCACGCATGGCAACACGCGTGTGAGCGTGTGTGGGAGGCTACTGCCTCGTTCCCACGCACAGCTACACACGTGTGAGCCTCGTGTAGGTCCACTGCATTGTTTTCTTCCGATTTTTGGCCTTGCCTTCCATACCTATGTCCAAATTTAGCCTTTCCAAAGCAAGTTTTATTCCCGACTCTTACAAGTTAGTCCTCAAAATATGGTTCCATTTGATTGTAGCAATTTATTAGAACAAAAACATTAAAAACTAAAGCATAGAAATAATGTAAATCATATTATTAAAACCTTGGGTTGCCTCCCAAGTAGCGCCACGGTTTACGTCATTGGCTAGACGCATCATTCCTCGGTTGAAATTCAACCATATTCCTTGGTAGTGGGTAGAAAGCATTTTGGTACCCACGTGTTCTTCCAGATAAGCTTATCATTCTTCCACTTCGGTTTTGGTTTCACCTTTGATTTGACCTTTGCCCTTTCATCGTCATCAGTTCCTTCGTTTGCTTTTTCCTTGTCGTCATTTGTGGCTTGTCCCTCGAATCGCAGGGTAATTTCACCTGAACTAACATCTATTCGTGCCCGACAAGTAGCCAGAAATGGTCTTCCAAGAATTAAGGATTCATGGGGATCATCATCACCCATCTTACAAACAATAAAATCGACAGGCACAAGAAACTTTCCTATTCTTACTAGAACATCTTCCGCTAAGCCTTCAGGATACCGTGTGGTTCCGTCAGCTAAACGTAGAGTCAGCCTCGTCGGTTTCAGACGTGGTAAGTTCAGTTTTTCAAAAAGATTTGAAGACATGACATTAATAGAAGCACCAAGATCAGCAAGAGCATTTCTAGGTTCCATGTTCTGTATAGAACAAGGAATCAATAAAGCTCCAGGGTCACCCTTCTTTCTGGGGTTTCCCTCAGTTAAACAAGCCGAAGATTCTTGGCTTAAACAGGTAAAATTATCACAAATGTCATTCTCAAACATCTCACGACATTCTTTGCTATTGAAAAATTTTCGAATAAAAGCTTTAATTGTACCTTCTCGAGCTGTTTCTTTCTCTTTTGAACTTTTGATGTTGTCTCGTAGTACTGTTTCTTTCTCTTTTGAACTTTTGATGTTGTCTCGTAGTAGCTCCGTTTCTTTCGGGCATTCTTCCGAAGTGGTTTTCTCCTTGTGTTCTTTCATTGAGCATTCTTCCGAAGTGGTTTTCTCCTTGTGTTCTTTCATTGATATGGTGCACGAGCTGTTCGCATTCTTCAATTCAAGATTTAGACTACAAGAGGTAGTCTTGTTTCTTTGGTCATCTACCTTACATTGACATGTTCCACAGATAGCATCCCTTGGATCACACTTTACATGAGTTTCCCTGTGGCATCAATGGCGTTGACTCTCCCTTTCGGATTATTTTCAGTATTACTCGGGAGTTGTCCGTAGTGGCGATCTGACACCATCTTAAACATTTGAGAGATTTGATTCTCAATTGTCTTAAGCGTGGCCTTAGACTCTTGTCGAAGGCTAGAAATTTCTTGTCTAATCTCTTGAGTAATCTCTTGTTTCAGATTTGCCCGATCATTTTTCAGTTCCATGATCGTCCTTGTAAGTCTTTCATCTACTTCACGGATGTCATCCCTCCTTTGTTGAGTAAAATCAAGTTGAGAGTCGTATTGTGGCCTGAACTGGGTCATTTGATTTCCATTTCCTTGGTTTTGATTGTACATCAGTCTGCTCTTGTCATTTTCTCCATATGCAGGCTTGTGTCCATAATTGTATTGTCTTTGCGCTTGATATCCGTCATTGTGGCTATTGTTCCAACCCTCTCCCTGTTTCCAATTGTTGTTTGATCTTTGGTTTTGTCCATAAGCATTGAAGTTGGAGTTCCTTTGATAATCTACCGCCTCAACTTGTTCAGATGCAGACGTAGAAGTGCAAATATTGGTGTCATGAGGTCCTCCACAGATATTACAATAAAGTGCCAATGCCATGCAAGGCTTGGGCTTTCCTTCCATTTTTTCTACCATAGCCTGTAGCTTTTTGATTTCGTGATTCATTGCTTCGATTTTGGCCTCACTTGCCACTCAATTATCAACTTCATAAATTCCTCCATGATCTCCTCTTCGTTCATACCAACAGGATGTGTTTTTAGATATTCTCTCGATCAGTTCCTCAGCCTCTTGCAACGCTAGGGAGACAAAGGCACCGCTGGAGGATGAGTCAAGCGACATCTTTCCTTCATCCGTCAACCCTCTGAAATGATTGTCGTCTTGGCCTTCCAACCATCGTGCTGCCTCTCCTATAACTGAAAATGGGAAGAATTTGAGTCGAACTATTTCCTCGCTAACGCCTTCTTGTCTGTACATCCCACATCCTCGTATAAAGCTTGTGATGTGTGCGTTGGGATCTTCAGATGGTAATCCCGAATATTGACTATTTTGAACCAGTGTGAGAATAGTTGGATGCATGTGAAAGTTGACGTTCTCCATTGAAGGTACATAGATTGAGTTGTGCATGTTAAAATCCGGAGTCATGTAATCTGCAATTGATCTTTGTGGTTCTTGAGGATTTCCATAATATTCCTCTTCACGAATGTTCTCTTGGTTGTTTGCTCTGTTAGCTTGTGGTTCTTCAATGATTGGTTCTTCATGGTTAATCGGTACTTGTGGGTTAATTGGAACTGGGGGTGGATTTGGTACTGTTGTGCCTTTTCCTTGTGGATTTCTTGTTGCGCTTGATGAAGCCATTAGTGATCCTTGGGTATTTTTCCTTCTACTTGCTCTATTAATTTCAGGAATGTAGGGTAGTAAACCTTGGTTTCCTTTTGCTCTCGTGTGCATTCACCTAATAAAATTATCAACGAAACGAAAATTTCCACAATTGACTAGAAGTAGTCAATTGGGTTAGTAGCAAAAACAAGTAAAAATAAAACAAAATTAAGTGGAATGGATTAACATTTCTCAAATCTAGCATTCATGCAATCAAAGTAAACAAAAACATATGACAACCTATTGCCCTCCCCGGCAACGGCGCCATTTTAACAGCTCTTACGTGCATAGGGTGAAATGTCAAAAGATATTTGTATGATAAAACGGAAAGTCTGTGACTCCCCGAGTGTCGGTCTCGAAGGAGGGACGTGGAGGTGTGTCAAACATTCGGGAGTTTACTTGATTGTATCATGCATAAGTCTCGAGTGTGGTAAATGGTGATTTGTGAGTGAGAGTAGTTCATTGGTTGGTTTGAGTGCAAGAGAGCAGTAAAATAAAAGTGATTTTGTAAATTAGTAAAAGGGGTAGGGATTGGATAGTGTTCATGAATATTGCATAGTGATCCTAGTATATAAGTTTCTATCTAAATTAGAAATACTATGTATATTATACTTTAGATATACATACATAATACGCATATAATATATTTTACTCTACTTATACGTACGTACATACACTATATAATATACATAGTATTTCTAATTTAGATATTTAGGCACATTAACAACCACATCTCACCAACCCTACATTTTGTACATATATATTATGTAAAATCCAATTACATATATATTATACATACAAACATGTACACAATAATTTCACCTAAAAGTCATCATATTCAAATAAACTATCAATTATCTAATTTTAAGATCTTGCAAGTAACTCCATAGAAGTAGTGTCGCCAGATTTTGAGAGCAAACACCACAGCTGTTAGTTCTAGATCATGGGTTGGGTAGTTAGCTTCATGTGGTTTCAATTGACGAGATGCATAAGCTATTACCCTTCCATGTTGCATCAAGACACATCCCAGTCCTTTGTGAGATGCATCTGTGTATAGTTCATAGCCTTCTGTTCCAACAGGTAAGGTTAACACTGGGGCAGTTGTTAACCTCTTCTTAAGTTCCTGGAACGCATGCTCACCAGTTGTTAACCTCTTCTTAAGTTCCTGGAACGCATGCTCACATTCTTCACTCCAACTGTACTTGGTAGTCTTTTTGAGCAGATTTGTCAATGGTCTTGCGTACTTGGTAGTCTTTTTGAGCAGATTTGTCAATGGTCTTGCTACCTTCGAGAAATCCTGGAGCAGATTTGTCAATGGTCTTGCTACCTTCGAGAAATCCTGGACAAATCTTCTCAATGGTCTTGCTACCTTCGAGAAATCCTGGACAAATCTTCAGTAATATCCCGCCAATCCTAAGAAACTTCGGACTTCCGTAACCGATTTGGGTGCTTCCCATTCCATTACAGCTCTTATCTTAGTTGGGTCCACTGCTATTCCTTCCTTGGTGACTATGTGACCAAGAAATGCTACTTCCTCCCTCCAAAATTCGCACTTAGACAGTTTTGCAATACTGTCCTAAGATGTTCTTCGCGCTCCTCCGGTGTCTTTGAGTAAACCAAGATATCGTCTATAAAGACAACGATGAACTTATCTAGATATGGAAGAAAAATCCTGTTCATCAAGTCCATGAAAGTTCCTGGTGCATTTGTCACTCCGAACGGCATGACGGTGAATTCGTAGTGCCCATATCTAGTTCGGAATGCTGTTTTGGGAATATCCTGCTCCACGACTCGCACTTGGTGATACCCTGACCGTAAATCGATTTTTGAAAATACTCCAGCTCCCTTCAATTGATCAAACAGATCGTCGATCCTGGGCAATGGGTACCTGTTCTTCACTGTGACTCGATTGAGTTCTCTATAATCGATACACAGTCTCAGGCTTCCATCCTTCTTCCTTACAAACAGTACCGGTGCGCCCCAAGGTGATAGACTTGGTCTGATGAATCCCTTCTCCAATAACTCTGCCAATTGAGCCTTCAACTCTTCCATCTCTTTCGGTGCCATTCGATAAGGCGCTTTTTAGATTGGCGCGGTTCGTGGTACTAGATCAATAGTGAATTCCACTTCCCTCTTTGGCGGCATTTCCGTGAGATCCTCTGGAAACACGTCGGGAAATTCACGCACTACTGGGATTTGGTTGATCTCAGGTTCTTCCATCTCAGCGTCTTGCACCAAGCAGAGGTACACTTCACACCCCTTGTGAGCGTACTTCCTCAACTTCTGCATTATTATCAACTTGGGCTCTTGTTGCTTCTCAATCCCTCGGTAGGATATTCTTTTTCCCTTCGGTCCTCGCAGGACAACCTTTCGCTCATTACATACTATCTGAGCCTTATACCTATCCAACCAGTCCATCCCGAGTACCACATCGATGCCCTCTAGCTCAAAACGAATAAGGTTTTCGGGACAATTGAATCCCGCTATTTCTATAGAAATATTGTCATATCCATCCTTACAGGCTACCACTATCCTCGAGGCAGTTTTCACATTTAAATCTAACTTAATAGTGGGCCTTAGCTTCAATCTATCCGCAAATGTAGAAAATATAAAGGAATTGGGAGCTCCCATATCAAATAATACTGAACCAAGCACTGAGTTTATGAGTAATGTACCGGTTACGACGTCGCTAGCCCGAGCCTGAGCGCTATTGACGATGTTGATTCGACCTTGGTTCCCTGTGCTGCTTTCTCCCATTGGCAACTTCCCTTTGTTGTTCGGACCTGTAGCAGCGTTCGTTGGCCTCCCCCGGTTTACTTGTTGAGAATTAACTCCTTGTTTCCTGCGTTCGCGGGTTTCCGGCCGTTGCTCGTTGGCCTCCTCCTTGCCTGGTATTCTGCGAGGGGTTTCAGAGGTTTTCCACCTTGGTTTGGCAGTCGTAGAATTTGTGTCCTAAGAGACCACACTTGTATCTCCTTATCCTTATCCCTTGGCAATTTTCTCCAGGATGGTACTTTCCACATCTGCGGAAAACAGGTTGTTTCCCTTGGTCTGTTTCTCCCCTCTTCTCTCCTTGCTTTGGTTGAAATCCTCCTTGGTTAGACTTCCTATCATCCACCTTGAATTTCCTCTGTTTATCATAAGCTTTTCTTTTGTTCTTGCCGTAAACTTCCTGTTGGTCCAGATACACTTGATACTGATCCGATGTCCGATCATATGCCTCCTTGAGAGTAGAGCACATGAATGGTGCGATTGCCCTTCTCACGTCCCAGTCCAGTCCCCGCACAAATCTTCTTGCTTTGCTCGCCTCATCTTGTACAATGTCTTGAGCAAACCTCATTAGTTCCACATACTTGTCATAGTGGCGCTGGACAGTTTCTCCTTTCTGCTTCAGTCGCAAGAATTCCTCGCACTTGATTCCCTTAATTCGCTCCGTATAAAATTGTCGTCTCAATTTCTCCTTGAATTCCTCCCAGCCAAAGCCTGCGTTTTGCAGGAGTTCGGGTCCCGCCGTTGCCCACCAGTTGTCTGTGGCTTTCGTCAGGTAATAAGCTGCAGAAGATACTCATTGATTCGCCGGGCAATTTACTGCGTTAAGCAGTTTATCAAATGTCCGTATCCATTCTTCCAAAACCACTAGATCATTTTCCCCCCCATAATACGGTGGCTGTCTACTTGCTATGGCTTTAGCAAAGTCGACCCGAAGGGGTCCTTGATTTTGATTATGGATCTGCTGAGCCATCATAAACTCAGCTATCTGTTCCATTGCCAATGCCATACGATCCATTGCTGTGATGTCGTCGCCATGTCCAGCAGGTACATTTCGTCTAGGCGGCATTTTCACTAGACGATCGTTTCGAGTTAGCTTCCGAAGTATAAAAGTTACTAGGAACTTAGCTAACTAAACAGTTAGTATAGCATCTCCTCAAGTTCACTCACAGCAATCATAAGAAATGATTAACACATATAAGAATGCATAAGTATCAGTCAGAGTATTTAGCAACCAGAATCAAGAGATTCTGTAAAGTACAGATGAGGTACCCCCTTTTTGATGCTGCCTGGCCTCCAGCTCTGTTCCAGAAGCGCATCTCCCAGTTAAGCTGAGGTAGCAACTTAGGTTAGTCTTAGCAAACATAGGTTGACTCAGAACTTGGGCTCCTGAAGTCCATTTCTTACCTCTTAGGATTTTAACCTAGAGTTTCTAACAAAATTCCACAACCTAGACTCCAATCTAATCCCAAAGACTCGAACACCGCTCTGATACCAACTTTTAACACCCCGGACCGGCTAGGCTTACCGTACATTCGGAGGAGTTACCGCCACACCTAGAACGAATTCTATCTTCTTTTGATAGACCCCACTCTAGGTGCACAGGCTAAACTGAAACTTTTACTTAACAACAAAAACCACCCATCATAAAATAATATATATAAATCTACATTTATATACATAAGTTTGCCCATCGACCAAAATATAAGTTAAGGGTCATCCACGACCCGACTAGTTGAGTTAGCCACCACTAAGGCTACAAAAGGCATTTACACAAAAGAATCTTCCCCAAAGCATCTCCCAAGACATAATACCTAGTCTATCCCGCGGTACACCGGACCTGTGAACTCGCCCCAAACTAAATGTCACTCCCCTTCAAACCATGTGAAATGGTCTAGGAAGCGAGAGGTGGTGTTAACCATGGACCATTCGCCCCAATACTCTGGTGAAGCAGGGTTCCAGGGGTAGGGGTAATACACGATAAACTCTAATGGATCACTTCCGGTCAACACCTCAAGGGAATAAAAACCATAGGAGGCTTGAACATCTGGGCCATCCTGGACAAAAGGAAAACTATCTGCAACTGGAGAGCTAGCTGGAGCGAGCGGAGCATAACCCGGCGCATATGGGTCGGTACCTATAATCTGCTGTATATAGTCATCATAATCCATGCCATGACACTCATACTCCGGCGAACTTGGAGAGTTCGCCGCACTACAAGAACTTACGCTAGATTGCATCTGTAGGTAACACAATGAAGTGTAGTTAGTGCGACGGCTAAGTAAGGGGATCTATGGGTCACCCAAAATTAAATAAAGGTTTTACAAAACAGGTATTTAAAAACCTTTATTACCCTTACCCTACTTTGATACTTTACCAATACCGTAGGAGGAATCTTGAATCTTTTCCCCAAATTTTTCACTCAAAACCCTAAGAGAAAATTTAACATTATAGCAACAAATATTAAGAAACTATACTTAGATTCAAGATCTAGGAAGGAAAATAAAGCTTTCTACCGAATAAAATTAAAGTTTTACCGAATAGCTTGAGACTTGTGAAGAAGATTTTGGCTATGGAAGGTAGAGCTCTAAGGAAGAAGATGATGATCTCTCTCTCTCTCTTTTCTCTTCTTGTATTTCGGCCAAATGAGGAAGAAAGGGAAAAAAAATGCTTATAATTCTACTCCTCACTTGGTTGACTAGTCTTACCTAAGCATGTGGTAAAAATTGTGACAAGTGTCACTTGTTTGTGGTTGAGTCTTGAAAAATATCTTAGCTAGACTGACCGGTATTAAAACAGATGAATTCTTGGTAGAAAATAATCTAGATAGGATAATTTTTGAAACCCAAAATTTATCCCAGACTAAATCTCAAAATTGGGCTAGGTTCGGTATACCGCGAAATACAGCGATGCTACGGTCAAAATAAATTTCCACTGCTATGGGCTAATTTAATTAAATAGGAAATTCAAGGTTAATTGTATGGTGCCTAATAACCCACTACCTAGGACAAACGGGACAGAACACATACTCCTAAAATTTTTACGGTTCGTGACCGGTACATACGATCGCTGCTTATTAACAACTATTCTAACTAGCAAACATTATTCTGAATATCTATGAATCATAACTCGAGCATGCCAATGCCTTAGAATAAAATAAAATTTAAACCTTCCCCCCCCCTTTTTTTTTGTTTTTTAATTTTTTTTAAAAAAAAATTTAGGAACTTTTAGTAGAAAATATTTTGGGGTATTACAATACCGACCTGGTTTCGACGTTGACGATGAACCTCCACCCCGTTTGCCCGGCCGCGACCCTCCTCGCTCTGCCATTAATGACCTAAGCACACTGCCTTCTAGGATGAACTCAACGCCGCCGATTATTGCTCCTCAATCACCAACGTCGACGAGAAGCCGGCTACAAGGAGAGAATGAATAGAGACTACCGCCGAGAATTAAGGTTCAAACCGCCAACGATGCTAACAACCGGGGTTGCGAGGAGAGTAGGAAAAGCAAAGGTCAAAAACTGGAAAAGGAAGTAGAATCGTCGGTTGCGTGTTCTACCCAAAAGACATCCGTAAAACAAGCCTACCATAATTAAAACACATACTACAATAGAGAAAAATACCCCTATCCTCTTAATCCAACTCCTTACGCGCCTATTTTAAACAAAACATAATCTAAAATTACAATTAATCTACACCATTAATTTTCAAAAATCAATGCACAAGATTTATCCTCATAGTCCTTCATAATGTGTGTGTCCTCATTTGAATACAATTATATATATATAGGGTTGCACTCTCGTGCGAACTCTCGCCCAGGTAGGAAATGAGAACGTTCCACAGCCGTCCACGTGTCCAGATTAACGAATCAGATGCAATTTTTAAAAAATGACGCGGTGGCATTTTCGTAAATAACTGGAACTTTGGTGCACCTAGTTTCACTTACAAGTGCACCTAGTTTCACTTAAAAGTGCACCTAGTTTCACTTATAAGTGCACCTATTTTCGCACATATTTTCACTTACAAGTGCGAGTAATTTACCTTGTTAATATTCATGCACCTATTTTCGCAAATATTTTCACTTACAAATGCAAGTAATTTACCTTGTTAATATTCATGCACCTATTTTCGCAAATATTTTCACTTACAAATGCAAGTAAATTTACCTTGTTAATACTCATGCACTTGGATGCAACCTAGGTGCACCTAGTTTTAACCTAGGTTGCACCTAGTTATAACATTAGGTGCACCTAGTTATAACATTACGTGTACTTAGTATTGATGCTCACTGTACAATTCACTTGCACCTGTAATACATTTTACTTGCATCTGCAATACATTTTAGTTGAACTTGTACAAGTAATTTACTTTGTTAACATTCATGCACCTAGTTATAAAATTACGTGCACCTAGTTATAACGTTATATGCAACTACATTCCGGACACGTGGCGCGTTGTGATTCGTCCGCAGTTCTCTCCTAGGCGGCCAGTACGCACCTGAACGCGATCCTATATATATATATACATATACATACATATATATACATATATATATGTATATATATGTATGTATATGTATATATACATATACATACATATATATACATATATATACATATACATACATATATATACATATATATATATACATACATATATGTATATATACATATATATATATATATATATATATATATATAGGAAGGGGTTCAGGTGAGATAGAAGCTGCATGTGAGAAGTGAGATAGAATCTCAACCGTAGATCCAAAAAAATAAATTCACCACCTACGAACTTCAGTAATGTGCACTAGAAGAAGGGAAAATGTGCACTGGAAGAAGGAAAAATGTGCACTAGAAGGAAAAAAATTCGCATGGGAGGCACAAAGATTTAAAACAATTATTGAAAAAATTAAATTTAATATAAGATCATCATCACAAATCATAAACGACCATAAATAATAAACAAGCAAACAATATTCAACTCAAATTAGTAATTAGTGATCAAGATTAATTGATCTTTTTAAAAAAGTTTGTCATCTACAATTAAAAAAAAAAGGCTCTGGATGGCATAACAATGTGCATTGTATGGCATAAAATGTGCACTGGATGAAGGAACAATGTACATTGTATGGCACAACAATGCTCTGGTAGAAGGAACAATGCGCACTACAAGAACGAACAATGTATACTATATGGCATAACAATGTGCACTGGAAGAAGGGAAAATGTACATTATATGGCATAACAATGTGCATTGGAAGAAGGAACAATGTGCACTGTATGGCATAACAATGTGCACTAGAACAAGGGAAAATGTGCACTATATGGCATAAAAATGTGTACTAGAAGAAGGAAAAATATGCACTGGAAGGGAAAAAAATAACTTACACAAAATTACAATGGATTAGAAGTGTAACGTTTCGCCATCCGATCATAACAATCTCGTGCATATTAGCTCAGATGTGATTAAAATCTTCTAACATCAATTCTAGGAAAAGTTTTTAGGTATTTCACAGGTTGGAGAGGGATTTGAGGCTAAAACTGAGCAAAAGACAAACGAAGCCGCAAAGCAGCACCTTCCCACGCAGCCCAACATGCGTGTGGTCGGGTCAAGGGCTATTTCGGAAAATTTGTTCCCTTTTGTCACCTATATAAATCCCTTTTGCCTTAAACCTAGGGAGAGTTCTTTTAGAATAGTTTAGATCTGAAAATTGTAGAGGGTTTTCTCCCCTCTTAGGGGAAAATTCGTTTTCTTCTAGGTTAGATTAGATCCAAGGGCAAGGATGAAGATTGGAATTTCAAGAACAAAAGTGTAAAGAACCCCTTCTTGAGGGTGGTAACTATTCTCTCCAAATCTTAATCTAATATTTGTTTCTTTGAGATTTCCTTTCTTTTTCTTGTTTCTTTAGCATGTTAGAATAGAATAGATAGGGGATTGGTGGCCCCAAAGCTAAACTATGTGGATGTTTGATATTATTGCTAGTTGAATTGTGAGTTTCTTGATGGTTGGATAATGAACTTGTGTGGATGATGTTCTTCAAGCTTTGTGCCTAGTGTAGCCACATTAGGTAGCAAACCCAAAGGAAGTGAGTGTGTGTGCGATAGTGGTGTAATACCCCGTATTTTCCTAACATTATTATTTTATCCTAAGGCGTTGACATTCATAAGTTATGATCTTCAGATATTTCAAAAGAATTTTTTTAAGTAAGTATAGTTGTTATTAAGCTGCGATCATACGTCCCCGTCACGAACCGTAAAAATTTTAGGAACTAGTATTCGGACCCGTTTGTCCTAGGAAATGGATTTTTAGACACCATACTATTATTCTGGAACTTCTTATTTAATTAGATTAGCGCATAGCAGCCAAAATTTATTTGTGATCATACCTCGCGAAATTTCGCAGTGTACCGAACCTAGCCCAATTTTGAGGGTTAGTCTGGAAATAATTTTTAGTTTCGGAAATTATTCTATCTGGATTATTTTCCACCGAAACTTTATCTGTTTGGACCCCAACTGATAAGGTTGGAGATATTTTATTATTTTATTATTATTTTTTTTCCAATCTTATCACATAAGATTGTGATGTAGTATAAAAGCCAATTTTTTTTCCCTTTTTCCCTTGCTTTTGCCGAAATGAAGAGGAGAGGAGAGAGAGAGAGATCATCTTCACCATTCTTCTTCCTCCATTGCTTCAATAGCTAATTTCCTTCACATCTCTCAAGAACGTTCGGTAAATCTTCGATTTTATTCGGTAAAAAGTTCTATTTTCCGTCCTAGAGCATGAATTTGAGAGTAATTTCTTGAAATCTCTTGTTATGGTGTTGATTGTGATCTTAGGATTTTAAGGTGAAATTGGGGAAATCAACTCCAAAAGTCTTCTACGAGGACTAGTAACCCGGTTGAGGTAAGAAATTCCCTTAAGTTGGTTTAGTCACTTGAAATTGGATAATTGATTGTTTGGTTGAAATATATGGATGTATATGCTTGTATATGTTATGATTATGTCCATATAGGCTTATACTTGTGAAAATAGTGAAAGGAAATCAGGGTATATTCTGGCAGTAACTTCCGAAATTTATTGGGAAAAATTGGTAAGGTATTTTGATCCAATTTTTTTTTAGACATGTAGTTCTATAAGTGTAGAACCCGCATATAAAATTTCATAATGATCGGAGTAGTGGAAGTATGGTTTTCGAATTTTTCTCCAAAACTGGTCCAGAGAGAGAAAAATTCCGGACAGCACACTGCCAAGGGCAAAGATGGAATTTTCTGTGTTTATTCGCGGATCAAAATGACCAAAACTTTTTATGGACATCAATTACTATAAGTTGGGATCCTACCATAAAAATTTCAAGTGAAAAAGAGTTCGGGAACTATCTTTACCGGCTCAATCTTTCGGACTGCGCCAAGCTGAAATTTTCTGAATTACGCTTAGTATGATTATTGATGTGTTAATGATAATTGTGAGGTAGTTAGTGAGTTAATGGTGATAAAGTTAGGTAAAGATATTATTATGATGTGTATTGAGGAAATTGTCATATGGAAATGTTGAGATAAAGGTTGTATATGGTGAATCTTGAGAAAGTAGTTGTTGGATGTTTTTGGGTTATGGTTAGGCAATGACCTTACCTATTAGAATTTATATATATTTGGATGTACGATATCCTCAAGTTATGATCTAATGGTGTTGATCATAGTGGAAGTTGTTGAGGACGATAGTTAAGGATGTTGGTTGATTTTAAGTGTGAGATGGACATATGAAGTGTATACAAAAATGTTTATGAAAACTTACGTTGAAAAACGTATGCTATTTTGATATAAAGGTTGTCAAAACCTTATTGTTTGAGAAAATGATGTTTGAAAATCCTTCAGGGGCTAAAGAGGTAGCCGATTTCAAATATTGGACTCATTGGTGAAATATGTCCAAAAGAAATGATTTGAGTAAGAAAAATTGAAGGAAGAATCATGTTTTCAAAACCGTAGTTTCTAAAGTAAGTGAGGAGGACCTTGATTGACCCACGGGTGGATTTAAGTGCCCATGGCCCAGTGGTCGTTATATTGTTAGAGCGAAGTCTATTCGCCGTTATGTCGTCATGTTGGAATAAGGAGAGGTGCCCACGGGAAGGCTTGAGTGCCACAGCCCGGGGTTGG
Organism: Ipomoea triloba; assembly: GCF_003576645.1. Classification (NCBI taxonomy): domain Eukaryota; kingdom Viridiplantae; phylum Streptophyta; class Magnoliopsida; order Solanales; family Convolvulaceae; genus Ipomoea; species Ipomoea triloba. The sequence continues at coordinate 10,980,333 of NC_044922.1, read as the reverse complement.
GATAAGGGAGGAACCTACGGGAGGGCTGGAGTGCCATGGCCCGAGGTTGTAGGCCTCACTCTTACTATATGAAACTAAGGAAGTTTTAAAAATGAGTAAAGAGTTACTCTGTAACGTCTTTGAGAAAGAAATGATTTTGTCTTACGAGACGAGTGGATTTTGATTCACTGAACGATATACTATTTTCCAAATGATTATGTTTTCAAACCTTTGTCTACTTTTGAGTGACATCGGATTTCCTTACTTAGCCGTCGCGCTAACTGCACTTCAATGTGTTTCTTATCAGTTGCAGATTAGTGTGGGCCCCTGTAGCCGATGAGCTCGGAATAGAAGGGAAGTACAGGTTGAGGTCTACTCTTTGATGTAGACAGGGATTGTTATTAATGTTGTAAGTTTAGCCTGTGCACTTAGAGTGGAGTTTGTCAAAGAGGTGATAGAATTCACTCTAGGTGTGGCGGTAGCACCCGGTTTTCTGTTGATATGATGTAAGCTTCCGCAGCGTTTTATTACGGATTTTGTAATAAATGTAAGAGTTGAAAATTGGGGTGTTACAATGTGGTATCAGAGCTCAAGGTTGAGATCTAGGTTTGAACTTTAAGTTTGAATCTTTGGGGAATAGTAGTAGTCTTTTGAAACCATAGATGATAAGAAAGAAGTTTCGGGGACGAAACTCTTTTTAAGGAGGGTAGAGTGTAATACCCCGTATTTTATTAACATTATCCTAAGGCGTTGACATTCCTAAGTTATGATCTTCAGATATTTCAAAAGAATTTTTATAAGTGAGTATAGTTGTTATTAAGCTGCGAACCTACGTACCGGTCACGAACCGTAAAAATTTTAGGAACTAGTATTCGGACTCGTTTGTCCTAGGAAATGGATTTTTAGACACCATACTATTATTCTGGAACTTCTTATTTAATTAGATTAGCGCATAGCAGCCAAAATTTATTTGTGATCATACCTCGCGAAATTTCGCAGTGTACCGAACCTAGCCCAATTTTGAGGGTTAGTCTGGAATAAATTTTTAGTTTCGGAAATTATTCTATCTGGATTATTTTCCACCGAAACTTTATCTGTTTGGACC
>NC_044922.1:10978701-10978944 GCF_003576645.1 Ipomoea triloba | reverse complement strand
GAGGTAAGGAATTCCCTTAAGTTGGTTTAGTCACTTGAAATTGGATAATTGATTGTTTGGTTGAAATATATGGATGTATATGCTTGTATATGTTATGATTATGTCCTTCATAGCTTGGATATGCTTGTATATGTTGTATTTATGTCCATATAGGCTTATACTTGTGAAAATAGTGAAAGGAAATCAGGGTAGATTCTGGCAGTAACTTCCGAGATTTATTGGGAAAAATTGGTAAGGTATTTT
>NC_044922.1:10943158-10977275 GCF_003576645.1 Ipomoea triloba | reverse complement strand
GCCGATGAGCTCTGAATAAGATGGGAGTCGAGGTTGAAGATTACTCTATCCTAGAATAGACACTCTGGAAGGATTATTTCCATATGTACATATCTGGATATTGATATGGTTATTTGAGGTTGTAAGTTTAGCCTTAGCGTTTAGGTATAGGAAAGATACCTAAGCGTGGCGGTAACACCCAGTTTTCTGCTGGTTAGACGCTTCCGCAACGTATTATATTTTAAGGATTTTGTAATAAATCCAAGATGTGAAAATTGGGGTGTTACAAATTGGTATCAGAGCTTAGGATATGAAATCCTGTTTGGACAGTAGAGCTTGAGACGCTCTGTTACTAAGTGAAAATCGAGAGCCTAAGGTTATAAGATCTTGGAGATAGATCAGAGCTTAGGATTTGAGGTCCTTGTTATCGATAATAGAATTGGGTATGCTCTGTTACAAAGTGAAATCAGAGCATAAGGTAATAAGGTTTTGGAAATACGCTCTGTTACAAATTGGTATCAGAGCTTAAGGTTATAAGTTCTTGGAAACAGAGTTTGGTACGCTCTGTTATAAGTTGGAATTAAGGCGGTTCGAATCTTTGGAGGTTAGGTTGGAGCCTAAGTTGATAATTTTGGGGATAGGAATTAAGTGGCAGTCTATCTGGAACCATAGATGATAAGAAGGAAGTTTCGAGGACGAAACTCGTTTTAAGGGGGGTAGAGTGTAATACCCCGTATTTTCCTAACATTATTATTTTATCCTAAGGCGTTGACATTCATAAGTTATGATCTTCAGATATTTCAAAAGTTGATTGATTGAATGATAGGGCATAGGAACTAGAGGGCGTGTCATTGCCGATACTATCTAGGAGGGTTCCTAACCTTGTGCCAAATATGAATGTCCTAAATATGCTTTGGAAGTTACACTTTGCACCAATTTTCACAATTTGACCCAAAATTGAAAATTTTTATGTGTGCTTGCATGTTCTTCACCTTGTATTTTGTTTGGACCTCAGTCAAAGATCTCTCGAAGTGGGAGTGTATATCCCCTGAGTTTTAGAAAGATAAATTGCGAAGCCCAGAAATTAAATTAATCTTAGCAGGACATGGGGCAAAAGGAGAGCCTTAAAGTGAGCTTTGAGTGAAAAATCCCTACTCTCTAGAAAAAGGCATGAGGGGTTGATATGGAGAAAAATAAAAAGGCTTCAATATGGCCCCTCCCTGAGATAAAATAAGAGGTGAGCCATCTTGCCAGGATACGGGGTAACCATTGCACCGTCTTCGAAAAAGCATGGGGCTCCATGTGAAGTCGGTTATCCCGAAGAGATCCCGGGAGGTGAGAAGAATTGAGAGGAGGTGAGCCACCTCGCTTGGATTCGGGCACCCATTGCACTGACCTTCGAAAAATCATGGAGATCCATGTGAAGTCGGGCCGCTCGAAAATGAGATCCAAGGGGTTGAGAAAATAGAGTGATCGCCCAAGCCATGGCGATGAGCGGTCCATGTCCCTGCCCTCACTTATATTGCGTAAAGGGGCTTTGGCGTTTTGGTTGGAAATTGGCCGAGGGATGCACATCGTTCCCATTAGTCGGATCGGCTGGAGGCCCCTAGAAAATACAAGGTGAAACCCTTTTGTCACTTGCATGTTTGAAAGGTGTGAACAAACTTTTTATGTTATAACCATCTCTTGAGACCTTACTTCCTTAGCTTATTTCCTACGTTTGGTTGGCATGAGTTTAGCGGTCTTGGTAGATAGTATAGGGGATTTCACCCACTCAACTCCGAACAACCACACATCACTTGATCAATTAACAATGAGGAAAAGAACTATTCTTGGTGCTTACATGATTAGAGTTTAGAAAAGTATGCTTGCTTGAGGACAAGCAAGGTCTAAGTGTGGAAACTTTGATAAGCACCAAGAATGGTACTTAAAAAGGGTCTAAAATGGATTAGAAGTGTAACGTTTTGCCATCCGATCATAAAAATATCGTGCATATTAGCTCAGATGTGATTAAAATCTTCTAACATCAATTCTAGGAAAAGTTTTTAGGTATTTCACAGGTTGGAGAGGGATTTGAGGCTAAAACTGAGCAAAAGACAAACGAAGCCACAAAGCAGCACCTTCCCACGTAGCCCAACACGCGTGTGGAAGGGCGTGGAATCTTTCCAGAAACCATCCACGCCCACCACCACGCGTGGTGGCATGCGTGGTAGGGCCAAGGGCTATTTCGGGAAATTTGTTCTCTTTTGTCACCTATATAAATCCCTTTTGCCCTAAACCTAGGGAGAACTCTTTTAGAATAGTTTGGATCTCACTACTACAAAAATAACATATAATGTCGGACATAAAACGTCGGTTTTTTTAAAAACCGACGTTAAAAGTGAAATAATAACATACGACGTCAGTTAATTAAATAACCGCACACACACACACACACACACACATATATATATATATACATATGTATATGTATATATGTATATATATATACATACATATGTGTATGTATATATATATATATACGTATATATATATACATACACATATGTATGTATGTATATATATATACATACATATGTATGTATGTATGTATATATACATATATATGTATGTATGTATGTATATATATATGTAATAAAAAATAACTAAAGTTACTTAACTAACCCTAGCCTTTGTATTTCCTATTCGGCTGCAGTATTGCTCTCTCATTCTTCTCTGCCCTCGCTGACGACGCAATGGTTATTTAAGTTTAATAATGTCTGATATATTTTTATGGTATTTGTTAACTAAGATGGTATTTGCTGCTTGCTGCTATGGTTGTTTTAAGTTTAATAATGTCTAATTACTATGTTGCAACTTGTGCCTTGAGAGTTAACAACTTGAGAAATGATAATTGAAGATTTGAAGTTCATTTGTATTGCTGTGTAATTATGTATGGACTTTGGATTTTGGAGGAGTTTGAAATGATTTAAAGTGTTTAAACATTTTATGATTATGTATTTATGTTTGAAAGCTGAAACTTTAGATATTCGTAGTAATTTTAGAGTTTGGATATTTTAATTTTATTAATTTATGTACTTTGAATTTGGACTTTGTTTAAGGATTCAAGGCTTAACAATATAAAATTTTCATAATATTAGTCTCTTTTTTAAATTGACAAAATAATTCAAAAAATCCCGCGGGGATTCTCTATCCCCGAAAAATCCCCGCGAGGCGGGGACAGGGAATGGGGAGAGATTTCGGGGACGGGGATGGGGACCCCATTCCCCGGCCCCGCCTCGCCCCGTTGTCATTCCTAGTCTAAACCTTAAGGTGCATAAAGTTACACTTTAAGGTGTGGCGTATTAACGCTTAAGGTGCGTTAATTCGAATTCCTTGAAAAGATTTTCAACCTCAAAGCTTTAAGTGCATACATTTGAATCCAAATGTGAGTTGTTATAGTGCTTAAGGTGCATGTTTATACAGCTTAAGGTGCTTTAATTTGAATATAAACTGCCTTACAGTTCAAAGAGCTAAAATTTCCTACTTCAAACCTTTGGGTGCATACATATGAACCTTAAGGTGCGTTGTTTTAGTGCTTAAAGTTTGTGTTTTTAAACCTTAAGGTGTGTTAATTGAAAAGGCCAAACAATTAAGATTTTCTACTGCAAAGTATTATGTGCTTACATTTAAACCTTAAGGTGCGAAGTTTCAAGCTTAAGGTGCGTTTGTTGAAGGCTTAAGATGCATTAATTTAAATATTCACTGCTAAGCCTTCAGTGTCAATTCTTTTTGCTTAAGGTACGTAGTTCTAGTGATTAAGGTGCATTTATTTAAAGCTAGTGCATTAATTAATGAAACATACAGCAGCTATTGAAAAGAGTAAAGATGTGAATTAATACCTGTTCGTTGATGATATGAACCTAGTCCAAGGTTCAAATAAAGATGGAGTTTTGCCCCAAGATAGCTCCCAAGGTAAGTATAGAGATGGATCGAAATACCTTAGACCTCACGAGAAACCCTTACTCCCGAATCCTCAAAGACTTAGAAGAATCGCATTGTAGCTTCAAGTATCTCGATGATGTTGTGGCACCCCGTAATAATTTATTCCAGAATTATTTCCTGTAATTATTTTCTAAGTAGGAATTACTCTTGCAATTTTTTGGCTCTTGAATGAGTAATTGGTTTGTCTCTTATTTGGAGTGGATCTCCAAGCCTTTGGTTGTCCACAACATCACGCCAAGTGACAATGGCTCCCTCCCTGTTTCTCCGCATATTGGCCACTACGTTGTCCCACCAAGTGTTTGCGTAGTCCCTAAATTCAACTACAACTAAACTCACTTTTTGCGCTCAGAATAGTTAATAGATGCAATTTTGCGTAGCGGATGAGGTGTCTATATGTGGTAATGATAAAACGAAGAGTCTGAACTCCCCGAGTGTCGGTCTCGAAGGAGGGGCGTGGAGGTTAGTCTATGCTATTGCTTTCAATCGAATGAACATGTGATGAGATGTGTGAGGATGGTGAGTGTGGTGAATGGCGTGTATGAAATGTAAATGAGCAAGAGGTAACTAAGATCAAGTAGTATGTAATAAGAAATAAGAAATAAGGGGGTAAGGGAATGAATTGTGTTTGTCTATTTTGCTTTGTCGTGTGTCTCAAGTAGTGGTCTAATAATGCAATGGTGTTGGCTATTCAAGAGTGTGTCATGTTAGTCCTTTTCCACCTTTGTGTACTAGGGCTTCTTAGGCTTAGGAGTACCATTTGGCAACCAAAAGCCCGAAGAAACATTTTATCAAACACCTTGGCTACACACTTTCCTGCTATTCCCAATCATGAAATTCCATAGGCTCTAAGATTGCAAAAGCTTCAACTCAACTCAAATCAATACCATGATAGAGTTAAGGTCTCAATCTCTCAATATATTGGCCAAATCTATACAAGATCTAATCAAAACAACAATCAATAGACAAGAATATATTTTCCAACATCAAAGTAATCAAATCCACAATAGGAAATAAGATCTTCACACTAGCAACATAGATTCACACAACTCTTTCCCTAGGTTGAACTAGCCAAACATAATCATGAAATCAAGATCATAAACCAATTCAATCCAAGATCAAGATATGTAAAAATAGAAAATAAGATTCAAATAGAGATCACCTAGTAAATGAAATGTAGTCTTCAATCCAAGCTTCGATTCTTCATTTACAAGGAGAAAATGTAAAACCTAATCTAAGAATGGAAATATGATATTTTTAAAAGTGTTTCTTTTGAAAAATTCTATCAAGCCTCCTTAAATAGCCTCCTCCAAATTGCCCTAAAAATAATTCCTCTGCAGTGTCTCGTTCACGAGGCCTTCACGCGTGAATGGCCTCTTGGACGCGTATTGGAATGCGTCCACACAGCCTTCACGCGTGACTACAGCACCTTAGGTCCCCCAGGGCTTCTGTCTTACTCGGTTTGCTCGTTTTGCTCGTTTCTCGTGCCTAACGACTCCTAGGACCTGTGAAACGTCTTAAAATACACCAAGGGTAGCTTTGTGTGTGGTTAATGAATTAAAGCACATAATATCATAAAATTAGTCACATAAGGATACAAAAATGCTACTAAACTATCCCTATTTCTCATTCTAAGTAAGCCTCATGGCCATTTTTACCTTGAAAAGAAGGGATTCACATTTTAATGCCACTTATGTTATCATCTTCTTCTTCATAGTCCCTCCCATTCCAATTTCTCCTCCTACCCCGATCTCAGCCAATAGGTTTTTCCTCAAAGTCATCTTCTTAATCTCTTTGAACCCTCCAAACACCTCTAACGTTACCTCCTTCCCTGTATGGGCGCATTCCCAACTTGGTTTCAGAGTTCTTGAATGGCAGCATCCTGAAGTTCTAATTTGTCTCTAAGTTTATCAAAAAAAACATTAAACCTCCAGTATGCTTTAATTCACCTTCTTTTCTAGTTTGATATATTGTAATGTCTTGAGAAATTCTTATCTTTGATTATTGAACGTTGTTCATTCGTGAATTCTATTCTCTTGAGAATGCATGTACTCCATGAGTATTGGAAACCTATGTTCTGCATATTGATGTTCGTTCTATTGAGTATTTGTTACCATGTTATGTCCTTGTATTAGCCCCTTTGAACCTAATATTATTCTCTTGGAATTCTTGATATTGATTGAGTTTACCTTACTACCGTTGTTCTATCTTGTATATGTATTCTCTTGGAATCCTAGATATTTATGTATCCTTTGATTGAGAGGTATGTACCTTGTTGTTGAATCCTTCTTTGAGATTATTCTGCTGGTTGTGGATCATGTGGGGACTTATTTGTGACACTATGGTATTGATTTGAGATTGGCGGGCCACTAGCTCTATTTATAATAGGTCCTATTAGTGATGGAAGCCCTGGACACATGCGTGTGAGGCTACGTGGGACGCTGCTGGATTTCGGCTTGTTTGTCTTTTGCTCTATTTTAGCCTCAAATCCCTCTCCAACCTGTGAAATACCTCAAAACTCTTTCTAGAAATGTTGTATGAAGATTTTGATCGCATTTGAGCTAAAATGCATGCAATTGTTGTAATCGGATGTCAAAACGATGCACTTTTAATCTAATTAAGACCCCTTATAAGTGTTATTCTTGGTGCTTATCAAAATTTCCACACTTAAACCTTGCTTGTCCTCAAGCAAGCATACTTTTCTAAACCCTAATCATGTAAGCACCAAGGATAGTTCTTTCTTTCAAGGTTAACCAATCAAGTGGTGTGTAGGTGTTCGGAGTTGAGTGGGTGAAATCCCCTACACTATCTACCAAGACTGCTAAACTCATGCCAACCAAATGTAAGGAATATGCTAAGGAAGTCAAGGTCTCGAGATATGGATATTATATGAGAAGTTTTTGTTCACACCTTTTAAGCATGCAAGTGACAATTGGGTTTCACCTTGTATTTTCTAGGGGTCTCCAGCCGATCCGACTAGTGGGAACGATGCTCACCCCTTAGCCAATTTCCAACCTAACGCCAAAGCCTCTTTACATTATATAAGTGAGGGCAGGGACATGGATCGCTCATCGCTATGGCTTGGGCGATCACTCTATTTTCTCACTTCATAGGATAACGTCATCAGGCTACCCGACTTCACATGGAGATCCATGCTTTTTCGAAGGTCAGTGCAATGGGTGCCTGAATCCTAGCGAAGTGGCTCACCTCCTCTCTATTTTCTCATCTTTCAAGATCTCTTCGGGGTAACCGACTTCACATGGATCTCCATGCTTTTTCGAAGACAGTGCAATGGTTACCCCTTATCTAGACAAGATGGCTCACCTCGTTTTTATCTCTAAGAATAGCCTTAAGCCTTTATTCACGTTTCACCATATCAACCCCTCATGCCTTTTTCTAGGGATTAGGGATTGTTTTCACTCAAAGCTCACTTAGGCTCTCCTTTTGCCCCATGTCCTGCTAAGATTAATTCAGTTTCCAGGCTTCGCAATTCTTATCTTTCTAAAACTCAAAGGATTCACACTCCCACTTCGAGAGATCCCTGACTGAGGTCCAAACAAAATACAAGGTGAAAGCATGCAAGCACTCATCAAAAATTTTCAATTTGGGTCGTAATGTGCAAATTGGTGCAAAGTGAAACTTCCAAAGCATATTTAAGACATTCAATCCTTGGCACAAGGTTAGGAGTCCCCTTAGATAGTATCGGCAATGACACACCCTCTAGGTTCCTATACCTTATCACTCAATCAATCAACTGTTTCAAGAAGCATACACCCTTTCCACACTTAAAAGTAAACATCGTCCTCGATGTTTCCATAAAGAACGGGGAAAAAGGATATATGTTTAAGGGTTCTACACACGCCCCTTTTCCACACTCAAAAGTGTGAACTAGGCTAAAATAGTTTTAATAAACAGACTATATCTGACACAACAATTTTATGCAGCTCTTCATTTGCGATTCTAGAAAATAAAGCAAACACAGGGCATTGAATCAGGATAAAAGAAATACTTACAATTTGTATCCTTATCAAAGTTTTGCAATCTATGTTCGCCCTTCAAACACGGTCAGAGTAAAGGTAAGGAAATAAATTAGGAATTGAAATTATACCTTTGATGTTGTGTATCTGGTGAGTGTGAAGGTGAAGTGGTAAAACGAAGAGTTAGACTCCCCGAGTGTCTTGTCTCTCGAGGATGGCGAATGGGAATCAAATTAGTGTTGACCTTAATGGCGTTAAAAGGTAAGAGTTACAAGTATTACAAAAGATTGGTTTGATAAGTAAGTTTGGGGGTTGTAGAAAGGAAGTTACACTAAATATGCAAAGGGAAATGAAAGGGGTGTGCACCAAAGTCGAGCATATTGATTGATCTTCGTAGGGGATTTGGAAAACGAGTTTCGTGATCGAGTAAGGGAGTCAAGGTATTAGTACTGAGTGCCGTCACACTCAGACTCTCAATCCTCATTCGGTTGAGGCATTTCATCGAACACTTAGTCTACCACTCCTCTCGGATCTTGTCCTTTCGGACTAAGAGCGGAGATATGGGTGAGTGGGGCTCGTGAGAGGCCGCTATTGCGCACACTCTCACTTCCCTACAGATTACTAACTATTCCGGCCGAAATAGAAGTAAAGCTTGAACAACTTCAACCATACAAACATCAATCCTACTCCTTCATCTTTCAAAACCATAGAATAATTCTAAACAACAATCAAGAGTTCAACAAAGGCTCACATGCCCAAAATACTCCACTCAATCATGGAAATCATTCAACGCAATAAAATAGAAATTACTTTCAATTAATAAATCTAAACTAGCAATTCAATGGACAGAGTGTGTTACCCAAGGAGTGTTGAGTCTACATCTTCAATCCATCTTCAATCCTAAGACTATACTAATCTAATGGAAATTGAGTGTGTTTTTCCTCCCCAAAGGGGAAGGAATAGTAAGAAAATTCAGATCTGGAAGTTGGGAGCCTCCTCCAAAAAGGGGAAAGAAGGGTTTAAATAGCTGTCCAAGAAGTCGAATTTCCGCTGCTGCCCTACTGTCCCGCTTCCACGCATGTCACACGCGTGTGGCCTTGCGTGGGAGCTTTCTGGATTAAATCCACGCCTGCTCACACGCGTGTGAGGGCACGTGGCAGCCTCCTGCTTGATGAATTCTTTGTTTGTTGCTTCTTTTGGCTAAAAACTTTGCTGTATCCTTCGGAAATGACTCGAAGTATTTTTCTTGAGCTGGATTTGTCAAATAGAAGTTAATTAGAGATTTTATCCATGAAAGTGATGTCAAATAGAAGTTAATTAGAGATTTTATCCATGAAAGTGATCATAATTGGAAGTTAATTAGAGATTTTATCCATGAAAGTGATCATAATTGGGTGTTAATTAGAGATTTTATCCATGAAAGTGATCATAATTGGGTGCAAATTAGAGATTTTATCCATGAAAGTGATCATAATTGGGTGCAGAAACATTAAAATATTATCTAAACATAACCCGAAATTTGACTGTTTTTGGCACTTATCAAAGTTTCCACACTTTAGATCTTGCTTGTCCTCAAGCAAGCGTTCTATCATTTCCTAATCATCTAAGCGCCAAGAACAGTTAAATGAAGATAGGATAATCAAAAATTTCGTGATCAGGTGTGTCGGAATGGAGCGGGTGAAATTCCCTTCACTATCTACCAAGACTATTAAGTTTAGGTAAGACAAATGCAAGGAATATACTGAGGAAACAAATGCTTTTCAAGTGTAGGTTTCAAAAATGACAATCACACTTTTCCAATCATGCAATAAATGGGAATTCGTCTTCTATTTTATTGGGGCCTAAAAGCCGATCCCACTAGTGGGAACGATGTGCACATCCTGGCCATATTTTCCGACCATACACCAAAGCCCCTGTACTGAAAATTAAGTGAGGGCAGGGACACGGACCGCTCATCGATGGCTTGGGCGATCGCTCTATTTTCTCACCTCCTAGGATAACGTCATCGGGCCACCCGACTTCATATGGAGATCCATGCTTTTACGAAGACAGTGCAATGGGTGCCCGAATCCTAGCGAGGCGGCTCACCTCCTCTCATTTTTCTCTTCTCCTAGGAACATTTTAAGTGGACAACCGACTCCAGATATATCATTCGAAGACTATGGTTGAACACTTCCTAGCGAGAAGGCTTTCCTCGGATTTTATCTCTGGGAGTGGCCTTTTTGAAAGCCTTTGTTCATGTTTCACCATGCCAACCCCTCATGCCTCTTTCTAGGGAGTAGGGATTATTTTCACTCAAAGCTCACTTTAAAGCTCTCCTTTTGCCCCATGTCCTGCTAGATTTAGTTCATTTCCGGGCTTCGCAATTTTTATCTTTCTAAAGCCTAGGGGGTGCACACTCCCACTTCGAGCGATCCTTGACTAAGGTCCCACTAAAATAGAAGACGAAAGACATGCAATCATACAGAATTTTCAAATTTTTTATGGTGGTGTGTGTCACAGATAGCTTCCAGAGCATATTTCAAACATTTGTTTTGGCATAAAAGTAAGAGTCTTCCTAGATAGTGCAGACAACAACACACTCTTTTATCCTAACACCTTATCAACTCAACTGATTACTCATCTAATGCAAGACATCCTTTCCACACTTTAAAAGTTGACATCGTCCTCGATGTCGCCATGAGGAGCGGTGGAGAAAGATTTGGGTCAAAGAATTAACTAACAAGGAGCACCTTTCCACACTTTAAAAGTGTTTCATGGGCTCGGACTAATCTTTTTAATTTTAACACCCAAAAAGATCTTTCATTAACTCAAAGAATAAGAATGTTATACCAAACATTGAACAACCATCCTTCTTTCAAATGGGAATATAAGATATACCTTTCGTAGCAATTCTTCATTTAAGCATTGACCTTCCATTTTCCTAAACAAAATATTCCATAAAAGATTTGTTGATGAAAGATAGAAAGTAAGAATTGTACCTCTTTTGACCATTTAGTTCCTTGGTTTAATCTCATCCTTATTGAGTTTGGGGTACCTCCCAAGAGTGCCGCGTTTAACGTCCTTGGTTGGACGAAACGTGGTAAGATCTAGATCAAAAAGCATAAAATACTAAAGCATAATAAAAACAGATAAAATAAAATAGTGTACTCAAACAGATTCTTAGAGTTTGATTCAGGGTCACTCCATCATTCAAATTCCTTATGAATGTAAGGTCCCTTTTCAAATGTCAGTCATAGTCCTGAGCTGGACCCTCTTCTTGCTAGTTATTCCCGCAGGAACGCAATTTGCATGCTCAGATCTTGAATGAGTTCATAATGGTGTGCGTCCCTCTGTTCCAAGAGTGCTTCATGTTCCGTGTGCAACTCATACTGAAATTTTTGCATTGTTTCCCAATTGGAGACCTTTGTGAAGCGTGCTGGAGCTGCAGGTGATGATTGTGGCAGAGTAGGAGTATTGGAGATTGAGATATTCAGGGATAGGGTTGGCGAAGAATGATGTTGATTGGCCGAAGGGGTAGGGACTTGTTCTCTCGGTGTGTTTGGTTTGGGAGATTCCGAGGATGGGAAGGGAAGTGATGGATCAACTTTCTCCTTTGGTTTCTTGGGTAGTCTTTTCTTAGTTGCTCTTGTTCTCGTTCTCATCCGCAAGTTCCGACCAATTTTTAGCTCAGATAAATCCGTCATAGACAACGGGGTCGTGGCTGTGCTTTTCAGAACCTTGGTGGTTTCTTCCATCTTTGCCTGATACCCTAAACCAAGGCACAGTTGAGTGACTAGAGGTCCTACGAACAAAGTAGCAACTTTCTTAGATTGTTGTGCCTTCAACCATCTTTTGCACACCACCCCCATGTTCACGGGTGTATTTGTGTCCATGCTCCAAAGTGCAAACAAATCAGTCCTATAGACTTTTGCGAAGTTTCCTGTGCGTCCTTCCCAAGATTGGGCAATTATTCGTCGGATAATTCGAATGTCATCTCTTCTGAGCTGAGATTGTAGTACCCTTGATCCACTCCATTCAATTCCTGGTTTTGCAATCTTCTTCCAATAATTTCTTGGAGTCTCGGAGTCACCAAAATCAATTGGAAGTTCTTTGTACCACATGCTCTCTTGGTCCTCCTTGGTATAGAATCTAAGCAAAATTCCTAGAGTGTTGACCGAGATATGATGAGGTTCATTGAAGAGATTGAACTTGATTGTTGGGCTTTTCAGGTCGCTAGTTTTTCCTGTAACTTCCAAAGTGGCCACAAATTCAAAGATGATAGGTATATAGGTCGAGTGGCGCCATCCAAAAATTTTACTCCAGAAGGGTTGATGGATGAGACATGCTAGCGAGTTTCGACATTGAAAGGGATTCAATGTTGCTAAGTCAATGAATTTCCAACTGGCTATCGGAAGGTAGACCGCATACTCAAAACGTCTCTGCTGCTTCTCCGTTAAGAATATTCTATTTTCTATAGTTCTTTCATTCCTCTCTTCCTTGGGTTCTGTTAGCTCAGTTTCCACCATCGGGGCTTTTCCTTTTCTAGCCCTCATTTCTTCTTGATTAGCCGTGGATGAGTGTGAAGACATTTACTAGATACCATAAAGAGATTTGAACAATATGTGGGCTTATATTTTATAAGAAATAACATAGAATCCATCCATTGCATTTACTTCATTCATGCTTCTTTCAAGAAAATGAACGTGTCATATATGGGTAATATCATGTAAGATTCAAAAATGGTCAATATAAAGTCAATTTCTTCTTCTTCCCTTAGCTAGGTAGGAATTGAAAGATGAGAAAACAACAATATCTTTGAGATTGACAAAGCAATAGGTGGAGATTATCATTCTCAAAGCCTAGAAAGCAAGAATTTTCCACATTTCGTCATTCATACTCCCCATTTCATCTTGAATTCCAAAAATATGCCCAAATCACCTAGGGTTTGCAATCTAGATATCAAGAAACTCTCAAATCTTGCAATGTTCATCTTCTAATAGCAAATATAGGTTCCAAGCAAGTCCTATAGTCTATTTCTAAGCCATCTCAACCAAGAAAATCATCATGCCACAAACATTCATACAAATATGCCTTCCAAAGAAAATAGATCTCAAAATTTGTAAGGGAAGATAGAGAGAAGGAATATTACCTTTTGAATAGCTTAAGGAGGAGATTCAAGAGATTTGTATCCAAAAATTGCTTTGGAGAAGCCTAATCTTACCTTGGAAGAAGTTCTTAGCTCTTGGATGAGGTGAAATGAGAAATGGGCAAGGGTTAGAACACATTTGCGCCTTATTTACGCAGTTTTTCTGGTGCCCGACCACGCCACTCACACGCGTGGGAGTGGGCGTGGCTAGCTTCTGGAAGATTTCCACGCCTGCTCACACGCGTGTGAGCGGGCGTGGCGGCTTTCTGGAGAATTTCCACGCCTACTCACACGCGTGGGAGTGGCGTAGATTGTGTTTGCCTGCCTTCTTCAAATTTTTCTTTCCCTTTTTGAGCTTGGTTACCTTCTTTGACGAATGGACCTTCGTTGAGAAGCAATTCAGGACGGAGAATCTGCTTGGTTAGTACGAAAGTAATCTAGACAAAACACAAAATGTACTACAAAGAGAAAAAGCAAGAGTTAATGACGTGAAATTTAAATCCTAGGGATAACGTTGGGAATGCCTCCCAAGTGCGCCTTTGTTTAGAGTATTTGGCTAGACTTAGATTAGTCTATCCGGCTAAACATATAGACTTCGGGACTGCCTACCATCCCATGCACTTTTACTTCCAGAAATGCCCCAAGGTGCAGGACATTGTTGAATTCCCATTCAAACAAAGGAAAAACAAGGTGTTTAATTGAAAAGTTCATGGCCTCAAACACTCCCCTCGATTTCTCAAAGGTGGTGTGATCTTCCCCTATTTTGTCATTCTCTCTTTCACCCCCGATGGTTTTATCAATTTTATTATAAGGTTGAAACCATATCTCTTCACTAGAGGTCATCTCACTCCCCTTAATTCCCTCGAACAAACCAAACGTGAAAATTCCCTCCTTATCCACCATCTCTTTTTCACACTCTCTATTATCATCTCCCCACTCTAGTTGCCTAAAAGGATTACCCTTTTCTTTTTCAGAGTATAACAAAGCAATCTCCCTTTCACTTACCAACTCATCTCGTCCCAAATTATATGATTCATTTTCCAAGAATTTAAAACTATCATATTCATCTTCAAATAAACTAGAATCCCTATGATTTCCAACCAGTATATCATGATTTACTATAGAATCATCCTCCCAAAAATTAAAGCAATCATAGTCGCAAGTAATAGAAATATCAATGCGTAGAGAATCGTCTTTACATGGAGTATGAGTATTTTTATCAAAACTTTCACACTCATCGATAAAATTGTTAACAAAGCCTATGGAATCATTCCCCCGGAAATAAAAACATTCAGTATCATAAGAATATAAATCATTGTTGCATTGTAAAAGGGAGTCATCCACTCGAGTGTCAAAAGTAAATCTATCAAAAGAACATGGATCTTCGAAGGTAGTAATGCAAGAAGGTTTAGGAATGTTAACATGTGTAGGCTCTTTATCTTCCCATACCACTTCGATGTTCTCATCATCGCTCTCCATCTCGACCTCTTTTGGATTTTCCAATTCAAAAATCGGAACTTCTTCTAGCACCGGAGCATAACAATCTACCATCTCTTCATTACCTACTTCATTTCCAGCGTTTTGTGCATCCATCCTTGGATTAGCTTCCAAAATTGGGAGATTTTCTTCAAGTGGATTACCTATCCGTGATGAACTTGTCCTCATGAACTCCTCCATCATGGCTAGCATTTTTGTTTCGATCTCCTCCAGTGGAAGTCCTTCTTCCCGGAGAGTAGCGAGATAATCCTTTAATTCGCTCCTAATTTCGGCTTTCAAGTTAGCCGTATCCTCGTTGGCCATTCTTGTGAATACTCCTATTTTCTCTTTAAGAACTTCGATTTCGTCCTTGGCCGGTGGGATATAATCACAAGGATCGGGTATGGTAAAATACGGATTGGAAGGTGGTGTTTTAAGGTAATGTGTAGGATTGTTTCCTTTGAGAATTTGTGATGGAGATGGGTAATGGTTGTTTGGGTGGGAGTTATGGAACGAAAATGGCTCGGGAGTATAGCTTGGGTCAATTGTTCTCATCATTAGTGCAAGCTTACTCTCTATGTTTTGGAATATTTCTTTAGAGCTTTCCGAGTCATTTTCATAAGTGGAGTATTGTGGGGGGAATTTGTTTTGATTCGGTGGGAAAGGGTATGTGTATGGTGAGGGGTGATGGTTATGTGTATAAGATGGATAAGAGGTTGGTGAGGGGTGATGGTTATGTGTATAAGATGGATAAGAGGTTGGGTGTGGTAAGTAGTGATATGTATAAGATGGATAAGAGGTTGGGTGTGGTAAGTAGTGATATGGAAATGGATAAGGAGAGGTTGGGTGTGGTAAGTAGTGATATGGAAATGGATAAGGATTTTGAGATTGATAGTGGTATGTTGGTGGAATGTAAGTATGGGTGGAATGGGGATAATATGGACATGGTTGGGGTGGAATATGGTTTAAAGGATTACCCTCATGGTGTGGGCAACCATGGGGATATATTGGAGCATACATTGGCAAGCTTACAAATGATTTCTAATTAACAAAAATTTCCTGCACAAAGCTTAGCCAACAACAAATATAGGCAACTAGAAGTAGTTGCAAGTGAGCACAAGATATTCAAGATAGTAAAGCTCACTTTTCAAAGAAGATATCAAAAATAGGAAAATAAAACAAACAAAAAGAAAGCAATTCAAGAACTCTTAAAAATTAACTCCAAAAACGTCAACGCAATTCAAAACCGTTTGCCATCCCCGGCAACGGCGCCATTTTGATGTTGTGTATCTGGTGAGTGTGAAGGTGAAGTGGTAAAACAAAGAGTTAGACTCACCGAGTGTCGTGTCTCTCAAGGATGGCGAATGGGAATCAAATTAGTGTTGACCTTAATGGCGTTAAAAGGTAAGAGTTACAAGTATTACAAAAGATTGGTTTGATAAGTAAGTTTGGGGGTTGTAGAAAGGAAGTTACACTAAATATGCAAAGGGAAATGAAAGGGGTGTGCACCAAAGTCGAGCACATTGATTGATCTTCGTAGGGGATTTGGAAAACGAGTTTCGTGATCGAGTAAGGGAGTCAAGGTATTAGTACCGAGTGGCGTCACACTCAGACACTCAATCCTCATTCGGTTGAGGCATTTCATCGAACACTTAGTCTACCACTCCTCTCGGATCTTGTCCTTTCGGACTAAGAGCGGAGATATGGGTGAGCGGATCTTGTCCTTTCGGACTAAGAGCGGAGATATGGGTGAGTGGGGCTCGTGAGTTCGGACTAAGAGCGGAGATATGGGTGAGTGGGGCTCGTGAGTGGCCGCTATCGCGCACACTCTCACTTCCCTACAGATTACTAATTATTCCGGCCGAAATAGAAGTAAAGCTTGAACAACTTCAACCATACAAACATCAATCCATCTCCTTCATCTTTCAAAACCATAGAATAATTCTAAACAACAATCAAGAGTTCAACAAAGGCTCACACGCCCAAAATACTCTACTCAATCATGGAAATCATTCAAAGCAATAAAATAGAAATTACTTTCAATTAATAAATCTAAACTAGCAATTCAATGGACAGAGTGTGTTACCCAAGGAGTGTTGAGTCTGCATCTTCAATCCATCTTCAATCCTAAGATCTATACTAATCTAATGGAAATTGAGTGTGTTTTTCCTCCCCAAAGGGGAAGGAATAGTAAGAAAATTCAGATCTGAAAGTTGGGAGCCTCCTCCAAAAAGGGGAAAGAAGGGTTTAAATAGCTGTCCAAGAAGTCGAATTTCCGCTGGTACCCTACTGTCCCGCTTCCACGCCTGTCACACGCGTGTGGCCTTGCGTGGGAGCTTTCTGGATTAAATCCACGCCTGCTCACACGCGTGTGAGGGCACGTGGCAGCCTCCTGCTTGATGAATTCTTTGTTTGTTGCTTCTTTTGGCTCAAAACTTTGCTGTATCCTTCGGAAATGACTCGAAGTATTTTTCTTGAGCTGGATTTGTCAAATAGAAGTTAATTAGAGATTTTATCCATGAAAGTGATCATAATTGGTGTAGAAACATTAAAATATTATCTAAACATGACCCGAAATTTAACTGTTTTTGGCACTTATCAACCTTTCAAGATTGGTCTTTCATGGTTGTTGGTGGAGTGCTCTCTTCTTCTCCTTATTTGTGGGTTGCCTCCCATAAGCGCCACGTTTAACATCTTTGGCTAGATGAAACGTGCAAGATAAAACATAAACAGAAATATAGCTAAGAATATAAACAAAAGTAAAGAGATTGTCCACAATCAATTGTTCAGAATTATCAGATCACAAGTCATCATCATCAAAATTTGTCTTTTCTTTTCTTTCTTCAGTTCCTTCCTTCCTTCATGTTCTCTTGATTTCCTTGATCTCTCTAGAAATCTCGTCCAGCTTCTGCATTTGCTCCAAATGCAATTGGTATTGGAAATTTTGGAGAGATCTCCAATTAGTGACTGGGGTGAACCAGCTCGGAATGTTGAAGCTAGAGGAGTTGGTGTTTTGCTTTTCAGGTTGTGGTGGAGGTACAGACGGTCCGGGCTCTCTTGATGGTGGAGAATACATTGAAGAATCCAACGGCGAATACATTTCCGGGAGAGATGGGGAATAGAATGACATCGGAGAAGGTGTGAATCCTGGGGATATCATGGGCGTGTTAGCATGATCTTCCGCCATCTCCTCATCTACCCTCGTTCGTGCTAGTTGTCTCAAGTGAAGTTTTGCGACGTCTTCGGGAGATAAAAGAACTATGTGCGCTCCTGGAAGCCGATGTTCAAACCAATGCATTTTCATTTGATGACCTAAAGAGACGCATAGCCTCGTCACCAAGGGGCCTACAAAGATTGCCCTGGCTGATTCTTGCTGCTGTGCAACAAGCAAGTTCCTACAAATCGAGCTCATATTCACTGAGTTCCCGGTGTCCATACTCCATAGCATGAACAGCTCCGCCTTTGAGACTCGGTCATATGTCTCAGGCCTTCCTTCCCATGAATGAGCAATCACCTTCCATAAGACCTTTAAGTCCTCTCTTACAATCTGAGAGACTCTTACCCTTGACCCTTCCCATTCGACTCCTTGTCTTACGATCATCGACCAATATTTTCTTGGAATGTCCCTGTCTCCAAAGTCATGCCTTAATCTCCTGTACCAGTGCTTCGACTGGTCTTCCTCATCGTAAAACCCATGGACAACACCCAAACGGTTGGCCGATATGTTATAGTCCTGGTTGAAGAGTCTAAACTTAATGGTAGGGTTGTAGAGATCTCTAGCCACTCCGTCAACATTCAAGCTCGCAATAAACTCATGTACTAGAGGGATAAAAGTATCATGTCTCCAGCTCAACAAATTGTCCCAATATGGCTCTGCAATCAACCTCTCCAGTCCATATTTGCACTCATAATCCTCCAATACTGTCAAGTCTACATATCTCCATTGCACAATAGGGAAATTCAACAGCTGCCTGTACCGACCTAACATGGTTGCTGTCATCAGTAAAATTTGTGCTCCGGTGGGTACTTCAATATAGCGAGTGTTAGCGTCCCTCACATTGTTTTCTTCTGCCGGGGCTTTCCCTCTTTGGAGCCTTTGAGCAATTCGTTTTGCAAGGTCATGTGGCGAAGACATCTTTCCTATATCATGGGCAATCAAAGTAACACAAGGAAAAACATTTGCCAATTTAAATATTGATTAGAAACAATATTGCACATGTTTAAAGAAAAGATCATAAGAATTCATTGCATGCAACAATCATTTTGATATCCATCAACAATTCTATCCTATACATGCAAGATCTAGCTCAATCTATTCCATACTCATTTCATAGTCAAAAGGTCAACATATGGTCAACTTCATCTTCTTCCTCTAGACTAGCTCAAGGTTGAAAAATGGAAGCATCATGAAAGTTAAAATTGGACCAACTAACTAGTAGAATATAGGAATGTAGTGCCTATAGAGTAGGAAAGTTGCAAACTTTGCCCACCATGCTCACTATATCAACAAGGATCTCATCATGACAAGAGAATACCCAAATCAAGCAATTTCAAGATCTAGTCACAAAGAGATGTTAAAACATGGAATTTCTAGTGTATAGAAGCAATGTAGGCTTAATACAAGTCTATCAAGTCATCCCATAACAATGTATCTCAAGAAAAATGTCATACAAGAAAAACCCAAGGAGATATTCTTCAAAATAAAACAAGTTCTTCATTAAACAAGTAGATAGCAAAGAAGAGTATGTTCTTACCTTGGAAATGACTTAAGATCCTTAAGAAAAGTTGAGAGACTTGGAAGGAAATGCTTAGAAAGTGTATATTTTCAGCATGGGAGAGTTCTTGCTCGTGGTGGCGAAGAAATGAAGCAAGGAAAGGGTTTTAAATCACTTCGCGCGAAAATCCGCGAAAAATCTAGTGCCCGTCCACGCACGCTACCACGCGTGGTGTAAGCCCTCGTCTATTTCGATAAGTTTGAGGTTCAGAAAATATGTCTTTATGCTATGACATTCATAAGATAAGTGACTGATGCTTCAAAATAATTTTTTTTAAGGAAGTATAGTTGTTATTAAGTTGCGATCGTTCGTGCCGGTCACGAACCGTAAAATTTTAGAAGCTGGTATTCGGACCCGATTATCCTAGGAAATGGATTATTAGACACCATATTATTATTCTTGAACTTCCTATTCAATTAAATCAGCCCATAGCAGCGAAAATTTATTTTGATCGTACATCGCTAAAATTTCGCGGTGTACCGAACCTAGCCCAATTTTGAGGGTTAGTCTGGAATAAATTTTTGGTTTCGAGAATTATTCTATCCAGATTATTTTCTACCGAAACTTTATCTGTTTGGACCCCAACTGATAAGTTTGAAAATACTTCATTATTTTATTCTATTTTTTTTCCCCATAAAAACATCTTACCTCAAAAGGACGAATACCCAAAGCCAATTTATTCCATTTGTTCTTCTTCTTCTTCTTCCTTGGCCGAATTTCAAAAGAGAGAAAGTGAGGTGACTTCCACCATTTTCCTCCATTAAAACTATAGCCAAGCTTGTACACAACTCTCCAATTTGTTCGGTAAGATTTCAATATTATTCGGTTAAAAAGTCTTGATTTCTTCCCTAGAACTTGATTGTAGGTAAAGATTTCTTAAATATGTTGTTATGGTGGTGTATTCTACCTAGGGTTTTTCGGTGAAACTTGGGGGTAAAGGTTCAAGACTACTTTTACGGTGATATTACACACTTGTGAGGTAAGGAATTCCCTTAAGTTGGAATTAGTCACTTGAATTTGGATAATTGATTTTAGTTGAAATATGGTGTTTTTGGAGCTTTGGGAATATTTTCGTATACAAGTTCATAGCTTGGATATGCTTGTATATGTTGTATTTATGTCTATATAAGCTTATACTTGTGGAAATAGAGAAAGGAAATCAGGACAGATTTCTGACAGTAACTTCCGTGAATTTCTGGGAAAAATCGGTAAATTAATTTGGTCCAATTTTTTTTATACATGTAGTTCTATAAGTGTAGAAGCCGCATATAAACTTTCATAATTTTTGGAGTAGTATAAGTATGGTTTTCGGAATTTTTCCCAAAACTGGTCCAGAGAAGGAAAAATGCTGGACAGCACACTGCCAAGGGCAAAAATGGAATTTTCTGTGTAAATTCGTGAACCTAGGTGACCAAAACTTTTTATGAACATCAAGTACTATGAGTTAGGGTTCTACCATAAAAATTTCAAGTGAAAAAGAGTTCGGGAACTATTTTTACCGGCTCAATCTTTTGGGACTGCGCAAAACTGTAATTTCTGGACAGAAACTGTCAAAATCAATTTTGACAAAAATATTTTTTTTTGTAACAAAACTAGTGACGAAATTTTGGGATGTCACAACCATATTTGGATGAAATAAATTATTTTGAAATTATTATTTGATTCCAGGAAAGAAAAAGAAAAATGTTTTCAAACCCTTAGTTTCTGGAATAAGGTGGGGACCTTCGGGAAGGCTTAAACGCCACGGCCCGGGGTTGGAATAANCTTCGGGAATTAGATCGAAGCCTAAGTCCGAGCCTAGGTTGAACCTTCGGGAATTAGATCAAAGCCTAAGTCCGAGCCTAGGTTGAGTTCAAGTTTCAAGTCAGCTTAGGTTCGTAGAGATTAACCTAAGTCGTTGTTACGGTATCATGAGCATAAGCTTTGGAGCAGAGTTGGAACGAAAGTCCGGCAGCATAAAAGGGGGTATTTTACTTTTACTCTACAGAATCTTACGATTCTGGTTGTTGAATAATATGATCAATGTTTGTGATTTCTTGCATGTGTTAATCCTTGCATGGGATTTTCAAGATTGGTCTTTCATGGTTGTTGGTGGAGTGTCCTTCTTCTCCTATTTGTGGGTTGCCTCCCATAAGCGCCACGTTTAACATCTTTGGCTAGACGAAACGTGCAAGATAAAAACATAAACAGAAATATAGCTAAGAATATAAACAAAAGTAAAGAGATTGTCCACAATCAATTGTTCAGAATTATCAGATCACAAGTCATCATCATCAAAATTTGTCTTTTCTTTTCTTTCTTCAGTTTCTTCCTTTCTTCATGTTCTCTTGATTTCCTTGATCTCTCTCGAAATCTCGTCCAGCTTCTGCATTTGCTCCAGTGCAATTGGTATTGGAAATTTTGGAGGATCTCCAATCAGTGACTGGGGTGAACCAGCTCGGAATGTTGAAGCTAGAGGAGTTGGGTTTTGCTCTTCAGGTTGTGGTGGAGGTACAGACGGTCCGGGCTCTCTTGGTGGTGGAGAATACATTGAAGAATCCAACGGCGAATACATTTCCGGGAGAGATGGGGAATGAATGACATCGGAGAAGGTGTGAATCCTGGGGATGTCATGGGCGTGTTAGCATGATCTTCCGCCATCTCCTCATCTACCCTCGTTCGCGCTAGTTGTCTCAAGTGAAGTTTTGCGACGTCTTCGGGAGATAAAGGAACTATGTGCGCTCCTGGAAGCCGATGTTCAAACCAATGCATTTTCATTTGATGACCAAAGAGACGCATAGCCTCGTCACCAAGGGGCCTACAAAGATTGCCCTGGCTGATTCTTGCTGTTGTGCAACAAGCAAGTTCCTACAAATCGAGCTCATATTCACTGAGTTCCCGGTGTCCATACTCCATAGCATGAACAGCTCCGCCTTTGAGACTCGGTCATATGTCTCAGGCCTTCCTTCCCATGAATGAGCAATCACCTTCCATAAACCTTTAATCCTCTCTTACAATCTGAGAGACTCTTACCCTTGACCCTTCCCATTCGACTCCTTGTCTTGCGATCATCGACCAATATTTTCTCGGAATGTCCCTGTCTCCAAAGTCATGCCTTAATCTCCGGTACCAGTGCTTCGACTGGTCTTCCTCATCGTCAGGAGAACACCCAAACGGTTGGCCGATATGTTATAGTCCTGGTTGAAGAGTCTAAACTTAATGGTAGGTAGAGATCTCCAGCCACTCCGTCAACTTCAAGCTCGCAATAAACTCATGTACTAGAGGGATAAAAGTATCCTGTCTCCAGCTAACAAATTGTTCCAATATGGCTCTGCAATCAACCTCTCCAGTCCATTTTGCACTCATAATCCTCCAATACTGTCAAGTCTACATATCTCCATTGCACAATAGGGAAATTCAACACTGCCTGTACCGACCTAGCATGGTTGCTGTCATCAGTAAAATTTGTTTCCGGTGGGTACTTCAATATAGCGAGTGTTAGCGTCCTCACTGTTTTCTTCTGCCGGGGCTTTCCCTCTTTGGAGCCTTTGAGCAATTGTTGTGCAAGGTCATGTGGCGAAGACATCTTTCCTATATCATGGCAATCAAAGCAACACAAGGAAAAACATTTGCCAATTTAAATATTGATTATGAACAATATTGCACATATCTAAAGAAAAGATCATAAGAATTCATTGCATGCAACATCATTTTGATATCCATCAACAATTCTATCCTATACATGCAAGAACTAGCTCATTCTATTCCATACTCATTTCATAGTCAAAAGGTCAACATATGGTCAACTTCATCTTCTTCCTCTAGACTAGCTCAAGGTTGAAAAATGGAAGCATCATGAAAGTTAAAATTGGACCAACTAACTAGTAGAATATAGCAATGTAGTGCCTATAGAGTAGGAAAGTTGCAAACTTTGCCCACCATGCTCACTATATCAACAAGATCTCATCATGACAAGAGAATACCCAAATCAAGCAATTTCAAGATCTAGTCACAAAGAGATGTTAAAACATGAAATTTCTAGTGTATAGAAGCAATGTAGGCTTAATACAAGTCTATCAAGTCATCCCATAACAATGTATCTCAAGAAAAATGTCATACAAGAAAAACCCATGGAGATATTCTTCAAAATAAAACAAGTTCTTCATTAAACAAGTAATAGCAAAGAAGAGTATGTTCTTACCTTGGAAATGACTTAAGATCTTAAGAAAAGTTGAGAGACTTGGAAGGAAATGCTTAGAAAGTGTATATTTTCAGCATGGGAGAGTTCTTGCTCGTGGTGGGAAGAAATGAAGCAAGGAAAGGGTTTTAAATCACTTCGCGCGAAAATCGCGAAAAATCTAGTGCCCGTCCACGCACGCTACCACGCGCGTGGTGTAAGCCCTCGTCTATTTCGATAAGTTTGAGGTTCAGAAAATATGTCTTTAAGCTATGACATTCATAAGATAAGTGACCGATGCTTCAAAAATAATTTTTTTTAAGGAAGTATAGTTGTTATTAAGTTGCGATCGTTCGTGCCGGTCACGAACCGTAAAATTTTAGGAAGCTGGTATTCGGACCCGATTATCCTAGGAAATGGATTATTAGACACCATATTATTATTCTTGAACTTCCTATTCAATTAAATCAGCCCATAGCAGCGAAAATTTATTTTGATCGTACATCGCTAAAATTTCGCGGTGTACCGAACCTAGCCCAATTTTGAGGGTTAGTCTGGAATAAATTTTTGGTTTCGAGAATTATTCTATCCAGATTATTTTCTACCGAAACTTTATCTGTTTGGACCCCAACTGATAAGTTTGAAAATACTTCATTATTTTATTCTATTTTTTTTCCCCATAAAAACATTTACCTCAAAAGTAGAATACCCAAAGCCAATTTATTCCCTTTTCTTCTTCTTCCTTGGCCGAATTTCAAAAGAGAGAAAGTGAGTGACTTCCACCATTTTCCTCATTAAAACCATAGCCAAGCTTGTACACAACTCTCCAATTTGTTCGGTAAGATTTCAATATTATTCGGTTAAAAAGTCTTGATTTCTTCCCTAGAACTTGATTGTAGGTAAAGATTTCTTAAATATGTTGTTATGGTGGTGTATTCTACCTAGGGTTTTTCGGTGAAACTTGGGGATAAAGGTTCAAGACTACTTTTACGGTGATATTACACACTTGTGAGGTAAGGAATTCCCTTAAGTTGGAATTAGTCACTTGAATTTGGATAATTGATTTTAGTTGAAATATGGTGTTTTTGGAGCTTTGGGAATATTTTCGTATACAAGTTCATAGCTTGGATATGCTTGTATATGTTGTATTTATGTCTATATAAGCTTATACTTGTGGAAATAGAGAAAGGAAATCAGGACAGATTTCTGTCAGTAACTTCCGTGAATTTCTGGGAAAAATCGGTAAATTATTTTGGTCCAATTTTTTTTTATACATGTAGTTCTATAAGTGTAGAAGCCGCATATAAACTTTCATAATTTTTGGAGTAGTATAAGTATGGTTTTCGGAATTTTTCCCAAAACTGGTCCAGAGAAGGAAAAATGCTGGACAGCACACTGCCAAGGGCAAAAATGGAATTTTCTGTGTAAATTCGTGAACCTAGGTGACCAAAACTTTTTATGAACATCAAGTACTATGAGTTAGGTTCTACCATAAAAATTTCAAGTGAAAAAGAGTTCGGGAACTATTTTTACCGGCTCAATCTTTCGGACTGCGCAAAACTGTAATTTCTGGACAGAAACTGTCAAAATCAATTTTGACAAAAATATTTTTTTTGTAACAAAACTAGTGACGAAATTTTGGGATGTCACAACCATATTTGGATGAAATAAATTATTTTGAAAATACTATTTGATTCCAGGAAAGAAAAAGAAAAATGTTTTCAAACCCTTAGTTTCTGGAATAAGGTGGGGACCTTCGGGAAGGCTTAAACGCCACGGCCCGGGGTTGGAATAAGGTTGGACCTATGGGAGGGCTGGAGTGCCATGGCCCTAGGTTGGGATAAGGAGACCGACGGGAAGGCAGGGAAATGCCACTGCCCAAGGTTTGAGAAGGAGAATTGAGAAATGTTCAAAGTGCTTACTCAGGGGAAACTAAGTGGAAAATTTTTGAGTATGAAAATTATTGTTATTCTGGCTGCGGTTCAGATTATTATAGAGCTGCGGTTCTATATGCAGTATGAAAATTGTTGTTATTCTGGGCTGCGGTTCAGATTATTATAAATATTAGAGCTGCGGTTCTATTTGCAAATGATGAAATTCCTGGAAATGTGAAATTTTGCAAACTTGTCTGAAAAGGGCATGAAAATTATTTTGAGTGGCAAGTTATGACTTTATTCTTATTTGAGAAAAGCTTTATATGATTTAACGTTTATACGCTATTATACTATCTATAAATCGTTTCGTTACAGGCAGATTTTCAAATCATGGTAAAACTTTATAAAGCTTTTAGATTATCTATGTTTTCAAACCTTTGTCTACTTTTAAGTGACAAATGGATTTCCTTACTTAGCCGTCGTGCTAACTACACTTCGTTGTGTTCTTAACAGATGTCTAGGGTAGGCTCGTGTAGCCCACCTGACTCGGATCCTTCCGAGTTGGAGTTCCTAATCTGACGATCATGATGATTATGTACAGTACTTAGTTGATGTCGACCGATGCTCCTGGATTCGCTCCTGACTCTCCAGCTCCGGCTTATGTTCCTGCTATTCCTTCCCCACGTACAGTCCTCCTCCGACTTACCCAACTACACCCTCTCGTATCCCGGTTCGCAGTAGCCAGCCAAATTTTCTGGATGGGGCCAGGTCTAGGTTTGGGTCTTTTCCGGTAGAGGTGTTGGAAGGGAGTGATCCCTTAGAATTTGTTGTCTTTTATCCCTGTCCGTGGAATCTCGCTCCTTCGGAACATTGGGATGAGTGGTCCATGATGTACACTCCTAGTTACTTCCTGGATCATCTCACCTGGGTTGCGGGCAACTGGCATCTTGTATGGGGGACGTACTCCGAACCGGAGTACCGCCCCTTAGAAGAGGATGACTGATTAGAAAGGTTATGGGAGGAACCCTTTTTTTTTTGTGTACATGTATCTTTTGTAGCCATGATGAACCTAGCTGGCTAGTAAGTTGTAATTAAACTCTTGGATATATTCTGGTAGTTAGTGTAGCTACCCCTTTTGCTCACCTATATATATATGTATGAAGATATGTTGGGTAATGATGATGATGATGTGAAATAGTTTTCTTGTTAGCCTGTGCACCTAGAGTGAACTCTGTCTGGTCTTGGCTGGGTTTAGTCTAGGTGTGGCGGTAACTACTCCGGATGTACGGTATAGCCGAGCCGGGGTGTTACAAGTTGTATCAGAGCCTAGGTTGAACCTTCGGAATTAGATCGAAGCCTAAGTCCGAGCCTAGGTTGAGTTCAAGTTTCAAGTCAGCTTAGGTTCGTAGAGATTAACCTAAGTCGTTGTTACGGTATCATGAGCATAAGCTTTGGAGCAGAGTTGGAACGAAAGTCCGGCAGCATAAAAGGGGGTATTTTACTTTTACTCTACAGAATCTTACGATTCTGGTTGTTGAATAATATGATCAATGTTTGTGATTTCTTGCATGTGTTAATCCTTGCATGGGATTATTGTGAGTAAGCTGGCTAGCGTAATGCGTTAATTATCCCTATGCTGAGGTAGAAACCCCTACTTAGCGGGTATGATAAAGTGAATGTTAGGGGACGTTGTATAGGACTTAAGTAGGTGCTATACTGACTGCCTAACTAGCTAACCCTTGAGAACTCTTATACTTCGGATACTAATTTGGATCTATCGTCCAGTGAAAATGCCTCCAAGACGCAACATGCCTACCAGTAGCAACGAGAACGTCTCTGCAATTGATCGTATGGCCCAAGCGATGGAGCGAATGGCTGAGTTCATGATGGCTCAGCAAACCCAGAACCAGAACCAAGGACAACCACGAGTCGATTATGCGAAGGCGATAGCAAGCCGACAACCACCACACTATGCGGGAGAAAAAGATCCGGTTATTTTAGAGGAGTGGATCCGGACGTTTGACAAACTGCTCAACGCAGTGGATTGCCCTGCAAATCAACGAGTACCTTCCGCGGTCTATTATTTAACGAAAGCTGCAGACAACTGGTGGACATCAGAAGGACCTGATCTTCTACAAGACCCTGAGTTTGGTTGGGAAGAATTCAAGGAAGAACTGAGGGGACAGTTCTACACCGAGCGTATTAGAGGGATTAAATGCGAGGAATTTCTACGGCTAAAACAGAAGGGAGCAACAATCGAAGAATATCATGACCAGTACGTGGAACTAATGCGTTTCGCTCAGGAGATTGTACCTAATGAAGCAAGTAAGGCACGAAGGTTTGTTCGAGGATTGGACTGGGATGTAAGGAGGGCGATTGCGCCATTCATGTGCTCTACCTTGAAGGAGGCGTCCGATAGAGCCTCGGACCATTACCAGGTGTACCTAGATCAACAAGAAGTTTATGGCCGAAGTAAAAGAAAGGCCGATGACAAGTCACAGAAATCCGCACTGGGAAACAAGAGAGTGAACCAAGGTGGCTCCAACCTAATATCAGGAAGAGGAAGGGAAAGAATTAACGAAGGAAACCGTTTTACTTGTTCAAGATGTGGAAGGAAACATCCAGGAGTGAATTGCCAAGGAGCGAGGATTAAGTGCTTCACATGCGGTCTTTCTGGGCACAAGTCCTTTGAGTGCCAGAGTCGGGTAGACAGTCCTCAAAAACTCCTACAGAACGTGAACCAAGGGAGAAGATTTAATGGGAATGCTGGTCAGAGACCCGCAGAGATAGGAAACAAAATGGTCAACTCTCAGTCAGCAAATCCGGGAGGACCAACAAACGTCGCATCTGGTTCCAACCACAAAGGGAAGCAAGTGATGGGAGAAGGTAGCGCGGGAAACCAAGGCAGAATTTACGTCGTCAATAGCACTCAGGCTCAGGCTAACGACGCCGTAACTGGTACATTTCCCATAAACTCAGTACCTGGAATAGTGTTATTTGATACAGGAGCTACCAATTCATTTATATCATCTGCATTTGCTGATAGACTGAAATTAAGGCCTACTATTGAGCTAGATCTAAATGTCAAAACTGCTTCGGGAATAGTAGTAGCCTGTAGAAATGGTTATGATAACATTGCGATAGAAATAGCTGGAACTAACTGTCCCAGAAATCTCGTTCGTTTTGAACTTGAGGGCATTGATGTAGTACTCGGAATGGATTGGTTGGATAAGTATAAAGCTCGGATAGTGTGTGATGAGCGGAAGATTGTGTTACGAGGACCAGAAGGGAGGAGAATATCCTACCGAGGGATTGACAAGCAACACGAATCCAGGTTGTTGACAGCGCAGAAACTGAAGCAGTATATGCACCAGGGATGTGAAGTATACCTCTGTTTGGTGCAAGGTTCCGAACCAGAAGAACTCGAAATCGATCGAATCCCAGTTGTACGCGAATTTCCTGACGTGTTCCCCGACGATCTCACAGAAATGCCACCGGAAAGAGAGCTGGAATTCACCCTTGATCTCGTACCAGGAACCTCACCTATCTCGAAAGCGCCTTATCGAATGGCACCGAAAGAGATGGAGGAACTAAAGGCACAATTGGCGGAATTACTGGAGAAAGGATTTATCAGACCAAGCGTATCGCCTTGGGGTGCACCGGTACTGTTCGTTAAGAAGAAGGATGGGAGTCTTAGACTGTGCATCGATTACAGGGAACTAAACCGAGTCACAGTAAAGAACAAGTACCCGTTGCCTAGGATCGAGGATCTATTCGATCAGTTGAAAGGAGCGGGAGTGTTTTCAAAGATTGACTTATGGTCAGGGTATCATCAAGTGCGAGTCGCGAAGGGGGATGTGCCTAAGACAGCATTTCGGACGAGATATGGGCACTATGAATTCACGGTTATGCCATTCGGAGTGACTAACGCCCCAGGAACCTTTATGGACCTGATGAACCGAATTTTCCTTCCCTATTTGGATAAATTCGTCGTCGCCTTCATAGATGACATCTTGGTCTACTCTGAGACACCGGAGGATCACAAGGGACATCTTCGGACAGTGTTACAAACACTAAGGGAAAAGAAACTTTTTGCGAAATTGTCAAAGTGTGAATTTTGGAAAAGAGAAGTTGCTTTTCTTGGACACGTAATCACCCAAGAAGGGATAGCAGTGGACCCAGCTAAGATACAAGCTGTACTTGAATGGGAAGCACCCAAATCAGTTACGGAAGTCCGTAGTTTCTTAGGTTTGGCGGGTTATTACCGAAGATTTGTTCAGGACTTCTGAAGGATAGCAAAGCCGTTGACAAACCTGCTCAAGAAAACGACCAAGTATAGTTGGAGTGAAGAATGTGAGCAGGCATTCCAAGAACTTAAGACGAGATTGACGACTGCTCCAATATTGACCTTACCTGTTGGAGCGGAAGGTTACGAGTTGTACACGGATGCATCTCACAAGGGACTAGGATGTGTTTTGATGCAAAATGGAAGGGTAATAGCATATGCTTCTCGCCAATTAAAAACTCATGAAGCTAACTACCCGACGCATGACTTAGAACTGGCAGCCGTGGTATTTGCTCTCAAGATTTGGCGACACTACCTCTATGGAATCTCATGCAAGATTTATACGGACCACAAGAGTTTAAAGTACATCATTACTCAGCGAGACCTTAATCTAAGGCAAAGGAGATGGTTGGAATTGATCAAAGATTATGACTTGGAAATCCAATACCAGGAGGGCAAAGCAAACAAGGTAGCTGATGCCTTGAGTCGAAAATCAAACCATGCTCTTTGGGTATTACCCGAACAATTATGCGAGGATTTTCAGAGACTCAATTTGGAGATACAGATGTGTGGTCAGGTAGAACAGGAAATAAAATTTTATTACATGTCGGTGACTCCAACCCTATTCCAGGAAGTCAAACAAGCACAAGAAGAGGACAATTGGGTAGGGAGCATCAGGGAGAAGATGATTGATGGAAAACATGGTCCATTTGAATTACACCCAGATGGGAGTGTAAGATTCCAAGGTAGGTGGATAATACCAAAAGGGTGTAAGGAGATAATGGAACAATTAATGAAGGAAGGTCATTATACACCCTATTCAGTTCATCTTGGTGGGGATAAACTGTATAAGGACTTAAAACAAAATTTCTGGTGGTCGGGCATGAAGAAGGATGTAGCTGAATTTGTGGCTAAATGCTTGAACTGTCAAAAGGTCAAGGCAGAAAGAAGTAAACCAAAGGGATTATTGCATGATGTACACTCCTAGTTACTTCCTGGATCATCTCACCTGGGTTGCGGGCAACTGGCATCTTGTATGGGAGACGTACTCCGAACCGGAGTACCGCCCCTTAGAAGAGGATGACTGATTAGAAAGGTTATGGGAGGAACCCTTTTTTTTTGTGTACATGTATCTTTTGTANGTGCATCGATTACAGGGAACTAAACCGAGTCACAGTAAAGAACAAGTACCCGTTGCCTAGGATCGAGGATCTATTCGATCAGTTGAAAGGAGCGGGA
Source organism: Ipomoea triloba (assembly GCF_003576645.1). Classification (NCBI taxonomy): domain Eukaryota; kingdom Viridiplantae; phylum Streptophyta; class Magnoliopsida; order Solanales; family Convolvulaceae; genus Ipomoea; species Ipomoea triloba. The sequence continues at coordinate 10,946,405 of NC_044922.1, read as the reverse complement.
GTGTTTTCAAAGATTGACTTATGGTCAGGGTATCATCAAGTGCGAGTCGCGAAGGGGGATGTGCCTAAGACAGCATTTCGGACGAGATATGGGCACTATGAATTCACGGTTATGCCATTCGGAGTGACTAACGCCCCAGGAACCTTTATGGACCTGATGAACCGAATTTTCCTTCCCTATTTGGATAAATTCGTCGTCGCCTTCATAGATGACATCTTGGTCTACTCTGAGACACCGGAGGATCACAAGGGACATCTTCGGACAGTGTTACAAACACTAAGGGAAAAGAAACTTTTTGCGAAATTGTCAAAGTGTGAATTTTGGAAAAGAGAAGTTGCTTTTCTTGGACACGTAATCACCCAAGAAGGGATAGCAGTGGACCCAGCTAAGATACAAGCTGTACTTGAATGGGAAGCACCCAAATCAGTTACGGAAGTCCGTAGTTTCTTAGGTTTGGCGGGTTATTACCGAAGATTTGTTCAGGACTTCTGAAGGATAGCAAAGCCGTTGACAAACCTGCTCAAGAAAACGACCAAGTATAGTTGGAGTGAAGAATGTGAGCAGGCATTCCAAGAACTTAAGACGAGATTGACGACTGCTCCAATATTGACCTTACCTGTTGGAGCGGAAGGTTACGAGTTGTACACGGATGCATCTCACAAGGGACTAGGATGTGTTTTGATGCAAAATGGAAGGGTAATAGCATATGCTTCTCGCCAATTAAAAACTCATGAAGCTAACTACCCGACGCATGACTTAGAACTGGCAGCCGTGGTATTTGCTCTCAAGATTTGGCGACACTACCTCTATGGAATCTCATGCAAGATTTATACGGACCACAAGAGTTTAAAGTACATCATTACTCAGCGAGACCTTAATCTAAGGCAAAGGAGATGGTTGGAATTGATCAAAGATTATGACTTGGAAATCCAATACCAGGAGGGCAAAGCAAACAAGGTAGCTGATGCCTTGAGTCGAAAATCAAACCATGCTCTTTGGGTATTACCCGAACAATTATGCGAGGATTTTCAGAGACTCAATTTGGAGATACAGATGTGTGGTCAGGTAGAACAGGAAATAAAATTTTATTACATGTCGGTGACTCCAACCCTATTCCAGGAAGTCAAACAAGCACAAGAAGAGGACAATTGGGTAGGGAGCATCAGGGAGAAGATGATTGATGGAAAACATGGTCCATTTGAATTACACCCAGATGGGAGTGTAAGATTCCAAGGTAGGTGGATAATACCAAAAGGGTGTAAGGAGATAATGGAACAATTAATGAAGGAAGGTCATTATACACCCTATTCAGTTCATCTTGGTGGGGATAAACTGTATAAGGACTTAAAACAAAATTTCTGGTGGTCGGGCATGAAGAAGGATGTAGCTGAATTTGTGGCTAAATGCTTGAACTGTCAAAAGGTCAAGGCAGAAAGAAGTAAACCAAAGGGATTATTGCATGATGTACACTCCTAGTTACTTCCTGGATCATCTCACCTGGGTTGCGGGCAACTGGCATCTTGTATGGGAGACGTACTCCGAACCGGAGTACCGCCCCTTAGAAGAGGATGACTGATTAGAAAGGTTATGGGAGGAACCCTTTTTTTTTGTGTACATGTATCTTTTGTTATGGGAGGAACCCTTTTTTTTTGTGTACATGTATCTTTTGTAGCCATGAGAACCCTTTTTTTTTGTGTACATGTATCTTTTGTAGCCATGATGAACCTTTTTTTTTGTGTACATGTATCTTTTGTAGCCATGATGAACCTTTTTTTTTGTGTACATGTATCTTTTGTAGCCATGATGAACCTAGCTGGCTAGTAAGTTGTAATTAAACTCTTGGATATATTCTGGTAGTTAGTGTAGCTACCCCTTTTGCTCACCTATATATATATGTATGAAGATATGTTGGGTAATGATGATGATGATGTGAAATAGTTTTCTTGTTAGCCTGTGCACCTAGAGTGAACTCTGTCTGGTCTTGGCTGGGTTTAGTCTAGGTGTGGCGGTAACTACTCCGGATGTACGGTATAGCCGAGCCGGGGTGTTACACGTGGTGGTAGGCGTGGGAGCTCTCTGGTTTATTCCCACGCCTGCTCACACGCGTGTGAGCGGCGTGGCAGCTCTCTGGAAGCTTTCCACGCCTAACCACACGCGTGGTGGTGGCGTGGAAACCGTGCTGTGCAAAGCTTACCTTGGTTTCCCTTCCTTCCTTTGCTAGTTATGATGTTTGTCAATTGATTGCAAGCAACTTATAACTCTCAGGTGTATAATCTGTACTTGTTAGCTCAACCAAGGTTATAGAAACATTATTGAAATAAAACTAAGAAAAACATACTACATAAAACAAGGAAAACTGAAAGAAGCATAAGATAACATTGGGACTGCCTCCCAAGTGCGCCATGGTTTTACGTCTCCTGGCCAGACGTAATGTTGGAAGAATTCTAGACTCAAACACTCTCATTAGCTCTTCTAAGATGGTGTTTACATCCTTTTCTTTTTCCTCTCTTCTCCCCCTAAAGATTTTCTCATCTCATTCAAACCATATCTCCTCACACCCTTCCTCAATTTCGAGTGTGGTCAACTCTCTCCACTCATCTTTTTCCATAAGATTAATCATGAAGGACCTATTATTTCCCATCATCTTTTCCTTACTCTCATCACTCCACTCTATTTGATTAGAAAAATCACTCACACTCTCACACGAATAGAATGAAGCATCATCCTCTTCACTCACCAACTCATTCTCACCCAAGACAAAGGATTCATCTTCTAAAAAGGTAAAGCTTGTTGGTCCCAAGGGGATGGGGTACAAGTCTAGAGGGGGGGGGGGGAAAAGACTTGTACAAGATTTTGCAAATCTTTTTTGACCTCTCGTGTGTATTGGACTTAGGATGTTTAGGTCCGATAATTATCCCCTTTTAATTAGCAAGATGAAGACAAAGTTTTATGCGCAGCGGAAAAGTTATCCCCTTTTAATTAGCACGAGTTTGAGTTAGTTCGAGAGGTGTGATTATATGCAGTGCAGATCGAGAGATAGTTAGCGAGAGATAAAAACAGAAAGTAAATGCGAGAGAGATTTTTAAGTGGTTCGGCCAACCCGCCTACGTCCACTCTTCGTCTAGAAACTCCCTAGAAGGATTGCACTAAAACTTCCCTTTTTAGTACAATATCGAGCGCTTGAGCTTTGATCACGAAGCCCGCCTCAAGCCTCAGGTTTTTCGCCCCGCTTCTTGTTACTCCACCT
>NC_044922.1:10914187-10942809 GCF_003576645.1 Ipomoea triloba | reverse complement strand
CCTTTTGTCTTGTAGTGAATATCCCATATTCCACTATCTTGAGTCCATGCTCCACTTACTTCTTTTGGTAAAAGTTACTCTTTTTATATTTCCATTGATCCTTGTTTTAGGGAATAAGACCGACCTTTGATTGGTGCATCTTCTATCTGTTTGTTGTGGAGTTCTGACGTGGCATCCACTTTCGGCTGTTCTATGTTCCATAATATTCTTTCGGCACCTCCTTAATATTTTATCTCCATGATATTCTTCTTCTCCAAACTTAGATTACTTCATCCATGCGTGTTAACTGCCATTCAATCCTTTGGAGAAGTACAAGTTCATCGAGACCAAACATGATGTCTCGACTACATGATGTCTCGATCCTATGTCTCGAACTGGATTGATGTCTCGAGAGATTCCATCTCTCGAACTCTGCTTATGTCTCGAGACTTAGTTGATGTCTCGCAGACCCTTATTCCTCTAGTAATGTCTCGTGCCTTCTTCTGATCTATCTATAAGTTTACAACACGAAACTTCTAAGATGTTCAAGCAATTTTACCTTAAGCTTAAATATTTTCCGAGTTGAGCTCAATTACCCGGTTGTATTTTCGCTTTTAGTTTACTTGTCGAACTTACATGTATTTCCTATCTATCGAGACTTAGGGGATTGAACATTACATTTGGTATCATCAAAACCTATTACAGTCTGTTCCTAACAATTTCCCCCTTTTTGATGATGCCAACACTATACTTACTTATATGGCTGATTTTCAAGAAAATATTAACTTTGATTTTTATTTTCAGCGCATACGATAAGTTTGACAAAGAGATTAATCTGCTAAAATGAAGAACAAACTCACACAACACCCCCAGCAAAAGATATATATATATTAAGATCAAGGGAATGTTTTACAATGAAATTACTTAGCAGAAAAGTTAACAGAAAGCAAAGAACAACATCAGAAAAGTTAAGAATGCATATATGACAACGAGAGCTTACTGCTTGTCCGCTTTCCTCTTCTCATTGATGGCTGCTCGTGTCTTGATGGGGTCTTTTGTGTTTACCAGATTTAGGTATTCATCTGATACATCAAGATGAAGGTAGTTGATGAAGGCTTCACCAATGAAACTCCCTTCGATTACCCCATCTCTCCAACATTCGATGCATTCACTGGCAGTGAGGCCACTGTGAGAAGATAAGTCAGTTTTGTTGAGAAGACTTACGATGATTCCATTTAGAAATTCTGTAGAGTCTTCCTTGATTCCCATTCTGTATTCTCTCATAAATTTCTCATCTTTCTTCTCCTTGGCCGTTTGTTGTTCTTGCCTCTTTCTTCTCTTTTCTCTGTCTTCTTCTTTTCTCTTCTCCAATTCCTTTGTGCGCCGAAGTTGTGTCTGAGGATCAGCAGGAACACTCGGATCAGAGCTTGAAGGTAGCTCCATGTCAGGCGCTTCCCGGTTTCCACCTGAGGGATGGATCACTTCTCGCTCATCACCTCTCGAACCTGGAACCTCAGCTTCAGCTTCTGGTAGGATTGGAACACCTAAGGAAGAGACTTTTGTGTTTGATGCTTCCCGGTTTCCATCCAAGTGAAGAGCCTCCTCAGTGTTACCTCTCAAACTAGATCTGGTAACTTGATCATCTGCCGGAGGGATTGGATTTCAAGAGGAAGGCTGTGCATCGACAGGTGCTTCCCGGTTTCCACCATTGATGGAAGCATCTTCCCCCTCAATACCTCTCGAACCAACAGGATTTGGAACTGTCTGCTCAATTTGCTTATCCGGCTGCACCTCAGACTGCTCAGGAGAGTCAGGAATCACTATGGTTTCGGGAGCAGCTGGTGCACTCCACCTTTGCCTATCAAACATTTTGGCCGCAAAGGTGGATGCCGTGTCATCTGGTAGCAGGAAAGGAGATGCATGCTCCATGTATGTTGAAAAACCTGGCAGTGTGAGCAAAGGAGTTTCACCCTCTCGAACTGTCTGTGCCTCGTCGTTGTCAACAGAGGGTGTGGACTCAGGAGCTGGCAGAAGTAAGATGGAGTTGGGTTCTGCCTCAAGTGCTTCAGAGGTCTCGAATTCACCTCTCGAAGCTGCTACCTGTGCGTCCAGAGCAGAATCACTAACTTGGGACAAAGGGATTGCTGTCGTTGCTATTGGATTTTCAGGATCATCCCTTGCAACCCCTAAGGTCACCCCTGGACCTCTCGTATCCTCTACATGATGTCCCAAGGATAGAGCAGTAGCGAGCCTGATATCCTCTCTAAATTTTGCATCCAATTCAGGATCCACTTCAGGCTCGTCTTCTTGTTCATCAGCAGCTATGCCCTTTCCTTTGTCAGATCGTCCAAGATTCCTCTTGGTCACATGCATGTCATGGGCTAGCTCTTGTAGTTCGTTGGTTGGGATCTCAGTAAGGTTTAACCAATTCAAAGCAAATATCTCCTCAGCCTCCATATCTGCTGCTAGTGCCATCAGTTGGTGAAAGGGACTTGTTCTCCAATTGATCCATCGGAGTACTCTGGAGAGATCATCCAAACTGGACACAGCTTCATCATTTTGAACCAACTGAGTGGTGACTTCGTCATTCAGATCATGAGGCTCAGCAGATAGGATTTCTATCGCTGATGCAGCTTCCACTGTTTGTGTATCGATCTCTCGATTTTGCTCCGAGAGATCATCACTCAACCCAACATCTACTATGGCTCTTGCTATTGTTTCTTCAACTTGAGCAGATTCAGTGGGTGTCAACTCCACATTATGAGCACTTTGCACTGGGTCCCTGACCACAGTGCCCTGATCATCAGCAGCAGTTTCCACTGTGTTGTCTCGAGCCTCTACTGCTGAAACTGTTATCTCTCGAACCAGCTCTCGTGGTTCTTCAGCATCACCCTGCACTGGATCACTGATCCTAGTGCCTTCAAACTCTCGAGCCTCCCCTCGAGACATACCCGCAGACTCATCAGCACCACCAGCACCATCATCAACATTCAATTCAACAAATATCTCACCTGAGATGGACCTGGTAGGGGGTACTCTCTCAACCTCAGCGGCCATTGCAGCCTGAGGTTCCCCCTGGCCCTGTGCCCTGTCCTCGAATGGTACTGGAATAAAAGAGGGTGTCACCTCTCGAGTCTTGGTGACAGCATCAGATTTGGCTTTCTTAGCCTTCTTTGGTAGAACAACCCTCTTAATCAGTACACCCAGTGGTGCATTATCAGAATCCTCCTCCACAGATTGGGCTTTCCTCTTGCCCTTTCCCTTAGGCCTTGAGGGAGAAGGTGCAGTCTTTACACCCTTGGACTTTGGAGCTTGAGATTTCGTCCTACCCATATAGGTATTTCGATGAATCTCCCTCCCTTCCCTCAATTGCAAACCCTTCAAACTCAATAAATACTGAACAACAAAACCAAAACTAACCTTTTTATTAATTGACTGGTTGGTGTTTGAAACTGAGCCTTGCACTTGCTGTTTTAGGAAGTTGAAGATGATGTGAGCCCAGTCCATTCGGACATTGTTCCAGATGGCATGGAGGATTTTGAGGATGTCCAAATTGATCTCATCGGTTCCGGACACCTTGCTGAGGATGAACTTCATGATGAGGTCAGCTGCAATAGCGAACCTCCCCTTCAAATGGTACTTGCGGAGGGCAGAGGTTGCGCTGGTCGGTGCATTCTCCAATCGGATTTTGTCCCAAAACGCCTGCTTGTCCAGACTGTAATCCGAGAGGTTCTTGACTGCTTCCTCTGTTGCAGCAAAATCGAATGCAGCCCTAAGGTCGCCCACTGAAGTCGTGATATCAATCTCGTTGAACCGGCTTTCAATTTTGCCCTTGGAGACTTTGGCATTTGCGAACCATTCGGTGTGGTCGAGGTCGTGGATGGTTCGGTAGTCATGCGTCATGTACTTCAGGAGCCCGGCCTTCTCGAACTTCTTGAGGACCTTCTCTGCCAGCTTTGGGTTCGTCGAGTGATTGACGAAGCCATCTCTGTCAAGAATACTTCCCGCCTTGACTTGCTTGATAAGAGTGCGTATGTGGTTCAACTCCCTCTGGTATGCGTCGGAAGATGAGGTTGATGTTGATGATTCGGACGCCATTGTTGAAAGCTTGATGTTTTGGAGGGAATGAGTACAGTGTTTGGAATTTTGGGGATTCTGGGTATTCGGTTTAAGCTTGAATCCGGGTAAGGAAGATGGGTTTGACTTTTATATCTTGTGAATTCGGGTCGGATATATGGGTAGGGTTGAGAGTTTTACCCAAATTAGGATCCCAGTTAATTTAAACAGAATGAAAGGTCAGAAATACCCTTCTATAACGGTTATGTGTATAAGATATGATAAGGGTATTTTTGGGAAAGTATGGGACTGTTTAAGATTTAAAAGTGGGGTTATAAGATAAGATAACTTTATAAGCATGCTCCCACTAATCAAGATAGTGCCCTTAAAACTTGGAAAACCGTCAGTAACCGAAGACCACGTGGCTAACATTAATTTCCAAATTAGCCGTTCCACATATATCCGTTGAACACATCAGTTTCACCTTTCGAAGGTGAACATTCGGCTGTACTAGTTTAAGGATCTTCCCCCTGAGTGATTGATCCCTAAACCTCCTTATTCCTCCGTCTTGATCTGGTACATCCAATAACAACGCATTCAAATGGTTAAGGATCTTCCCCCTGAGTGATTGATCCCTAACCCTCCTTATTCCTCCATTTAGAGATACACAAAGAACCAGTTTGTTATCTTTCGAAGTGATCTCTCCAACTCCCCTTCTTCGAGACATAACATATATAGGCAAACTGAATGAGTATCTCTCGAACTACCTTTCGAACACAGATTGCAAGAAGAACAAGATTGATTCATCCAAAAGATATCACTAGGAACATTTCCTTAAGTTCAATTAGTGATTTTCAGATACATTACATATGAATCAATATACTATTAGATTCCCTAGAAACTTTTGTTTGGCCTTGGATAGCCATATAGGAATCTAATGTCAGAGCAGGAACTAGCCATCTAAAGTCCTATTTATTCGAGTTACAGAACTAGAGGTGGCTAACTCTTCTTGTTCTTCTCTACCTCTCCGCTGCTGCACTCCTCACAGGCTCCTTCTCCCTTTCCCTTAGTTCTCCATTTGGTTGAGGGAGATCCTTTTCCGAAATGTGCAGCTGTAAGAGTCCCACTTATACGAGACTCTTCTCCTGATTCTAGTATCCCACCGTTGTGGATCTCCTCGCATTTGGGGATCCATTCACCTTGGATGGGAATAGGATGTTTGCTTGGATTATCAAGAAGCTCCGCAATCTGTTCACCCTTAATTGATTCTGGATAGTTTTCTCTTTGAAAGTCTTTGGACTTAACTGCCGATTCCCTTCCTCTATACCAGAATGGTACATCATCTTTTCCTTTCTTCTTCTCCATGAAGAAGTTGATGACATAAACTGCTGAGGAAACACCTCTATTTATAGCCCAAAAACTTAGGCACTGTTGAGTCACGAGATGCAAAATGAATGACCATTCAATGCTGTGTAACTTCAAGGCTGCCATAAAGTTAATGAAAGTGCCCCTCACATGCGAAACAGTTCATGGCACTAAATACAAGGAGATAAGATTTGACCGTTCAACCCAATTCTATCATTCCCAATTCTAACCTTAGTTGAGAGAATCTATTTTCACATAAAGCCTTTGTGAAAATATCCGCTAGTAGCTCCTCCGTTGCAACATATTCCAAAGTTATATCCTTTTTCTCAACATGGTCTCGGATGAAGTGATACTTAATATCAATGTGTTTTGTCCTTGAATGTAACACTGGATTTTGAGTAATAGCTATGGCACTAGTGTTGTCACACATGATCTTAACTTCTTTACATTCAACACCATAATCCAGTAATTGTTGCTTCATCCATAAAATCTGAGCACAACAACTTCCAGCTGCTACATATTCTGCCTCAGCGGTACTTATAACTATCGAATGTTGTTTCTTGCTAAACCATGAGACAAGTCTTCCACCTAGAAACTGACATGTCCCAGATGTGCTCTTTCGATCAATTTTGCAACCGGCAAAGTCCGCATCTGAGTATCCCATAAGTTCGAAAGATCCACCTCTCGAATACCAAAGTCTAACACTTTGCGTATCCTTGAGATATCTAAGAATCTTTTTAGATGCATAGAGGTGACTTTCCTTAGGACTTGCCTGAAATCTAGCACATACACCTACTACAAATGATATATCTGGTCTACTAGCAGTTAAATAAAGAAGAGATCCGATGATACGTCGATACGTAGTCTGATCGACCTCTCGACCCTCACTGTCCACGTCGATGCATAGAGAGGTTCCCATAGGCACTTTGACTGAGGATTTCCCTTCTATATTGTATTTCCTGAGCAGATCCTTGGTGTACTTCTCCTGGTTGATGAAAATACCTTCCTTGAGTTGTCTCACTTGTAGTCCAAGGAAGTAGTTGAGTTCTCCCATCATGCTCATCTTGAACTTCCCTTTCATCAAATTGGAGAACTTCTCGCACAAGTCTGGATTGGTGCTCCCAAAGATGATATCGTCCACATAGATTTGCACCAATAGGATATGATCTCCATCCTTAATTCTAAACAATGTTTTGTCCACTAGGCCTTTGGTGAACCCACACTGAAGTAGAAAAGAGGATAAAGTGTCGTACCAAGCTCTCGGAGCTTGTTTCAAGCCGTAAAGTGCCTTCTTCAACTTGTATACTTTGTCAGCTCCCACGTCCTTCAAGAAACCCGGAGGTTGTTCAACGTACACCTCTTCTTCAAGAAATCCGTTCAGAAAAGCGCTCTTGACATCCATTCGATACACTTTGAAGTCTTTGAAGGCAGCATATGCGAGAAAGATGCGAATGGCTTCGAGACGTGCCACCGGAGCGAAGGTTTCATCAAAATCTATTCCTTCCTCCTGACAGTAACCTTTGGCAACAAGTCTAGCCTTGTTCCTAACAATGATTCCATCCTCATTCATCTTGTTTCTGAAAACCCACTTTGTTCCAATGACATTCTGATGATGAGGTCTCGTAACTAGTTCCCAAACGTCGTTCCGTTCAAACTGATGAAGTTCCTCTTCCATGGCTTGCACCCAATCTGGATCACTTAGAGCCTCATCAATCACCTTAGGCTCTATTTGAGATAGAAAGCAAGTGACAACAAGTTGCGTGCATAGGGTGAAATGTCAAAAGATATTTGTATGATAAAACGGAAAGTATGTGACTCCCCGAGTGTCGGTCTCGAAGGAGGGACGTGGAGGTATGTCAAACATTCGGGAGTTTACTTGATTGGATCATGCATAGGACTTGAGTGTGGTGAAGGGTGGAATTACAAGTGAGAGTGTAGTTCATTGGTTGGTTAGAGTGCAAAAGAGTAGTAAAGTAAAAGTGATTTTGGGAATATGTAAAAGGGGTAGGGATTGGATAGTGTTCATGAATATTGCATAGTGAGAGTGCAAGGTCATGGATTAGGATTGCTAGGATATTGGCTATTCAAGAGTGTGTTGTCTTAGTCCTTTTCCACCTTGTGTACTAAGGCTTCTTTGACTTAGGAGTGCCTTCAAGCATCCAAGGTTCTAAGAGGAATTTTATCAAACACTTAAGCTACACACTATCCTACTATTCTTAAGAAGTCCATAGGAACTTTGATTGTGTAAAGCTTTAAATCCTAACTCTAATCAAAGACATGAAAGAGTCAAGAGCTCAATCTCTCATCTAGATTGGCCAAATCCAAACAAGATCTCATCAAAACAACAATCAAAAGACAAGAATAGATAATCCATCAACACAAACTCATAGATCCAAGATATAGAAATAAGATCATCACAAAAGCAATATTCAATCACACAATCCGAATCCCTAGACTAAATTAGCTACTCATGATATGAAATGCAAGCAAAAGCTAATTTAATCCAAGAATAAGATTACTAAAATTATAGAAATGAAATAGAGATCACCTAGAGAGAAGAAGACCTTCAATCCAAGCTTGTTGTCTTCTACAATGGAGATTGATCTAATCTAGAAACTAGGAAAAAATGGAGAAAGTTCTCCAAAGGAAAAACTAAGAAAAGGGAAAACTAAAAATTCTGGAATCCTCCTCTGGAAATTCATCAATGGGGTTTAAATAGTCTCCGAAATGACAACCCTAGCTGAAATTCGCGCATCACGCCTCCACGCCTCTCACACGCGTGTGAGCGTGCGTGGAGAGCTTCTGGAAAGTTTCCACGCTTGCTCACACGCGTGTGGCCTTCCAATTTGGTCCTCCGGGGTTCCGCTTTTTCCTGGTTTGCTCTTTAAGCTCATCTTTTGGTCCTATTTGCTCCCGGGGCTCCTGTTTTACTTCTTTTAAGCTAAAAATAGCTTTTGTGCATCAGTTAGTGATTTTCAAACATTTACGCACATAATTTACCAAATAAGGATGCTATAGACGCGATAAAACACCCTAAAGTGTGCCTGAAATAAGGGTATCTCGGAGTCTTATCAAATTTTCCACACTTTGCTTCTTGCTTGTCCTCAAGCAAGACATTTTACTCTCTAAGCATATAAGTGTCCGAGATACTCTCCCATGCAAAATAAAGCTTTTGGCAAGTCAAAATATTGGGTGTCTAAGACTGTTGAAACGGGGGAAATCATTTGTGTTATCTATAAAGGATTTTGGTCAGATGCCAGCCACTCAAGAAATATTTCCGGGAAATAAAAACCTTCCGTAGATAAAACAAATAAAACAAGGGATCACACTTCTCGCACCATACGCAAGCATGCATTTCCAAAGTTTCGGTTCACCTTTTATTTAAATAGGGCCTCTAGCCGATCCCACTAGTGGGAACGATGTGCACTAGCTAATCAACTTTCCATCCTTATACGCCAAAGCCCAACGTAAATGTAAATGAGGGTAGGGGCATGGACCACTCACCGCTTTTGGCTTAGCGCGGTCCCTCTTTCTTCTCACTTCCTAGGATAACGTCATCGAGCCACCCGACTTCACATGGAGATCCATGCTTTTTCGAAGGTCAGTGTTGGGTACTCGAATCCTAGCAAAGCGGCTCACCTCAGCTCTATTTTCTCAATTCTTGGGATCTTTTTATGTGAACAACCGTCTCCAGATAAAGCTTTTTGCTTATCGAAGACTATGGTTTGGACACAACCCAACGAATTGGCTTCCCTCAATTTTTTTAAACTCTTTTGGTGCTTGGCCTTTTGCCTTTTCGACTTCTCCTCGTGTCAACCCCTCATGCCTTTTTCTATTTAATGTTCAAGGGTTTTGTTTTCTCATTAAGCTCACCATTAGGCTCACCTTTTGCCCCATGCCCTACCAAGGTTAGTTCAATTCCGGGCCTCGCTAGTTTTATCTTTCTCAAATTAAAGAGTGCACACTCCCACTTCGAGAGATCCTTGACTAAGGTCCTACGTAAATAAGAGGTGAACATCATGCAAGCAGGCAAGAATATAAACTTATTAGGCTCTAAACTCTCTCATGTGTGCGAAAAGTAACTTCCTCAAAGATATTTCAAGAGTAAATATTTTTGGGCATCTAGTCAAAATTCTCCCTAGATAACACAAATAATAACTCTCTTTTCAAACTGCAAATGCACCCGCTTATCATTCCCAAGAGCTTCAACTTCTAATATTAAGCATGTAAGCATGTAAAGCACAAAGTGCGTCCTTTCCACACTTTAGAGTAAACATCGTCCTCGATGTTTCTATACGTACAGGGTAAAGGAACGAACAGGGATTCTAAGGATAGACAATTAAAAATCCCTTTCCACACTTTGGAAATTGCTCTGGGATAAAGGGTATGCATCAAACGATCCTATTAATCATGGTAAACTTAAGTATACTCATACACAAAGCTATAAAGAAAATATTTCCACACTTTAAAGATCAAAACGGGGCTTAAAATTAGAAAAGGGATAAGAGGATAAACCAAGTATGCATCCCTCTTTCCACACTTTAGCTTCCAACATAGGCTTGCTCCCGTTATAGATGCTCTATAAGAAATGGAGACATAACATACAAAAAGAGTTTTCGGAGTACTATTCAATTATTATAAACTGATAGAAATATAAAAGCAGAAACATAAATAATAAAGCATATAAATAAGAAGAATTATTCAAATATAAATGCGGATAAGTAAAGCAGTTGGAAATTAAATAACATAAAGCAATAAAGGAAAGTAAAGCATAGAAAAGAAATAAAAGAAATAAAAGTCGGAACCCCACGCATAGGGATCCTAATGTTCAGACGGGACCAGCAATCAGAGTAACCAAAGTCACAGAACTCAGAATCAAGTGCTAATCAGTCAGGACCGAGAATAGTTGAGGAATGTATCACTCATCACCGAACGGATGAAATTGCCTTTCGAATCGAGCTTCAAGAGCGGCAATTCTTCTATCATTATTCTCCACCGCTTGTCTCATGCGGTTGAGATCCTCGGTGTGAACATCCTGTCTTGCAGAGATGGATGTGAAATGGCCTTCTTGCCAAGTATGCTCCTCACGCCAATAGTTCATTTGTTCCTCATGTAGTTGTCTATGAAAATTTTGCGACGCGGTCCACTCCATTGGAGTTGGGCCTTGCTCCTGTGTAGTGTCTTCCTCCTCATTTTCTTCCTCGTCCTCTTCATCATTATCAGAAGCATTTAAATCGGGTGCATCATCACCTCCAAGCCTTAGTTCTGCGGCAAAGAACTCTCCCACGGTAAAAGAAATTGAGCAACCATCAGATCTCTCCCCCATCAACCGGTCCAGTAGGCCCAACCCAATGCACAATTTAGAAACAAAAGGTCCAATAAACACAGTCTGAACGCCCATGTTGATACTGACATCATTCTCCATGCACCACATGTAGAATAAGTCCTGCTTGTATACCTTGTTTCTATTCGTGGTTCGTCCAGAGAGATTTATAGTAAAGGCTAATCTGATAGCCTTCAAAGCATTTCCGGTGATGAGCTTTGCCTTCAAGTTTGAAGAGTTGTATGGGGCATTATTTGTGATGTTTCTCTAGTATCGTCTAGCAACTTCATCTGAATCAAAATCTTCTTTGAAATCTCTGAAATAAGGCATGGACACGCTTGTTGCATCATGAAAACCGAGTGTAACACCTAAAGTGTTAACAGACATANAAATTGAATTTTCAATTTCAAAACCCTAATTTTGAATTTGGGGAAGAAGATGAAGTTGACTTTTTGAAATTCTTGACTTTTGTAGTTGACTTCTTATTTGACTATCAAATTGATATATCTTATGATGAATTTATGCATGTGTGTGATAATGGAATGATATTGTTGATATTCTTATGCTTGAAATTGTCCAAAATATAGGGGAAACTATGGCAAAATTTTTGGAAATTCTTAGCCCTATATGTTTGAAATCCATTATCTTGACAAGGAATTTTACACAAATATAATGGTGACTTATTCAAAGCCAATTACCATGAATGATAATTTCTATAATTTGTAGGATGGGACGCTCGAAAGAAATTGCAAAGAAATCAAAACATGATGTAGGAGAATCGAGTCGATCAAGGACACGGCAGCACACTACAGCTCAACAGGCTATACAAGAGCCGGGATCAAGGTCACTACGACACTTGACACCTATTCAACTCGCAACAGTAGACAACTATAAAGGAAAGCAGCTTTCTGTTGGTCGTCGCTTTGAGGATAATGTTTTAAGAGAATTTGGTTGTTTGCAAAAAGTGAATATGCTCCTTAGGCACCCACAGCTCCGCTATCTGTTTCAGTGGAGAGGACCCACCTATGCGCCTGTCACCTATGAATTCTTGGCGACCTAGAGATTAGAAGGGAAGTCAACGATGCAAGGGAGTCTATTTCATTCACTCTTTTCGGCAACCACTACAGCCGAGTGTAACACCTAAAGTGTTAACAGACATACTATAGTGGTTGCCGAAAAGAGTGAATGAAATAGACTCCCTTGCATCGTTGACTTCCCTTCTAATCTCTAGGGTCGCCAAGAATTCATAGGTGACAGGCGCATAGGTGGGTCCTCTCCACTGAAACAGATAGCGGAGCTGTGGGTGCCTAAGGAGCATATTCACTTTTTGCAAACAACCAAATTCTCTTAAAACATTATCCTCAAAGCGACGACCAACAGAAAGCTGCTTTCCTTTATAGTTGTCTACTGTTGCGAGTTGAATAGGTGTCAAGTGTCGTAGTGACCTTGATCCCGGCTCTTGTATAGCCTGTTGAGCTGTAGTGTGCTGCCGTGTCCTTGATCGACTCGATTCTCCTACATCATGTTTTGATTTCTTTGCAATTTCTTTCGAGCGTCCCATCCTACAAATTATAGAAATTATCATTCATGGTAATTGGCTTTGAATAAGTCACCATTATATTTGTGTAAAATTCCTTGTCAAGATAATGGATTTCAAACATATAGGGCTAAGAATTTCCAAAAATTTTGCCATAGTTTCCCCTATATTTTGGACAATTTCAAGCATAAGAATATCAACAATATCATTCCATTATCACACACATGCATAAATTCATCATAAGATATATCAATTTGATAGTCAAATAAGAAGTCAACTACAAAAGTCAAGAATTTCAAAAAGTCAACTTCATCTTCTTCCCCAAATTCAAAATTAGGGTTTTGAAATTGAAAATTCAATTTGGGCAATGTAGCATCTGAAAAGTCAAATTGATGACATATAATAGTTCTATAGCAAGTTTACTCATCAATTCAAGCATCAATTTCATAATTTCAACAAGAAATTTAACAAACCCATTTGTTCATCAATGGTGTTCACACTTGAAGTTCAAGAATATACAACAATCCATCAATGTAACCATCAATAGTGAAAGAAAACATTAAAGGATAGTTCTATGAAGCATTATAACCAATTTAATCATTCAAAATCATTCAAAATCATGCAAGGCAATGTAAAATAAATTTCACATTCAAACTCTTCCAAACTCATGAATATTCAAGGATAAAGAGTCAAAAAGATGAAAGATTACCTTGATGTTGACGTTTTAATCTTCTTTGAATGGTAAAAAGTGAGAAGTATGTTCAAACCTTGAGTTTGGTTCTTCCTTACGTGGAGAAGAGAAGAGAAAAATTGATTTTGGGAGCAAAATAAGGTGGGATGGTCGAACAAGGGTTTTAAACCCGTAGGGGCCTCCACGCCGATCACACTCGTGTGACCGTGGATGGGAGCTCTCTGCCTCGCTCCCACGCATGGCAACACGCGTGTGAGCGTGCGTGGGAGGCTACTGCCTCGTTCCCACGCACGGCTACACACGTGTGAGCCTCGTGTAGGTCCACTGCATCGTTTTCTTCTAATTTTGGGCCTTGCCTTCCATACCTATATCCAGTTTAAGCTCTTCCAAAGCAATTTCTAGTCTCGAATCCTACAAATTAGTCCTCAAAACATGGTTCCATATGATTGTAGCAATTTATTAGAACAAAAACATTAAAAACGAAAGCATAGCAATAATGTAAAGCATTTTATTAAAATCTTGGGTTGCCTCCCAAGTAGCGCCACGATTTACGTCATTGGCTAGACGCATTATACCTTGGTTTGAATTCAACCGAAATCCTTGGTGGTGGGTAGAAGCATTTTGGTACCCACGTGTTTTTCCAAGTAAGCTTATCGTTCCTTCGCTTCGGTTTTGGTTTCACTTTTGATTTGACCTTTGCCCTTTCATCGTCATCAGCTCCTTCTTTTGCCTTTTCCTTGTCATNGCATCATGAAAACCGAGTGTAACACCTAAAGTGTTAACAGACATACTATAGTGGTTGCCGAAAAGAGTGAATGAAATAGACTCCCTTGCATCGTTGACTTCCCTTCTAATCTCTAGGGTCGCCAAGAATTCATAGGTGACAGGCGCATAGGTGGGTCCTCTCCACTGAAACAGATAGCGGAGCTGTGGGTGCCTAAGGAGCATATTCACTTTTTGCAAACAACCAAATTCTCTTAAAACATTATCCTCAAAGCGACGACCAACAGAAAGCTGCTTTCCTTTATAGTTGTCTACTGTTGCGAGTTGAATAGGTGTCAAGTGTCGTAGTGACCTTGATCCCGGCTCTTGTATAGCCTGTTGAGCTGTAGTGTGCTGCCGTGTCCTTGATCGACTCGATTCTCCTACATCATGTTTTGATTTCTTTGCAATTTCTTTCGAGCGTCCCATCCTACAAATTATAGAAATTATCATTCATGGTAATTGGCTTTGAATAAGTCACCATTATATTTGTGTAAAATTCCTTGTCAAGATAATGGATTTCAAACATATAGGGCTAAGAATTTCCAAAAATTTTGCCATAGTTTCCCCTATATTTTGGACAATTTCAAGCATAAGAATATCAACAATATCATTCCATTATCACACACATGCATAAATTCATCATAAGATATATCAATTTGATAGTCAAATAAGAAGTCAACTACAAAAGTCAAGAATTTCAAAAAGTCAACTTCATCTTCTTCCCCAAATTCAAAATTAGGGTTTTGAAATTGAAAATTCAATTTGGGCAATGTAGCATCTGAAAAGTCAAATTGATGACATATAATAGTTCTATAGCAAGTTTACTCATCAATTCAAGCATCAATTTCATAATTTCAACAAGAAATTTAACAAACCCATTTGTTCATCAATGGTGTTCACACTTGAAGTTCAAGAATATACAACAATCCATCAATGTAACCATCAATAGTGAAAGAAAACATTAAAGGATAGTTCTATGAAGCATTATAACCAATTTAATCATTCAAAATCATTCAAAATCATGCAAGGCAATGTAAAATAAATTTCACATTCAAACTCTTCCAAACTCATGAATATTCAAGGATAAAGAGTCAAAAAGATGAAAGATTACCTTGATGTTGACGTTTTAATCTTCTTTGAATGGTAAAAAGTGAGAAGTATGTTCAAACCTTGAGTTTGGTTCTTCCTTACGTGGAGAAGAGAAGAGAAAAATTGATTTTGGGAGCAAAATAAGGTGGGATGGTCGAACAAGGGTTTTAAACCCGTAGGGGCCTCCACGCCGATCACACTCGTGTGACCGTGGATGGGAGCTCTCTGCCTCGCTCCCACGCATGGCAACACGCGTGTGAGCGTGCGTGGGAGGCTACTGCCTCGTTCCCACGCACGGCTACACACGTGTGAGCCTCGTGTAGGTCCACTGCATCGTTTTCTTCTAATTTTGGGCCTTGCCTTCCATACCTATATCCAGTTTAAGCTCTTCCAAAGCAATTTCTAGTCTCGAATCCTACAAATTAGTCCTCAAAACATGGTTCCATATGATTGTAGCAATTTATTAGAACAAAAACATTAAAAACGAAAGCATAGCAATAATGTAAAGCATTTTATTAAAATCTTGGGTTGCCTCCCAAGTAGCGCCACGATTTACGTCATTGGCTAGACGCATTATACCTTGGTTTGAATTCAACCGAAATCCTTGGTGGTGGGTAGAAGCATTTTGGTACCCACGTGTTTTTCCAAGTAAGCTTATCGTTCCTTCGCTTCGGTTTTGGTTTCACTTTTGATTTGACCTTTGCCCTTTCATCGTCATCAGCTCCTTCTTTTGCCTTTTCCTTGTCATCATTCGTGGCTTGTCCTTCGAATCTCAGGGTAATTTCTCCTGAACTAACATCTATTCGTGCCCGACATGTAGCCAGAAATGGTCTTCCAAGAATTAAGGATTCATGGGGATCATCATCTCCCATCTTACAGACAATAAAATCGACAGGCACAAGAAATTTTCCTACTCTTACTAAAACATCTTCCGCTAAGCCTTCAGGATACCGTGTGGTTCCGTCAGCCAAACGTAGAGTCAGCCTTGTCGGTTTCAAACGTGGTAGGTTCAATTTTTCAAAAAGATTTAAAGACATGACATTGATTGAAGCACCAAGATCAGCAAGAGCGTTTCTAGGTTTCATGTTTTGTATTGAACATGGGATTAATAAAGCTTCAGGGTCACCCTTCTTTCTGGGGTTTCCCTCAGTCAAACAAGCCGAAGATTCTTGGCTTAAACATGTAATATTATCACAAATGTCATTCTCAAACAACTCACGGAATTCTTTGCTATTGAAGAATTTTCGAATAAAAGCATTAAATTTACCTTCTCGAGCTGTTTCCTTTTCTTTCAAGCTTTTGACGTTGTCTCTTGGTAGTTCCTTTTCTTTCGGGCCTTCTTCCGAAGTGGTTTCCTCCTTGCGTTCCTTCATTGATATGGTGCATTAACTGTTCGCATTTTTTAATTCAAGATTAAGACTACAAGAGGTAGTCTTGTTTCTTTGGTCGTCTACCTTACATTGACAAGTTCCACAGATAGCATCCATTGGATCACATTTCTCATGTGTTTCTTCTTTGGCATCAATGGCGTTGACTCTCTCTTTCGGGTTGTTTTCAGTGTTGCTTGGGAGTTGTCCGTAGTGTCGATCTGACATCATCTTAAACATCTGAGAGATTTGATTCTCAATTGTCTTTAGTGTAGCCTTAGACTCTTGGCGAAGACTAGAAATTTCTTGTCTAATCTCTTGAGTAATTTCTTGTTTTAGATTTGTCCGATCATTTTTGAGTTCCATGATCGTCCTTGTAAGTCTTTCATCTACCTCACGGATGTCATCCCTTCTCTGTTGAGTAAAATCAAGTTGAGAGTCGTATTGTGGCCTGAACTAGGTCATTTGATTTCCATTTCCTTGGTTTTGATTGTACATCAGTCTGTTCTTGTCATTTTGTCCATATGCAGGCTTGTGTCCATAATTGTACTGTCTTTGCGCTTGATATCCATCATTGTTGTTATTGTTCCAACCCTCTCCCTGTTTACAATTGTTGTTTGATCTTTGGTTTTGTCCATAAGCATTGAAGTTGGAGTTCCTTTGATAATCTACCGCCTCAACTTGTTCAGATGCAGACGTAGAAGTGCAAATATTGGTGTCATGACGTCCTCCACAGATATTACAATAAAGTGCTAATGCCATGCAAGGCTTGGGTTTTCCTTCCATTTTTTCTACCATAGCCTGTAGCTTTTTGATTTCGTGATTCATTGCTTCGATTTTGGCCTCACTTGCCACTCAATTATCAACTTCATAAATTCCTCCATGATCTCCTCTTCGTTCATACCAACAGGATGTGTTTTTAGATATTCTCTCGATCAGTTCCCCAGCCTCTTGCAACGCTAGGGAGACAAAGGCACCGCTGGAGGATGAGTCAAGCGACATCTTTCCTTCATCCGTCAACCCTCTATAGAATGAGCTAATCATGTCCCATGGGTGCATCAGATCTTGTGGGCATTACCTTTTAAGAACTTTAAATCTTCGCCAAGCCTCTCCCAAACTTTAAAGTCTTCCTTGTTTGAATTCTTGTATCAGCCTTCTAATCCTCATAATTTTTGTAATGGGAAAGAACTCGTTCATGAATTCGCGATGCAACTGTTGCCACGTTCTGAAATGATTGTCGTCTTGGCTTTCCAACCATCGTGCTGCCTCTCCTATAACTGAAAATGGAAATAATTTTAGTCGAACTATTTCCTCGCTAACGCCTTCTTGTCTGTACATCCCACATGCTCGTATAAATCTTGTGATGTGTGCGTTGGGATCTTCATATGGTAATCCCGAGTATTGACTGTTCTGAACCAGTGTGAGAATAGTTGGATGCACATGAAAGTTGACATTCTCCATTGGAGGTACGTAGATCGAGTTGTGCATGTTAAAATCCGGAGTCATGTAATCTGCGATTGATCTTTGTGGTTCTTGAGGGTTTCCATAATATTCCTCTTCACGAATGTTCTCTTGATTGTTTGCTCTGTTAGCTTGCAGTTCTTCAATGATTGGTTCTTCATGGTTAATCGGTACTTGTGGATTGATTGGAACTGGGGGTGGATTTGGTACTGCTATGCCTCTTCCTTGTGGGTTTCTTGTTGCGCTTGATGAAGCCATTAGTGATCCTTGGGTATTTTTCCTTCTAGTTGCTTTATTAATTTCAGGAATGTAGGGTAGTAAACCTTGATTTCCTTTTGCTCTCGTGTGCATTCACCTAGTAAAATTATCAACGAAACGAAAATTTCCACAATTGACTAGAAGTAGTCAATTGGGTTAGTAGCAAAACAAGTAATAGTAAAACAGAATTAAGTGGAATGGATTAATATTTCTCAAATATAGCATTCATCCAATCAAAGTAAACAAAAACATATGACAACCTATTGCCCTCCTCGGCAACGGCGCCATTTTTTGACAACAAGTTGCGTGCATAGGGTGAAATGTCAAAAGATATTTGTATGATAAAACGGAAAGTCTTTGACTCCCCGAGTGTCGGTCTCGAAGGAGGGACGTGGAGGTATGTCAAACATTCGAGAGTTTACTTGATTGGATCATGCATAGGACTTGAGTGTGGTGAAGGGTGGAATTGCAAGTGAGAGTGTAGTTCATTGGTTGGTTTGAGTGCAAAAGAGTAGTAAAGTAAAAGTGATTTTTGGAATATGTAAAAGGGGTAGGGATTGGATAGTGTTCATGACTATTGCATAGTGAGGGTGCAAGGTGGATTAGGATTGCTAGGATATTGGTTATTCAAGAGTGTGTTGTCTTAGTCCTTTTCCACCTTGTGTACTAAGGCTTCTTTGACTTAGGAGTGCCTTCAAGCATCCAAGGTTCTAAGAGGAATTTTATCAAACACTTAAGCTACACACTATCATACTATTCTTAAGAAGTCCATAGGAACTTTGATTGTGTAAAGCTTTAAATCCTAACTCTAATCAAAGACATGAAAGAGTCAAGAGCTCAATCTCTCATCTAGATTGGCCAAATCCAAACAAGATCTCATCAAAACAACAATCAAAAGACAAGAATAGATAATTCATCAACACAAACTCATAGATCCAAGATATAGAGATAAGATCATCACACAAATAATATTCAATCACACAATCCAAATCCCTAGACTAAATTAGCTACTCATGATATGAAATGCAAGCAAAAACTAATTTAATCCAAGAACAAGATAGCTAAATTTATAGAAATGAAATAGAGATCACCTAGAAAGAAGAAGATCTTCAATCCAAGCTTGTTGTCTTCTACAATGGAGATTGTTCTAATCTAAAAACTAAGAAAAATGGAGAAAGTTCTCCAAAGGAAAAACTAAGAAAAGGGAAAACTAAAATTCCGGAATCCTCCTCTGAAATTTCATCAAAGGGGTTTAAATAGTCTCCGAAATGACAACCCTAGCTGAAATTCACGCATCACCGTCTCCATGCCTCTCACACGCGTGTGAGCGTGCGTGGGAAGCTTCTGGAAAGTTTTCACGCTTGCTCACACGCGTGTGGCCTTCCAGATTGGTCCTCCGGGGCTCTACTCTTGCCTGGTTTGCTCTTTAAGCTCATCTTTTGGTCCTATTTGCTCCCGGGGCTCCTGTTTTACTTCTTTTAAGCTAAAAATGGCTTTTGTGCATCAGTTAGTGATTTTCAAGTATTTACGCACATAATTTACCAAATAAGGATGCTATAGACGCGATAAAACACCCTAAAATGTGCCTGAAATAAGGGTATCTCGGAGTCTTATCACTTAACCTACTTAAGGGATTCCTTACCTCGAGAAAGTTTACTAACACCGTAGAAGCAAATCTTGGACTTTTTCCCCAATTTTTACTCAAAACCCTAGGAGAAAAATTAACATCATAACAACAAATATTAAGAAACTAAGCTTAGATTTAAGGTCTAGGAAGGAAAATAAAGCTTTCTACCGAATAAAATTAAAGTTTTACCGAAAAGCTTGAGACTTGAGAAGGAATTTTTGGCTATGGATGGTGAAGCTTTAATGGAGGAAAAAGATTATCTCACTCTCTCTCTTCTCCTTGTATTTTCGGCCAAGATGAGGAAAATGGGAAAAAAATGGCTTTATAAGCTTTGTCTCACTTGGTTGACTAGTGTCCTCAACATGTGGTATATAATTGTGACAAGTGTCATTTTCCTATGGTTTGAACTTGAAAAATATCTTAGCTAGACTGATCGGGATTAAAACAGATGAATTCTTGGTAGAAACTAATTTAAATCAAATGATTTTCGAAACCAAAAATTTATCCCAGACTGAAACTTAAAATTGGGCTAGGTTCGGTACACCGCGAAATTTAGCGATGTACGATCAAAATAAATTTTCGCTGCTTATAGGCTAATTTAATTAAATAGGAAATTCAAGAATAATAGTATGGTGTCAAACAATCCATTTCCTAGGACTATCGGGTTCGAACACCAACTCCTAAAATTCTTACAGTTCTTGACCGGTACGTACGATCGCAGCTTATTAACAACTATTCTAACTAGCAAAAATTATTCTGAATATCTATGAATCATATCTCAAGCATGCCAATAAAATAAAATTTAAACCTCCCCCCCTTTTTTTTTTTTTAAGAAAATATTTCGGGGTATTACATTCTACTCCCCTTAAAAGAGTTTCGCCCTCGAAACTAAGGTTAACCATACTTATTGAAATAGAAGCTTCAATTTGGAAAGAGGTAAAGGTTCTCTTTTACCTTGTTCAAACAACATAGGGTATCGCGTTCTCATTTCATCTTCCAACTCCTATGTGGCTTCTTCCCCCAATTGGTTTGACCATAATACTTTCACCAACTTTATGGACTTTCTGCAGGTATCCCGGGTCTTAGTATCCAATATTTTCACTGGTTTTTCTTCATATGATAAGTTCTCATCCAAAGTCACCTCCTCAGGTTGGAGTACATGCGATGTATCATACACGTACTTCCTTAATTGCGACACATGAAATACATTGTGTACTCGGTCCATCATTGCAGGTAGTGCTCATCGGTATGCTACATTTCCGATCCTCTCAAGGATTTCATACGGTCCAATATATCTTGGACTCAATTTTCCTTTCTTCCCAAACCGCATTACTCCCTTCGTAGGAGATATTTTTAGCAATACCTTATCACCTTCTTGAAATTCCAATAATTGTCTTTTTTGATCAGCATGAGACTTTTGTCGGTCCTGAGCAGCTTTCATCCTTCCTTAAATCAACTTGACCTTTTCTGTCATTTCTTGAAGACATTCGGGTCCTAATGTCACAAAATTAATCGAATCTTCCCAACACAGAGGGCTTCTACACTTCTGTCCATATAAAGCTTCATATGGTGTCATTTGTATACTTGCATGATAACTATTAATTTAAGAAAATTCGATTAGGTCAAAATGTTCCTCCCACGATCCTTGAAAGTCCAACACACAAGCCCTTAACATATCTTCCAAGGTTTGTATGGTCTTCTCAGTCTGCCCATCAGTCATAGGATGAAAAGCAGTACTAAGTTTCAACTTTGTTCCCATAGTTGCTTGCAAAGCTTGCCAAAATTGTGACAAGAATCGAGAGTCCCTATCAAAAACGATATCCTTGGGTATTCCATGATACTTAACGACCTTGTTCACATAAGCCTTTGCCAATTGAGTCATAGTCCAAGTTTCCTTCATGGCAATGAACCTTGCTGTCTTGGTAAGCATGTCCACTATTACCCATATCTTATCTTTCCCTGACCTTGTTAATGGCAATCCTCCCACAAAATCCATAGAAATAGAGTCCCACTTCCACTGAGGAATCTCTAACGGTTGTAATAAACCCTTTGGTTTACTTCTCTCTGCTTTAACCTTCTGGCAGTTTAAGCACTTGGCCACAAATTCAGCTACGTCCTTTTTCATGCTTGAGCACCAAAAGTTTTGTTTCAGATCTTTGTAAAGTTTGTCTCCTCCAGGGTGAACTGAATATGGTGTATAGTGACCTTCCTTCATTAGCTAGTCCATTATCTTCTTACAACCTATAGGGATAACCCGTCTGCCTTGAAATCTAACACTCCCATCTGGGTGTAACTCAAATGAACCACACTTTCCATTAACCATTTTCTCCTTGAGTTTATTCACACCATCGTCTTCTCCTTGTGCTTGTTTGATTTCTTCAAATAGGTTTGGGGTGACCGACAAGTGATATAATTTCATCTCCTGTTCCACTTGACTACCCATTCTTATTTCCAAATTGAGCCTTTGAAAGTCCTTGCATAATTGCTCGGGCAATACCCAAAGAGCGTGATTTGACTTCCGACTCAATGCATCTGCTACCTTGTTTGCTTTGCCTTCTTGGTATTGGATTTCCAAATCATAATCCTTGATTAACTCCAACCATCTTCTTTACCTCAAATTGAGATCTCTCTGAGTGAAGATGTACTTTAAACTCTTATGATCCATAAAGATCTTGCAAGTAACTCCATAGAGGTAGTGTCGCCAGATTTTGAGAGCAAACACCACAGCTGCTAATTCCAGATCATGGGTCGGGTAGTTAGCTTCATGTGGTTTCAATTGACGAGATGCATAAGCTATTACCCTTCCATGTTGCATCAAGACACATCCCAGTCCTTTGTGAGACGCATCTGTGTATAGTTCATAGCCTTCCGTTCCAACAGGTAAGGTTAACACTGGGGCAGTGGTTAACTTCTTCTTGAGTTCATGGAACGCATGCTCACACTCTTCACTCCAACGGTACCTGGTAGTCTTTTTGAGCAGATTTGTCAATGGACTTGCTATCTTCGAGAAATCCTGGACAAATCTTCGGTAATAGCCCGCCAATCCTAAGAAACTTCGGACCTCCGTGACCGATTTGGGTGCTTCCCATTCCATTACAGCTTTTATCTTAGTTGGGTCCACTGCTATTCATTCCTTGGTGATTATGTGACCAAGAAATGCTACTTCCTCCCTCCAAAATTCGCACTTAGACAGTTTTGCAAAAAGTTTCTTTTCCCTCAACATTTGCAATACTGTCCTAAGATGTTCTTCGTGCTCCTCTGGTGTCTTTGAGTACCCCAAGATGTCATCTATGAAGGCGACGACGAACTTATCCAGATACGGAAGGAAAATCCGATTCATTAGGTCCATAAAAGTCCCTGGTGCGTTGGTCACTCCGATCGGCATAACCGTGAATTCGTAGTGCCCGTATCTCGTTCGGAATGCTGTTTTGGGAATATCCTGTTCCACAACTCGCACTTGGTGATACCCCGACCGTAAATCAATCTTTGAGAATACTCCAGCTCCCTTCAATTGATCGAACAGATCGTCGATCTTGGGCAATGGGTACCTGTTCTTCACTGTGACCCGATTGAGTTCTCTATAATCGATAAACAGTCTCAAACTCCCATCCTTCTTCTTTACAAACAGTACCGATGTGCCCCAAGGTGACACACTTGGTCTGATGAATCCTTTCTCCAATAACTCTGCCAATTGAGCCTTCAATTCTTCCATCTCTTTTGGTGCCATTCGATAAGGCGCTTTTGAGATTGGCGCGGTTCCTGGTGCGAGATCAATAGTGAATTCCACTTCCCTCTCCGGCGGCATTTCCGTGAGATCCTCTGGAAACACGTCGGGAAATTCACGCACTACTGGGATTTGATTGATCTCCGGTTCTTCTATCTCAGCGTCTTGCACCAAGCAGAGGTACACTTCACACCCCTGGTGAGCGTACTTCCTCAACTTTTGCATTGTCATCAACTTGGGCTCGGGTTGATTCTCAATCCCTCGGTAGGATATTCTCTTCCCATTCGGTCCTCGTAGGACAACCTTTCGCTCATTACAAACAATTTGAGCCTTATACATATCCAACCAATCCATTCCGAGTACCACATCGATGCCCTCTAACTCAAAACGAATAAGATTTCCGAGACAATTGAATCCCGCAATTTCTATCGAAATGTTGTCATATCCATCCTTACAGGCTACCACTATCCCCGAGGCAGTTCTCACATTTAAGTCTAACTTACTAGTAGGCCATAACTTCAATCTATCCGCAAACGTATATGATATAAAGGAATTGGTAGCTCTCGTATCAAATAATACTGAACCAAGCACCGAGTTTATAAGAAATGTACCGGTTACGACGTCGCCAGCCTGAGCCTAAGTGCTATTGACGACGTAGATTCGGCCTTGGTTCCCTGTGCTGCTTTCTCCCATCAGTGACTTCCCTTTGTCGCTCGAACCTGTAGCAGCGTTCGCTGGTCTTCCCCAGTTCACTTGTGGAGAATTAACTCCCCTGTTACCTTATTTCGCAGGTTTCCAGCCGTTGCTCCCATTGAATCCTCCTCCTTGCCTGGTATTCTGCGAGGAGTTCCGGAGGTTTTCTACCCTGGTTTGGCACTCATAGAATTTGTGTCCTAAGAGGCCACACTTGTAGCACCTTATTCTCACCCCTTGGCAATTTTCTCCAGGATGGCTCTTTCCACATCTGCTGCAAGCAGACTGTTTCCCTTGGTCTGTTCCTCCCCTCTTCTCTCCTTGCTTCGGTTGAAATTTCCCTTGGTTAGACTTCCGATCATCCACCTTGAATCTCCTATGTTTATCATCAGCTTTTCTCTTGTTCCTGCCGTAAACTTCCTGTTGATCCAGGTACACTTGGTACTGATCCGATGCCCGATTATATGCCTCCTTGAGAGTGGAGCACATGAATGGTGCGATTGCCCTTCTCACGTCCCAATCCAGCCCTCGCACAAATCTTCTTGCTTTGCTTGCCTCGTCCGGCACAATATCCTGAGCAAACCTCATTAACTCCTCGTATTGGTCATAGTAAACCTGAACAGTTTCTCCTTTCTGCTTCAGTCGCAAGAATTCTTCGCACTTGATTCCCTTAATTCGTTCCGTGTAGAATTGTCCCCTCAATTCTTCCTTGAATTCCTCCTAGCCAAAGTCTGGGTTTTGCAGGCGGGTTCAGCCGTTGCCCACCAGTTATCTGCAGCTTTCGTCAAGTAATAAACCGCAGAAGATACTCGTTGATTCGCCGGGCAATTTACTGCGTCAAGCAGTTTATCAAACGTCCGTATCCATTCTTCCAAAACCAGTGGGTCATCTTCTCCCGCATAATTCGGTGGGTGTCTACTTGCTATAGCTTTAGTAAAGTCGACCCGAGGGTGTCCCTGGTTTTGGTTCTGGGCCTGCTGAGCTATCATAAACTCAGTCATCTGTCCGTGGTGGCGTCGTCACGTCCCGCAGGTACATTTCGTCTTGGCGGCATTTTCACTAAACGATCGTTTCGAGTTAGCTTCCGAAGTATAAAAGTTACTAAAAAGTTAGTTAACTAAACAGTTAGTATAGCAGCTTCTCAAGTTCACTCACAACAATCACACGAAATGATTAACACATATAAGAATGCACAAGTATCAGTCAGAGTATTTAGCAACCAGAATCAAGAGATTCTGTAAAGTAGAAGTGAAATACCCCTTTTTACGCTGCCTGGGCTCCGTTCCAGCTCTGCTCCGAAACTTATACTCATTAGGCTGTAATAACGACTTAGGTTGGTCTTAACGAACCTAAGCTGACTCGAAACTTAATTAACTTGAAACTAACTGACTTGAAACTAGGGTTCAAGGGTTTCACAGCTTAGACTCAAATCTAACCTCCAAAGATTCAACCGCTCGGATACCAACTTGTAATACCCCGCCCCGACTATACCGTACATCCAGAGTAATTACCGCCACATCTAGACTGAACTCTGACCTACCTCGGTAGAGTCCACTCTAGATGCACAGGCTAAAGAAGAAAACTGCTTCACACACACACTCTCTACTTGACATAACCATATGTTCAATTCAGTAGAAAGAAACAAAAGTAGCTAGATCAGCTACGCATATCTATATACCAAAGTTGACCACTAGGGTCCCAAAACACCAAGATTTAAGTTACTTACAAACATACTAGCCAACTAAGTTTACTATGGCTACAAAAAAATATTTACACAAAACAGGTCGTTCCAAAACCTTCCCAACCAACCATCTACTCCAAGCGGCGGTACACCGGTCCGATGTACGTTCCCCATACTAGATGCCACTCACCCGCAAACCAGGTGAGATGGTCCAAAAGTTAGCAAGGAGTGATCACCATAGACCACTCATCCCAATACTCCGAAGGACTGGGGTCCCACGGATAGGGATAGAAGATAACGAACTCTAGGGGATCACTCCCCTCTAACACCTCTATGGGATAAAACCCATGCCTAGCTTGGGCATCATCCAGAAACTTCGGCTGCCAGTTGCGAACCGGAATGCGAGAGGGTGTAGATGGATAAGCTAGGGGAGGGCTATACTGCGGAGAAGGAGGAGCAGGTGGATCAGGAGCGTAGCCAGGAACATAGGGGTCTTCGCCTATCAAAAACTGTGAGTAGTCATCATAGTCCATAGTCGGGAAGGTAAACTCAGATGAGCTCCCTGAGCTCATCGGGCTCTAGGAGCCCACACTAGATGACATCTGTTAAATAAAAACACATTGAAGTGTAGTTAGCGCGACGGCTAAGTAAGGGATCCATGGGTCACCCAAAATTAAATAAAGGTTTGCAAAACAGGTATATTTAAACAAAACCTTTATTACCATTCTCCTCATTGACACTTAACCTGCAAATAGGTCATCAAGTATAGCTCTCGCCAGTAATAATCAAGAATGGAACAACAATAGAAAATCTTTGGATAAGGGATTGCTTAACAAGAAACACATTACTCAACGCATCACTAAAAATTTAAGCATGTAAGCAAGTAGTGAAAAGATTTTTATGAGCTTCGCATTTAAATCACCACTCTGCACTTGAAAAGCTTCCTCATAGAGAAATTCCACTAACTTTTTCTCAAAGAGGATTCATCAACACCCTTTCTTGCTTAAACAATCATCACATCTCTCTTTAGCGTAGTTACAGAGTAACTACATTTTCATACGAAATTCTCCACTTAGTTTCTTTGTAGAAAGCGTGAGGCCTTTGGAGTATTCTCTTGACTCCCTCTCTTGACCACTTGGATCATCGAACTCGGGTTCAGTGGTCATCACCCGGTCTAACACTGATCCCCTTGACGTAAGGTTCGTTAAAATGATCCCTAGCTGGCCCTACTAGGTCCATAGAAACGACACCTACCCGGACTTTCTAGAGTAACTATACTTTAAGTGTGCACACCCCCGCAGGAATACCTCATCCAAACGAGTTATATAGTACCCGACGAATAGACTTCGCTCCTTCCGTATGAATGATCATACTAAATATAACAACCTTGGGCAAGGGCACTTTAAGCCACCCGAAGGCTAATCAAGGTCCTCCTCAACTTTACTAGAAACTAAGGATTTGAAAACATTTTCCCTTCCTTCTCATCTTTCTTGAATCAAAAATTACTTTTTGGACATATTCTACAAAACCGAGTCCCAACTTGAAAACATTCAACACTCTTAACTTTGTCCAAAAGTTTTATTTCTCAAAACATTTTGATAGTACACTAATCACCATACACCAGGGTAATAAAGTGTAACTATCCCACATTATTCCATTATCACATCACATATGTACATAATACTTCATATATGTATATAGGCAATCAACATAACGCCTCACACAATTTAGGCATACTCACATAAAAGTTCACATACTACCCATATACATAGTATAATTTCCACGATACTCATATATGTATATATACATAATACAACATTCTATTTTAATTATACATACATACTCATTAGGCATGTATTTATACCCATATACGCACATATACACGATTTTACATATACATACATCACACGTATGTACATATATATATATATATATATATATATATACCATACTTATACGTTCATACATATATCATATAATACACCTAGCATCTCTAATCTAGATAGGCATATTAACTACCACATCTCCTCAACACAACAATTTATTCCTATATATTATGCAAAATACAATTTCATATATATTATACATACAATCATGTACACAATATTTCCACCTAGATCTCACCATATTTCAACCAAACAATCAATTATCCAATTTCAAGTGACCTTAACCTACTTAAGGGATTCCTTACCTCGAGAAAGTTTACTAACACCGTAGAAGCAAATCTTGGACTTTTTCCCAAATTTTTACTCAAAACCCTAGGAGAAAAATTAACATCATAACAATAAATATTAAGAAACTAAGCTTAGATTCAAGGTCTAGGAAGGAAAATAAAGCTTTCTACCGAATAAAATTAAAGTTTTACCGAAAAGCTTGAGACTTGAGAAGGAATTTTTGGCTATGGATGGTGAAGCTTTAATGGAGGAAAAAGATGATCTCACTCTCTCTCTTCTCCTTGTATTTTCGGCCAAGATGAGGAAAATGGGAAAAAAATGGCTTTATAAGCTTGGTCTCACTTGGTTGACTAGTCTCCTCAACATGTGGTAAATAATTGTGACAAGTGTCATTTTCCTATGGTTTGATCTTGAAAAATATCTTAGCTTGACTGATCGGGATTAAAACAGATGAATTCTCGGTAGAAACTAATTTAAATCAGATAATTTTTGAAACCAAAAATTTATCTCAGACTGAAACTTAAAATTGGGCTAGGTTCGGTACACCGCGAAATTTAGCGATGTACGATCAAAATAAATTTTCGCCGCTTATAGGCTAATTTAATTAAATAGGAAATTCAAGAATAATAGTATGGTGTCTAATAATCCATTTCCTAGGACTATCGGGTCCGAACACCAACTCCTAAAATTCTTACGGTTCTTGACCGGTACGTACGATCGCAGCTTATTAACAACTACTCTTACTAGCAAAAATTATTCTGAATATCTATGAATCATATCTCAAGCATACCAATAAAATAAAATTTAAACCTCCCCCCCCCCCCCCCCCCCC
>NC_044922.1:10877983-10913866 GCF_003576645.1 Ipomoea triloba | reverse complement strand
TTTTTTTTTGAAGAAAATATTTCGGGGTATTACATTGATATTCTTGACTTTGTTGTACTCTTGATTTGATCTTGGGCAAGTTGTTCTTTCAAAATATTTACCGGGTGGCTCTTTTTTGAGTATGAACAATAATCTTCAGAAAATCACCACCTTCATGTTTCTTCTGGTTCAGGATATTATGTACCTAAAATATTTGAGACATGCAAAAATGACTAAGTGTAACTTCCTCTCTTAGTTGCTCTATAGTGCTTTAAAACAGCTTTCACGCGTGTTGAAATGGTGTAGAGTTCACGCGTATGTAAGGATTTGAACACTGGACCAGTAGGTATATTTCCAAGCCTTTAACCATTTCTCTATTACAGCTCATTCAGTCATATCTATCAAATAAATATATTTGATCCTTCTTTGCATTGTGTAGCGTATGGTGTAGAGATAGTGGATCTTGAACTTCTTCCTTCCTTTTCCTTTGACTAGCTCTATGGAGCTTGACGAGCTCCACAACTAGCTCTATTGACCCAAAAATTGACTTCCTCTTGGACTTGGATCGTGGCACTTCTAGCTCCATTGATCCAAAAATTGACTTCCTCTTGGACTTGGATCGTGGCACTTCTAGCTCTTCAAAGCTTAAAATGTTCTCAACAGGATTCAAACTCGTGCCTTCTAACAAAGATAATGCAGCCTTATCCATTGGATCATATACACTCATGTGTATAGTAGAAGCAAATGACTTACAAGAGTCATGACAAAATGTAATCTATAATACAATAATTCGAACCAAACTATTGTCATGACTTGTCTTCCGGGTCTAAACTCTACACACTAAAAATAAAATAGGGGATTTCTAAAATTACAAATTGGCTCATCAAAACTATTACAATTTTATTCCTAACAAAAACATTCTTTGGGACATCACACGGTGGATCCTGCTTGTTCCTTCCTAAAGAAGGAACCGAACCTTCAACGAAATCGTCATCATCAATAGGAGATCGGGACGAAGACGCCACCATCGGTGATACCTTAGCCCTTTTCGCTGCCATAAATAAACCGTGCACAAATGAAGACAAAACCATGCACACAATATACCACAAACTCACAACATACAACATAAACACATATCCAAACTATACAGAATAATTAAAAACCACCATGTTCAGCAACATCTATGCAAACTAATCCGGGAACACAGTTTATATCAACACAGGCACGGGTGGCAGATAATATATGAAACACAGGCACATAATTTATATCAACATACTGAATTAATTAGGGAGAGGTCACTACGTAATGAATTAATTAGTTTACACTCTTCCAACGAGGCATCCCCATTTTTATAATTTAGTTAACACCTAAATTTGAGTATGTCAAAAAAAATGTTTAAAAACATTCTGTAAAGATAAAAAAAAAAATCAAACCAGTGAATTATATTAAATATAAAACGAGAGAAATATATTAACACCTAAATTTGATTAGGTCAAAAAAATGTTTTAAAATGTAAACCCTCACGCTAATTCAACTATACATTGGTGGTAAGTAATATATTACACACGGGCATTCAATTAATATCAACTTGCATATAAATATTCAGACTACACCTATGCACACATCCTACCAAACATTAGCACACATTTAACCACCCCTTTGCACCCAAAAATTAGAATCAAGAAACCCCTCTATAAGTTTGCAGAATTAAAGTAGTCCAAAAAAAAACTTTTAACAAGGGGAAAAAACGCCACAAACAAAAACTTACATGATTTCACCACTATTCATATGAGTGCATCAAGTGTTAAACTATCATGCTAATTGAATTACACATGGATAGCACGCAATATATAATACATTGGCACACAATTTATATCAAATTGTATACAAATATCCACACCATACTTAGGCACACAACCAATCCAACATTGACACATAATTAAATACTAACTAGAACCCAAAAATTCGAATGCAAACCACAAAAAAAAAATACCAAATTTTAACAAGATACAAAAAATCAGAATAAGAACACAAAAGATAAAATACCAGAAATTTAAGAACCACACCTCCATAACTAGTAAAGAGCTATATATTACGACCACTGCTAATATTTACATGCATAAAAAAAAGGCAACCCAATCTTCACAAAAAGTGGTTTAAACAAACAAGCCACAACACACCACCAATGAGAAAGAAAAACCCGAAAAAAAACACACAAAAAAAAACCGTAAAACATAACAGCCACCCGAAACCCCCACCCCCGCGACTTAACCGAAAAAGAAACATCAACAACATTAACACATGCCGGCGACCACATCCCCATCCCCCCGACCCAAAGGCAAGCCATGCAAATCGAAAAACAAGCAGCACCAGAAGCGACGAAAAAAAATGGCAAGAAAATCGCAAAACCCTACCTCGATTTGTCGTCTCCCTAGCCTAACCAGTACGCTGAGGTCGCCGCCCGCCACCACCGATGTCCGCCATTGCTGCACCGTCCGTCAGCACACACGCGAGCACCGGCATAACTTCCTCTACCTCTCCTCAACCTCTTACACACCACCGGAGCCTTCACCAACGCCAAAGAAACAGACTGCACTCACCGTCGACCAACGAACGACGACCGGCGTGAACCCCTGAACCCTCCCCTACGCAAAGAACAACGAAATGACGCCTTCGCCAATACCAATACACGCAAAGTCTGCAATTGGTTCAAAATCTGAAAAGGAAGGTGTAATCAAAATTGATTTCAAAAGTGAAAAGGAAACCAAGAGTTACGGTAATTAAGCCTACCAGCAAAATTAAAACTCTCACCACAATGACAAAAACACCCCTCCTTCCTATTTATACACGCATAAGCTAAAAATAAACACCCAATTAAGAATAATCAACACCATCCAATATCTCAATCTAACGTACGCGATTAATCCTCAAAGTCCTTTATAATATATAGGTCCTCATTGGAATTGGAATACACTTCTATATATATATATATATATATATATATATATATATTAAGGACTAAATGAGGACATATAGTTACGTGAGGACCCTGTGGACTTATCTTATCCTTTGATTTAAATAATTCAATGGTTGTGATTAATTATATGCAATAGATTTAATTTTTTGCGCTCAGCTTGTTGTACATTCGTACTCATTTTGTTGTTCATTTGTTCTTAGTTTGTTGTGCATTTGTTCTCAGTTTGTTGTGCATTTGTTCTTAGTTTTTTGTGCATTCGGTCTCAGTTTGTTGTGGATTCATAGTGCGAATGTTGTGCATTTGGATTATTCCATAGGGTCCTCATCTAATGAAAGGTCCTCACATGATCCGGAACATATATATATATATATATGTGTGTGTGTGTGTGTGTGTGTGTGTGTGTGTATGTGTGAACGTCAGTCTCAAAACCTATGTTGGATATCAAAAGTATATTATGTAGCTTTACGTGTTGGAGTGAGGTTTACTTAACATATTCACTAATGTTTTCAACTTATGTTTTCAGGTATGGAGTAGACCCTATCTCATGAGCGCGATAGTATGCCTGTAGCTTCATCCTTTCCTTTTGGGCTAGTTTGATGTTTCCTATGAGACTATGCTTAGACATTTGAGATGTAATAAACTAGACCACCAGATTTATGTTATTGAGGATTGATTGTGTAGACTCTTGCCTTAGCGTTTAGGTTAGTATGACCTAAGTGTGGCATAACACTCCTTTTGCAGTTGAATCGCTTCCGCTTTGTTTGTTATTACTTGTGATCTTTTAAGCTATTTCTATACCTTTTATTGCCTTGATTAAGTCCTATACCTTTTAATCAACTAGAGTCGGAACTAGTTTCCTTTGATTCAAGAACGAGTCCACAAACCTAAATCTAATGTTCAAGAAAGGAAGATTGATTCGAGTCCACGAATCAATTTGCTAGTCGAGTCCATGACTAGCCACTAATTGAGTCCACAATTAGCCATAAGGTTTGTTACACAAATGTCAAGAAAAGTTTAAGAATTTTATTGAATGAAAGCGTTGATAAAACTACTATGGTTGTGCCCTATTTATAGGTATATGATAAGCGCCAAGAATAGTCGAGTTCTGGGTCAATTATAGGACAATAGTGTGTAGTTTTGTTACCCATTTGTAATCATTTTATGCGTAAAAGACTCGGATGTGATCAAAATTACTAATTCAACTTTATAGTATGTTTTGAAGTCATTCCCACAGGACGGAACGGGATCCGAAGCCGAAAGGAAGCAACAAACGAAGAAGTAGTCGGGCAGGATCCAACCACGAGTGCCCCACGCATGGAGGAGGCGTGGATTGATTTCAGTACGCGTCCACGCCCCCATCCACGCGTAGATGAGACGTGGATCGGGCCATTAAGGGCAACTTTGGGATTTTGACTTTGAATATGCTATTTAAACCCTTCTCCTACATTTGAGAGAAGGGGCCCTAATTTTCCAGATCTGATTTCATTTGTTTTCTCCTCTTTAGGGGAAATCCCTCATTCCCTTAGTTTAGATTGATTCTCCAATGGTAGATTTAGCTAGATGGATGAGAGCAAGATGTAATAGGATTGCTAGATTCAAATGGTAACTCTTCTTTACTCTTATCTAGTTTTTTTTTTTTTGAAACCACTCTTATCTAGTTTAATTTCATTGTTATTTCCTTTTTATCCTTTATTGCTTTTTCTTGTTATTTATTTTGATGTTTGCTTAGTTTAGATGGGGGATTGGTGGCCCCAAAGCTAGTTGAGTGGTTGATTTGTTAAGATATTTCATAAAAATTGTAAGCTTGATGAACTTGGATTCAAATACTTGTGTGGTTGATGTTTGACATGCTTTGTGCCTAGGTGTGGCCACATTAGGTAGCAAATTCTGTGAAAGTGAGTGTGTGCGCGATAGCGGCCTTTCACGAGTCCAACTCATCCGCATCCCCGCCCTCTATCCGGGAGGATGAGGCCCGAGAGGAGTGGTAGACAAGGTGTTCAATGAAATGCCCCAATCGATTGAGAATGTGGGAGTCGGAGTGTGACGTCACTCGGTGATGTGCCATGAACTCCCTAGTCGAGTCCGAATCATGTTGTTTGCAAGCCCAGTGGTAAAGTCGTCCACAGGTGCTAGTCAAGAGTCACAATCCCCGTTTCCCTTTCATAGTTTACCTTATTTAGTTTTAGTACCCCTTTGATCAATGATCTTTTCAATCTTGGCCATTCACGCAACTCTAGCCTCATAACCTCCCAAATGCTAATACGTTACTCAACTCCAATCTACCTTCCTTGAGAACACGACACTCGGGGAGTCTTAACTCTTCGTTCCACCACCCCTTCATTCACCTCACACTAAACTACTCGTTTCAGTATAAGAGCAGCATTGTTATACTAAATATAATGGGAAAAAGAGTCCTAAACCTAATCTAGAAAGCAAGTAAAGATAGTCCTCTTTAGATCCTTTCTTTAGAAAGGAATTTAAGAAATCTTTTCTAAATAAAAACTAGTGTTTTCACTTTCATGCCTAACATTTTAAATTAATGATAGACAAAAATAATAGGGCTGATTTGGGCCTAATTTAATCCTCAAAATCAGTACTTAAACAATTATAAAAAGCCTTGAGTTCTTCTCCATCTTTTGCAAATGGGCTTGACTAGGATTTCCACCATCTTTGAACTTAACCAATGAAGTGTTGCCTTAATTATTTGGACTTGGACCTTGTGATTGACCTAATTGGTACTCTTAATGGATCTTCAGTATGTTGGGCCACATCAGTTGAATATGTAGCATCAAGCGAGACCACATCTCCAAATGCAGCATAATTCTTTTTTTGAGATTGGATCTGCCCAAAATAACCTACACAGCTACTCATCTTCATCAATATCATAGTCAAAAGCAAATGTGAGACAACTCTTGTTTCTTAAGAAGATTATGCACGATCATTTGTGTATCAACACCTAATATGAAGGCTCTGATATTCCTTCTAACATTTTTAAACTCAAAGTAATACCCCACGATTTGTTTATACAAGTTGAAGCATTTTGTTGGCCCAATATTTGCTTTGACACAATCTGCAATAAGTTTCTGATGTGTAGCACTAATGTTTATATTTCCCTTTAGTAACTGTTTTGCAAGAACCGAAGACATGCAATGATTATGTTTTTAATTTCCTCAAATGTCTTAACCACATATCCAACACTTTCCATGTACTTAAGTATCATTCTAGCTTTGCAACCAGTTCTGTTTAAAACTCTCATCCTCTTTGGAATGGAATAACCTTCTTCTGCATTTGCATTTGATTTGGAATGAGAATGTTTAGCACCTGAATTCTTAAATCCTTCTGTACTACAAATGATATGCTTTGTAACTATCATTGCATCCTATGATTTTACTACAGAACTAGACATTGTGTCAAATCCAACTTTTGCAGCATAGTTCTTGTAAAATTCAATGGCAGCTTCCAATGTTTTAAAAGACATTCCAACTAATGGTTTGATCTCATCTTCACAGTGCGGAGTCCATTATTGTGTCATTCCAAGAGATATCGTCAAAGTATAAGCATCGTTGTTGTTACTAGGACTCAAACTAAGGTTGTTTCCAAATTGCAAGTCACTAGAAACTATAACATATAAACATTATGTTATAGTAGTGCTTTTAAACTTTAAAGTGCATGGTTTGAAGGCTTAAGGTGTGTTTATTAAACTATGCACTGCCTTATAGTTCAAAGTGTTAAGATTTTCAACAATAAAGTTTTAAGTGCGTAGATTTAAAGCTTAAGGTGCGTGTTTTTAGTATATAAGGTGCGGATTTTGAAGGCTTAAGGTGCATTAATTTAATGACTTCACTACGAAGTCCTCAATTCGTATACTTAAACTTTTAGGTGCGTAAAGTTATTGTTTAAGGTGCATTTAATGCTTAAGGTGCTCTATGTAAGTGTTATTGAATTTAAGGTGCGTAGTTTGACTTTTATTTTAAGGTGCACGATTTTAATATTTAAGGTGCGCCAAATTAATAACTACACTGACTATCCCTTAATGCGTATACTAAAAGCTTTAGGTGCGTGAAATAACAACTTAAGGTGCGTAGTAGTAATGCTTAAAGTGCGACAATGTATCAGCTATTGGTAGAATTTAAGGTGCGTAGTTTTGTTGTTTAAGGTGTGTGCTTTTAATCCTTAAGGTGCACCAATTTAATGACTACACTGCCAAGCCATCAATGCCTATACTAAAACCTTTAGTTGCGTTAAACGACTCCTTAAGGTGCGTCCATTTAAGAGTTTAGGTGTGCAAATGTAACAAAGATAGAATTTAAGGTTCGTAGATGAAGTGTTTAAGGTGAGTGATTTTAATCCTTAAGGTGCGCCAATTTAAGCCCTTAGGTGCGCCAATGTAACAATGCTAGAATTTAAGGTCTAAATCATCAAAATCTTATATTGAAACCTTAAGGTGCGTATATTTACTACTTAATGTACATATTATTTGTCATTGAAACCTTAAGGTGCGTGATTTTAATCCTTATATTAAAACAACGATAGAAATTGAATTGAATGAAGGAAAAATACCTAGATCGAATTCTTCCATTATTGAACAATTGTCGATGTTCTTTAACTTAGTACCTTGTTTGAATTAGTGATTAAATGATGAATAGAATATATTTTATAGGTAATATTCGAGATCGGAAATCGATTGAGATTAGGAATCCATGGAGAAATTAGAAAAGAGAGACGCGCAGAGATAGTGTCGAAGGAGGTTAGAACAAAAGGACAAAAAAAACCCCTAATTAGCCGTTCACGTTAATTTCTCACTACGAATTCTGTCCGTCAGATCTACACTTAGATTTAACCCCATTTTTTACAGGAGCTATGCTTTGCATGGGAACCCCTATATATATATATATATATATATATATATATATGTAGAAATGGGTTCCCGTGCGGTTGGCTACATCAGGCATGGTTGTGTTGTTAAATTTGAGCCATTGATCTTGCCTAAATCAATGTTTAGGATTAATAATGATTAAAAAAATACGCGGTGATAATTTGGTCTTTTTGCATTTAGGTCAAATTTAAGGTGCGTGATTTTCCTTCTTAAGGTGCGTAGTTTTCTTTCTTAAGGTGCGTGGGTTTTGTGCTTAAGTGAGTGGTTTTTGTACTGTGTGGCTTAAGGTGCGTTAGGTGTTGAAAACTTAAGTGCGTCGATCTAAAACTTTAGGTGTGTGGTTTTCCTTCTTAAGGTGAGTGGTTTTTGTGCTTAAGGTGCGTAAGTTGTTGAAACTTATGGTGCATTGGGCTAAAGCTTTAGGTGCGTGGTTTTCCTTTTAAGGTGCGTTGTTTTCCTTTTTAAAGTGCATAATTTGTATGCTTAAGGTGCGTCAGTTGTTGAAACCTAAGGTGCACCATATATATACACGGAGTACATTTATATATATAGACTTTAGCTCAAATGTGGTCGTCCCTTAACATGCGTTCGGTGTGGTCGCTTAAAAATGGCACTAATAGTGTTAACAAAGGCACCAACAGTGTTAGGAGAATGCACACTAATGAAATGCACAAAAACACCACAAAACGCATAACACACCCAAAACAATCCAACATACCTCCCCACACCTAATTGTGCTTTTTCGAACATTGTATGTTGCATTTATGCATACCTAATGATGCGTTTTTGGTTATGTGTACCTAATGGTGCATTTTTTTTGTGTATTTGTGCATTTTTTTTGTTATGCATTTCCTAACACTTTTGGTGAATATTTGCATACCATATGGGGACGAGGTGTTGTGACCCAACAGACTAAAAATCCATTAAGAGTACCAATTGGCTCAATCACAAGTCCAAGTCCAAACAATTAAGACAACTCTTCATTGGTTGTGTTTAAGTGCTGATTTTGGGGACTCAATTAGGTCCAAATCAGGCCTATTATTTTTTGTCATCATTAATTTAAATTGTTTGGCATATATGAAAGAGAAAATACTAGTTTGTATTTAGAAAAGATTCCTTAGCTTAAATCTTTTTCTAAATAGGACTATATTTACTTGCTTTTTAGATTAGGTCTAGGACTCTTTTTCCCATTGTATTTAGGATTACAATGGTTACCTATACCTGTAAATAGAGCACAACCATAACAGTTTTAAGAAGGCTTTCATTCAATAAAATTCTTAAGTTGTTCTTTACACTTGTGTAAGAAACCTTATGGCTAATTGTAGACTCAATTAGTGGCTAGTCGTGGACTCGACTAGCAAATTGATTTGTGGACACGAATCAATCTTCCTTTCTTCAACTTTAGATTTAAGTTTATGGACTCGTTCATGAATCGAAGGAAACTAGATCCGATTCTAGTTGATTGTAGATTGCATCATCGAGGTACTTGAAGCTACAATGAGATTCTTCTAAGTCTTTTAGAATTCAGGACTATGTGTTTCTCGTAAGGTCTCAGGTATTTCGATCCATCTCTATCCTTACCTTGGGAGCTATCTTGGGATAATACTCCATCTTTATTTGAACCTTGGACAAGGTTCATATCATAAGTTTAGATGTTCTTTGTCTTTGAGTGCACATTTTTCTTTCTTCGGGTGCACATTTTTCCTTCTTCGAGTTTTCATTTTCCTTATTCGAGTGCATATTTTTCCTTCTTTGAGTACATATGTTTTGTCTCAGTGCATAGTTTTTTATGAGGACACAACACAAGTAAATTAAAATATCACTATGTTAGTCCAAAAATATGAAAAAGAAGGTCCTAGAAAGTTCATTGAACCTGATCATCATTGAAATCATGTCATCAAAATCAGATTTGATGTTACATGGGAGAATTAAATAACATTTACTTTAACTTTAATATTTGAAGACTCTTGGTATGTTTTAGACTCTTGGTATTTCATTTCAATTAATAGTGGAGTGTTAGAAAGTGATGTACATGCCTATTTAAAGGCTAAACACAATTAGAATTGAGGATAGACATGGATGAAGTTAAATGAAATCAGGAAATGTTAAGGCATTTTGTGTTCTCTCATGGATTTGAGAGGTGTTTCTTAGACTTACCAAGATAATACCAATCTTGTGGTTCCATCCATTCCTTATCAAT
This sequence comes from Ipomoea triloba, assembly GCF_003576645.1. Taxonomy (NCBI): domain Eukaryota; kingdom Viridiplantae; phylum Streptophyta; class Magnoliopsida; order Solanales; family Convolvulaceae; genus Ipomoea; species Ipomoea triloba. The sequence goes on along the minus strand of NC_044922.1, from coordinate 10,903,834 downwards.
AAAAAAAAAAAAAAAAAAAACACAAAAGCAATCCCTAACTAGCCCCAACATTAGCCAATATCCATCTCCAACACCTCAAAACTTAGTTCTTGTTGCTACTGTTTTGTGAGGAAAAGATCCGGTACCCTTTGGATTTCTTTGGAGAATTGATTCTTGAGTTCATCCCCGGAGATCCTTATCAGTTTGGTATCATAGCTTTTGGTTCATTCCTCACATGATAAAGGTCGTGATTCCATACAACAATACATGTTACGCTTTATATTTGCCAAGATTTCCAGCCTGCACTGTTGAAAGAAAAAAATCAATATTTCCTTTTGTTATTTTGATCTTAATTTTTTTGGTAGTATATAACTCACCAATATTTCCTTCTATAAAAAAATTAGGCTGAAATATTTCATACACAAACACAAAAAATTTGTTGAATTCCAACTAGTGTTAGAACAGTTTCTGCCAAAAATTTTCAGCCTGGACAGTTTGAAAGATTAATTTTGGGAAAAATACTTCCACATACATTTTTGTCCTGAAAATTTTTATGGTTGACGTTAACTCATATTTATTGCTAACCATAAAAAAAAATTTGGGTTGAAATATCATCCACAACATCCTAGAAAATTCCTCAAAGTTGCTGTAAAATCTGTCCAGATTTGTTTTGCCATTCCTTGTGTTATTCTGGTTTATTGTTTCATTGTTTCACATCATCCATGGAATCTTTTGAGTTAAACGTACTTCAACAAGGATCACTCACTGTGGAAGAATTTTACAACAAATTAAGAGATTTGATGATCCGAGATGAGATCATTGAACCAGCTGTAATCACCAAGAACATATCTATTTATGGTGTTAGAAAGGAATTGCACAATTGCTTCCTTGCCGGTACAAGTGCTTCCTTAATTTGTTATACCACGCCAAAGAAATTGAAGAGAGATTAAAACAAAAAGAAGTTGAGAGTTTGACTTCTATTTGCTTGTCAAGGATGAGAACTCAAAAGAATTGAGTGAAAAAGAAGAAAAGAATGAGAAAAAAATTGAATACGAGGAAGAAGAATTGTCTTATGAACTTTGTGAGAAAAAGAATGAGGGAGTTGATCATCATTAAAACATAATAAAAGCTAGTTATTTTAGTGAATTCAAGAATCAATTCTCTAAAGATCATTGATATGCATTATTTTCCCTTCTTTCTAGATGTTCTTTGTCTTTAAGTGCACATTTTTCCTTCTTTGGGTACACATTTTTACTTATTCGAGTGCACATTTTCCTTCTTCAAGTGCATATTTTCCCTTCTTTGAGTACATATGTTTTGTCTCAGTGCATAGCTTTCCCTTTGAGTACACATTTTTGTGCCTTTGAGTGCACACTTTGGCCTTTGAGTTCATATTTATGTGCCTTCAAGCGCAATTTTTTGTGCGTTCAAGTGCACAATTATGAGCCAATGTTTAGTATATCTTTTTCCTTCTTTTCAATAATGTATAACTAAATTTCTAATGAAATTTGTGTGATTTACAAACAATTTCTAAGGATAATTGCTTCAATAACACTTAAGTTCAATACTTTTTCTTTTTGGTATCATAAATTGTTTCGATTGCACGTCTTTGTACCTTTGAGTGCGCAATTATGGGCCAGTGTTTATTATATCTTTTGCATTCTTTTCAACAACTAGTATGCTACCCGTGCGATGCACGGACTAAATATTTAAAATATTTAAATTATGTTATGTTGTTAAAAATTATTAATATTATGAAAATGAACAATAAAATTGATATATACAATTTATGTAATACAATTTATAATTTGTCAACACAGTAAACAGAGTATGTTAATATATCTAAATATAATAATACTTCAATACAAACAACAAATAATAATTAGCATTAAAAATGAATAACCTTAATAATAATAATGATAAAAAAACAAATAATTGATAACAATTCTCATCAACTTAAGCATCAATAGATTAAAAAAAACAATTTTGTTTAATATCTCTGTCTATTGCACATTTAATTTAATTTAAATAAATAAATTTATGAATAAATTATATTATCAATAAACAATAGAAAAAACATCATCACTCAATTCTAAATAGCAATAATTATATAATATATGAAATTCTAACAAAATAAATTTAGCTTTTGAAATATAATTATTAAAAATTAGTTTCCTAAAACAAAAATTAAAGAAAATTGAAATATTAATACAAAATCTACTATACTAATAAGAGCGCCAAAGAGACTTAGGCCTAAAATGGGTAGAAAAAATGGCGGTCAAATTATTTAATCAAATGGATGGTTCAGATTAATTATTTAATCAAATAGATGGTCAAGATAATTCAGATTAAAATTATTAATAGAGATTACCTAATTTAACCGTACTTTTATGATTATCCGTTAAGTTTTCCGTTAAATATTCTCTTTTCCGTTAATATTCCGTTAACTTTTAACTTACCCATTAATTTCTATAAGAAAGGTCTTAGGTTCGAACCTCATCTCAATCAAATTTGACATAATTAAGTTTCTCACTCTATTTTACTCTTATTAAATTAAATAAATTAGTAGCTACAACAAAAAATGATACATATGTATATTTTTAATTTAGAATTATGTGTCTACAATACCTTTATTTGAAAAAATTATTCATTATCAAAAAATTAAATTAAATAAGAGAAATAATTTCATTAGTTATATTGTCTTTATTTTCTCTCATGCAAAGATTCTTTACATTCAAATTTATCAATTGATATTCATTACATTGTCCATTATCTTATTTTTACAATATCTTGTAATTAAATATCAAAGTTATAGTACAAAATAATGTTATATATTTATTTACCAAGTATTTTATTAATACTATGAAAAAAAAATTTAAAATAATTTGAAGCTAATTATATTAACTACTTGGGGATTGGTAGACAAAGAGAGTACTCAAATAATAACCCAACAAATTGAAGCGGAATCACTCTATTTTACTCTTATTGAATTAAATAAATTAGTAGTTACACCAAAAAATGATGCATATGTATTTCTTTAATACCATGAAAAAAAATAAAAAAGAATAGTTTGAAACCAATCATATTAACTACTTGGGGGATTTGTTGACAATGAATGTACTCAAATAACCCATAACCCAGCAAATTGAAGCGAGAAACTACATTTTAATATCTTTGGAATACATAATATTTTAAATTTTCAAATTTTTATTAATTTATTTAATCTTTTTTCTTAAACTATGGATTTCTTTATCTACAATAACTCATTCAACAATAACGGTTGAATCAAATGAACCCCAAGCAGAACACCTAAAGGAAAGTTCATAGCTCTTATATCATAATCTCATTGTATAACGTTGTCATCTATGCTACCAACAATAACCGAATTGCAAATAACACACTACCAACAAAAAGGAAGAGAACAAATAGTAAAGATGAAGACAATGACAATGTTACTCAAAAGAGAATTAAGAACACTTAGAAAAATTCAAATTAAAAGTAATATTCATTTAGACTATCATTTTTAGACCAAATATTTAGACTATCGATTTTACAAGGTTGCAAACATTTATTTTAGTAATAATTATAAAGAATTTTCTATATTATCTTGGATTCATATACTTTGAGTTAGATATTTAAATAAAAAAATTCGACATTCAATTACCCATGTATAAACTTCTCCTATATAATCTTGCATTGATATACTTTCAAATATTTATTTAAATATAAACATTGGGCATTAACCCATTCGCGCAATGCGCGTATAAAACTAGTATGCACAATAAAAATTGTTGCTTTAAAAAAAATACAATAAAAGTTCTTATACTAAAAACAGCAGCCCAATCCATTTTAATCTATTCAAATATATAACCCAACACACAGCCTAAGACCTAAGCCCAATACTCAAGCCCAAACCCGACCATATAAAAACAAAAACTAACCCTAGGCTAAAACTGATCTCTGTTGGCCTCCATCGCTCTGCCCCCTCTTTGTGAATAACCAAGCTAAAGATTCTAACTCAGTTCACTACAATTTCCTTCACTTCTTCGACAATCTCACACGCATTTCTTGGATCTGTGTAAGAAATTAGTCTGGAAACAGACTACTTTCAACATGCACTCACATTTTAGTACACATTGTCGACTCTCTCCACAAAATAAACGGAAGGATGACAGGATATCAAGAAGACTCTCCAGCATCTGCCTCTCCCCCTCTCGTGATTCCGTCTCCGAGCTCATTCGTTTACATCGTCTCCTGTTCTCTGTGTAATCAGGTTTTTGGCTACGGTTCTCCCTCTCCCGGTGAGTGTCCTCTCATATATGTATTTTGATTGATAGTCTCAACTCTTAGTACTGATTTCTCTTACCTCTCTGGCTATTTGTGATGAATATGATAAGTTGTAGCAAAAAGGGGTAGTGGCAGGAATTCGAGACCTCGACTTCGAGAGGTTCGAGGGGTGGTTCGAGAGATCGAAAGATTCGAAGGGAAGGGAATTCAGTGAAGCCTTCGAGAGATAGTGACGAAACGGTGTCGTTTTAAGAGGTGACCGTTATCATTAAATCAAAACGGTGTCGTCCGAAGCTGAGTCGTTAAGCCATGATCCGACGACGTCGTTTGGGAATTGTCAACAACCAAATCGGTTTGGACAACTCAGAATCCGGAAGCCGTTAGTGGGGATTTTCTTAGCTGTAGCGTTGGTTGTTTTAATATATATACAACTTGTACTATTCCTTTGGGGATTATCCACAATTTTATGAATGAAATTATTCTCTTTCTTCTCTAAAATTTCTCTCACTTCTCTCCTCCCTTCTCTATTCCTTCTTCACCCTTTCTACAAAACCTTAAGTCTGTGACATTTGGTATCAGAGCCCTCATGGCCACCATTGATGAACGTTTGGCTAGATTGGAAGCTCAGGTGCTGGAGTTGGGTAACCAACAAACTACAAGTTAGCAAGGCATGGAGGACTCGGTCCATGAGCTCAAAGGCAGTATGGAAGCCTGGAAAAATTAGATTATAGAGCTGCTAAGGCTGAACAGACCGTCCCCCCTGTCATGGAGCCATCATCAGTACAGGGTAGAGCCTACACACACCCTCCCACTCCTAAGGAAGGGGGCTCTGTTCCTAGCAGAAGGCCTGGTAAGGAACCGGTGGACGATGAACATCCTAAGGTCCACAAGGTTATGGATGATGATGAGGGCCTTGGGGAAAACATCCATGCTTTTCCAGCTGGTTCGTGAGGTGATGACAGAGGTTGGGCTCCTAGGAGAGCTAATCTGGATGCTAGACAGCTCAACCCTAACCAAGGAGGAGATCAGCTTGTGAGGTATAAACAAGAATTCCCTACCTTTGACTATGAACACCCTAGGTTGTGGGTAGCAAGATGTGAAAGGTTCTTTATACTTGCTAGGATCTCTAGGGATGAAATGTTGAATGTGCTGTGTGTTAATTTAAGTGGAAAGGTGGGAGTATGGTTTGAAGGGTATCTCAATGGGTTGAGAGTAGGATTTCAGTGGGCAGATTTGCAAGAGCTGTGTGCAAAAGATTTTGTGAAAATAATGCTGATGTCATGGAAGATTTTTCAAATTTCAAGCAATGGGGAAATGTTGTGGACTTTGCTAATAAGTTTGAGGAGTATAGAGGGCTGTTTTTGCAAGTTTACCCTTACTTAACTGAGCGATACTTTGTAGACAGTTTCATAGTGAGACTGAAGCAACAGGTTAGGTGTTTTGTAAGAACATCTGGACCTGGAAATGTGGAGGATGCAATATGGCTTGCTAGACAGTATGAGAAGGGTTTAAAGACCAGTGAATTTCATAAACCAAGCTCCACTCAAAAGCCTTCCCCCTTTGTCCCCAGATACCAACAACTCAAGCCTTACTCACCAAGAACCCTTGAGCCTTCTAAACCCCAAAACAACCTAAACCTACCCAGAACTACAGCCTCAAACACCCTCCAGTCCAATGTCCCTCCAAAGTGGGATTGTATATCAGTATATCATCAAAGAAGACCAATACTGTTTTTCTAATCAGATGCTTAAATACAGAGTTCATAAGTGCCTGAAATGTAGCTGGGGCATTAGTTAAACCAAAAGGCATTACCCTGAACTCATACAATCCTTGGTGTGCCTTAAAAGCTGTCTTATGCTCCTCCCCTTCCTTCATTCTAACCTGGTGATACCCCGCTCTCAAATCCAATTTAGTAAAAACCCTTGCATTAGCCAATTCTGAAAATAAATCTTCAACTAAGGGTATGGGGAATTTGTTTTTGATAGTTATACCATTCAATGCTCTGTAGTCATTGTAGAACCTCCATGTGTTGTCCTTTTTAGGCACCAACAACACTGGGGAAGCAAATGGAGATGTGCTGTGGGAGATGATTCCTACTGCCAACATTTCATCCACCATCTTCTCTATGGTATTTTTCTGCATGAAAGAGTACCTATAAGGCTTGAAATTTGCAGGCTTAGCTCCTGGAATCAATGGAACTTCATGGTCAAAAGGTCTCTTAGGGGGTAGTGCTTTAGGCACCTCAAATAGTTCCTTAAACTCTTGTAGGATATCAGCTAGCTCTGCCTGATGTGTATTTGTCTCACAATTTTGGGGGCTACCTTGAGTAGCATTAGTTGAGCCTTGTATCCAGTATCTTTGTACCCCTTCTTTTTTCCACCTTTTGACCTCTCTCTTAGAAGCTTGCTGCAAGGTGATCTCCTTAGTCATTCCCTTCAGCATCACCTTCCTGTCATCTTTATGAAATGATATACCAGGTGGTCTAGTATGCAATTGGATTGGGGCAAGGATGTCAATCTAATCCATTCCCAAGACCATGTCACATCCTCCTAACTTAAGGACTCTAAAATCGTTTTCAAACATTTCATTCTGCACCTGCCACTTCAGTCCACTACAAATAGAGTCACAATTCAGTTTGTTCCCATTAGCTACTGTCACCACAAGAGAATTAGCCTTTTCAGGTGTAATCCTCATCTGGATAAGCAACTTAGGGTCAATGAAATTGTGTGTGCTCCCACTGTCCACCAAAATGGTGATTGCCTGCTTGCTAATAGTTCCAATTAGTTTGATGGTGTTCATTCCTTCTCCCCCAATAACAGCACATAGAGTCACTTCCACTTCTTCTGTCTCCACCTCATTTTCAGCATCTAGTCTCTCCAACAGGTCCTCACTGATCCCCTCTTCGTGATCCTGAGTCTCAGCCCCTTCAATGATGTTGAAGGTTGGACCCTTACACTTGTGACCAGGGTTCCAGGGTTCAAAACACCTGAAACACTTGTTTTGCTCCTTGAGCTGGTTTTTTAATCTGGTAATGTCAGGGTTTCTTGCATTGGACTAGAGGGTGTTTGAGGCTGTAGTTCTGGGTAGGTTTAGGTTGTTTTGGGGTTTAGAAGGCTCAAGGGTTCTTGGTGAGTAAGGCTTGGGTGTTTGAGGCTGTAGTTCTGGGTAGGTTTAGGTTGTTTTGGTATATATATATGTATATATATATATGTATATGTATATATATATATATATATATGTATATATATACATATATATATATAATATTGGGGAAATGATGCTTTTAGCCCCTCAATTGTTTTACTTTTAAAAATTTAGCCCTTGTCAATTGATTTGAACAAATCTCATCCTTTAATCGTTTATGGGCATGTTTGGTTGTTAGCGGATCCGCTAATTTTTGGTGGATTTGACCATCTTTAACGGTTTGACCAAGTCAAACCGCTAAAAATGGTGTTTGGTTATCAGCGGTTTGGAGCAGCGGTTTGCTCCAAACCGCTGAAAATGAAAACGCTGCAATATGCAGCGTTTTCACTCAGCATTTTGGGAAAAGGTTTTCCTTTTCCCAAAACACCCTTGTATATTAACAAAAAAGGAATAAGGTTCAAATAGGCCACCGAACTACACACGAAACTGCAATTAGGCCATCAAACTCAAAAACAATGCAATTGGGTCCCTGAACTACACAAATTCATGCAAATTAACCCAAAGTGACTTGTTGACTTGATCTTCCAGTTACCAACTTTTAAAATAATATTTTAAAATAGTTTTAAATTAATTAATTAATTAAAATTAAAATTAAAAAAAAACATGAACAAGTCAATTGGGTCCTTTTTAAAATTTTTAATTTTAAATTTAATTTTAATTAATTAATTAATTTAAAATTATTTTAAAATATTATTTTTAAAGTTGGTAACCGGAACATCAAGTCAAACAAGTCACTTTGGGTTAATTTGTATGAATTTGTGTAGTTCAGGGACCCAATTGCATTGTTTTTGAGTTTGATGGCCTAATTGCAGTTTCGTGTGTAGTTCAGTGGCTTATTTGACCCTTATTCCAAAAAAAAATTCACTTAACTGCGCCAATTTGGCTAACTGGCCCAAGCCATATAAATATATAAGTATATATATGTTTAATTTGGAGCGCAAAACTAAGGGGGGCCGGTTCGTTTTTTTTTTAAAAGTTTTTTTATCTTTTACTAAATCCTAAAAAATTATTATTATTATTATTATTATTATTATTATTATTATTATAAAATAAAATATATGTATACCCTTTTGGTCATTTTACATGTTAACCGCTAATTTAAACAGCTAATTTTACCAAACATCTTTTTACAAATCGCTAATACAATCCGCTGGTCAAACCCGCTAATATAATCCGCTATTTGGTAACCGCTAACACAATCCGCTACCGCTAACCGCTGATAACCAAACAAGCCCATATAATGCATGCACTACATTTGGTCCCTCATGTTATATAATTAAAATTGTTTTTAATAATTTATTTTTCATGAGGTTATAATTGTCCAATTCTTTCAACCATTTAACTTTCTTCTCCTTCTTCTTTAATGTACGCCATGAAGGTAACTCACTTCTCAAACAAATACTCCGTACATATTTAAGCACTGTAAAAGAAATTGAAGGGGCTAGGATATTCTACCTTGTCGAAAACCAAGAAGATTGTGTGAGGTTGCCAATACAACAACTGATAAGAAGGCTAGAAGAAGTAGCCATTGGAACAGAAAAACTTTGCCAGTAGCGCCATTGGAGAATGAATGACAAGTCCTTCACTAAGGTAAATAGGTAATGCCCTTCACTCCTTCAGTATGTAATTAGACTAAGGTAAATAGGTAATGCCAAGTCCTTCACTAATCACATGAAAAATATTACTCCGCAAAGAAGGAGAAGAAAGGAAGAAGGAGGAGAAAGTTAAATGGTTGAAAGGATTGGATAATTATAACCTCATAAAAAATACATTATTAAAAACAATTCTAATTATATAACATTAGGGACCAAATGTGGTGCATTATGAACAATTAAAGAATTAGATTTGTTCAAATCAATTGACAAGGGTTAAATATATAAAAGTAAAACAACTGAGGGGTTAAAACGTCATTTTTCCTAAAATATTTATATTTTAGAAGGTGACTATTTGTGACTAGCAATTGCGTATTAGCATTTTCCTTTGGCAGGATAATTTTTTTATTGACTGGATAATGATAAATTCTCCATTTTAGCTTCTTCTTTCTGCTCTCTCTAGATTTCGTCACTCTACTCTCTTTCTTTCAATTTGTAGGAATTGTTCTCGTTGACCGGAGGTATATCACAAATTTGATTTCATGGATGCGGATTATTGGATGGCAGCCCAGGCACAGCGCGGCGGTGCCGTCCTAGCCGCGCCGGATGCCAACGGAGCTGCGGAGACAGAGGATTGGCGAACTCAGCTTCAAACTGATTCCCGTGAAAGGATCGTGAACAAGATGTAGCGTTCCTCACATGTCTTCATCTTTTTTTTCTTCTTACCTAGTAATATCTGATCATAATTTTCAATTTTCAATTTTCAATTGTGTTCCGTCAGCGTGATGATACTGGCTTCCGATTTGGACTCCAGTTTCCAACTTTTCTTTGCTGAGAATGCATATAATGTTTCTATGCTGATTTATATTCTATGCCTTATTGAAACCGTTTCAAAACGATCTAACTTTATATTACTGCTACTCTTGATTCTATGTCTTTCATGGCCTACAGTGATTGATAAGTCATATGTGTGAAACTATATAGCCGTATGACCACATTTCGGGGGTTATTTATTCAATCAAGTGATATGCATTCTTGTCCTTGGTAACTTTTAATTTTTAATTAGTTAATTAAGATCATAATTGCACTTCTTTTAGCTTTATCATACATCCAATTTGAATTTCTTTTGTGCTTGGAGTTTGTGCAATTTGCATAATTTAAATATTTATATTCATCCTTCTTTTTTTAGTTTTTGCAATCCTGATCTTTACTCTTGAATATCACAATTTGTGTTCAAGTACTGAGCATAGATATATAATCATTGACATACCTGGAAAATATATGGTTGCTATTTAGCAATATTCATGTTTTCAAGCTTTTTATTTTTCAAGTTGTTATTGGAAAGTATTTAACTGCATATGCATTAGGCATATCCTGTAGACTGTAGTAATGAAATTCTACACCCTTCTTTTGTTGAAATACATGTCTAAGACATTGGTATTTATGCACTTCCTGCTCACATAGCTATGTGTGCCTCACTTGTCAGGATGTAAAGTTACAGTTTAAAGAATGTATATTTACTCCCAAAGGCAATAAATTTTTCAGTGATGAGCATTTATCACAGTCATGACTCATCATGAACATCCATTCCATAAATCACCATTTTTTGTGAGTCAAAGCATGTGATATAATTATGCCCGAAGGTAGAAAAGGATGCACAATTTATTTTATTAAAACTTGCAATCTTCTAGCACCAAAAATAGTATTCTTGACTCTTGAATATAACATTAATAGCACTTTGAAATTTTTTTGGGGTAGATCTGAAATATTCCCACCACAAAGAATAATCTTATATATTTCACCAGGAGCACCTTTAGGTTAGTTTTATTGATATCAGCTTTGATGAGAAGATGCATGCCCAACACTAAGCAGTAATTTTTGTTTTTTTGGGCAATATTGCTGTCTTATGATGGCTTTGAAACATATTCTCTGGTAAGATTGGGTGGCATTGCTCTATTTTCTATGCTGATTTAAATGAATGTTTATTATGGCTATAGAATGGAGACTTTAAAGAGGCATCTTCCACACTCTGGAGAAGAAGGGCTTCAGGAACTTAGGAAAATTGCAATGAAGTTTGAGGAAAAGATTTACATTGCTGCTACAAGTCCGGTGTGTATATGATGCATGTTTTTACTATTTCTCCAATATGATAATTACTATAAGGGGGTGTTTCGTTCAAGTTATATAACATAACCAAGGGAATGTGAGATTTGGAATGTCACATTCCCATGTTTGGTTCAAGTTATCTTGCTTTTCCAAGGGAATATAACATTCCCTAAGGAATGCAACATTCCCTCCACATTGGATTTTGAAGGGAATGTGATTACCTTACATCTCTTAGGTTTTGTAAGATTCCCATGCATAATTTCTATTTTTGCCCTTTTAATTCTAATTAGTATGAAGTATATGTTTTATGTTAGATTATTATTCGTATCATATTTAATAATTTTTATGATTATATATTTTATTTTATTTCTTATTACGTCATGTTAACTTATAAAGTAATTTTATTTATCGAGTTCAAGCTCTTAGCTAATTATTTTTAAATCATGTACTTATTTATTTATATTAATTTTAATTTTGAAATTTATTGAAATACACAAAAATATGTTAATGTGTGTGTTTGACTTTTGTACATTTCATCATGTATCTTGATGATCTATACATGTAATAAGATTTTTAAGTTTTTTTTTTAAATTTTTATTTTTATTTTTTTAATTTTTAATTATTTTTAATTTTTTATTTTTCTCTCAACTAAATGCTTGTTGCAGTCAGATTATCTAATGAAGATATCTTTAAAGATGTTGTCTATGGAGCGTGGAGATTGGCGGACTCAGCTTCAACCTGAATCTCGACAAAGGATCGTCAACAAGATGTAATTTTTCTGATACTTCTCTATCTTTCCCACACATCACATGCATGTAGTATCTTCTTCAGAAATTGAAACTTTTGAATATGATTTTGGAGCTTGTTGGTTTTGGTTTGCAAATTGAATGCTAATGTTCAACTTTGCTGAGAATGCCTTGTATACCTTCTGGAATTCTTTTACATTTATAGTGATTCTGGTGATTTGTTGTCAGTCTTATTCGTAGTGTCTGAAAAGGTGCTACTTTTATATCACCACTGCACTTATAATGATATTGATAAGCATAGAAAATGTATAAGTTGGATATTGGATATTGGTCTTTGGTAATGATTTGAAATGCTTTTCTTGTAAGTAGGATATTATTTCCATCTTTATTACACTGACGGATATTTATATTTACTCTGATGGCTATAGAATGGAAACTTTAAAGAGGCATCTTCCCTTCTCAGGACCAGAAGGGCTTCAAGAGATTAAAAAAATTGCAGTGAGGTTTGAGGAAAAGATTTATTCTGCTGCTTCAAGTCAGGTGTGAATGTGATGTGCAATTATCATTATTTCTCCAATGTTTTTTTTAAGTATATGCAAAATTGTGTATGATAATTATGTCATTTGTTAACTTTTCTGCTTTTACTATCAGAATGTGCTTTGGCTGATCTATGCTTATAAGGCCTTAGTGACCTTTTCCTTCTCAACCTAATTTCATTGCAGTCTGATTATCTGCGCAAAATATCTTTGAAGATGTTGTCTATGGAGACAAAATCACAAAATCCCATTGCCAATTCTTTGCAACCTGACAATGCAAGTAGTAGTCAGGATCCTCAAGGCTAAGGTAATGTAACAGATGTTCATGCACTTCTATTCTGTTTTGACAATTTGTTTTTCCTAACTTTTGAAATAGAGATATTTACCCTTAAGTCAAATAAAAGTGGATGGAATATTTTAACCAAAAATAGTGGTTCAAGGTGGATGGAATATGCATGTGTGTAAGTCGACTTACAAAAGTGGTTGACTGCAATGTATTTCTCGGGGCACAACACTTTGACTCATCTATTGAATTATCTGTGGACTGTGGATGCTTTAGCCAAGAGGACAGTTTCATTTAAAACTATTTTTACTGCTACCCTACTAACTAATGAGCTGGAAGGTAACACATGTTAAAGAGAAGATTGATAAATTATAATCCAGGTGCAAGGAAGAAACCAATCTGTAGTTCAGTTTGATAGCCTACCAAGAAATGGGGTGGTAAATTGATGGAGGCTGCTGCGAAATATTAGTAGAACCTTATTGATTAATGTTGGGAAGAAACCTGTACAATGTGCTGAAATGAATACCAAAGGAAATTGTGTGTAAATGTGAATCCTAAGATAGAGACAGTTTAATATACTAGAAATCTGATGTTATATGTCATGGTAGATGCACATCAACAATGTACCAATGGAGCTAACATTTTTTTCCTAGATTTTCATAAATAGAAGGTCAATGGTTGAAATCATTTTTTTTTGTGTAAATATTGTCTTGTAGTGTCAATATTTGAAAGGTAATGATCAGTTGGTGTACTATGAGCTGGGGTCACCTAGCAAAGTGAGTGAGCTGAGCCCTGTGCTGATGTTAGCAAGGGATTGCCACCTCTATAAACCAGCTTCATACGGCCCAAGTTAGATTCATCACATGATTGTTCTAACTTCTAAGCTACACTCATCAAAATCCTGCCATATTTATCTCAATTTATGGCGTTGAATTATGATGAATTTGGCATACGACTTTGATGAATCTGGTCCTATGATTTGGTGAATTTGTTGTAATGTTACCTGACTACATCAGCCTGTCTCTCACCTTTCAAGGTGAGCCCAAGCTCATAATATAATTTTGCTTTACTGGATGGCACTCACAGACTATTAAGAATAACAGTTGGTGAGTTACTAATGTTGCTTAAGAACCCTTGGACGGGTATTTGACTGTTTGAACACCGAACATAGGATTCCTTCTCTCTCATTTCTTGTTCTTCTATTTTTGGGATATGATATCAGTTTGTTGGACAAAACTTCTTTTTATTGACTATTAGAACCTGGCCTGTTGAATGTTATATTGCAATATGTAAATTTTAGTCATATTTTCTAATGATTTTTCTTGTATTTTTTTTTTATAAAATTTCTCTAGGCATTTCATTAGCCTTGCACGATCAGGTATACTATGCAGCTTCCTCAACCCACTTGATCTTTTCCTCTTTCAGTTATATGTGACATTTTAAGGTCTTCAACTTTGCTTGTCCTGCCTTTGTTTGCAGCGGAGTGTTGTCTGATTCCATATGGACAAAATTCACGAAACAGTTATTCAGAATAGCACAATGTGGACCACTGGACAGCCTTGGATTGCTGATAAGTAAGAAGTTCAGAGTTAGGGTCTTGGTTCTGGATTGGTGCAACTTACTGTGTTATAATTGGTGTAGGGAAAGTGACTCTGCCTTAGATCAAGTGCTGTGCTTGAAATGTTTGTACTATTACTGTGCTTGAAAATGTTTGTACTATTACTGTACTTGAAACTGATAGTTTTTTTGTCCTTTTTAAAAGAAGTGTGATAGGCTCCTTTTTAAAAGAAGTGTGATAGGCTCTCCACAAGTGTACGGAGGAGTTGAAAATAATTGTTGATATTGATTGCTTTCCCTCTAGAGGTGTCAAATGGGCGGAAAAAGACAGAAATGTAACTGCATGGCATTCTATTGATAAAAATGTAAACGAATCTAATAATTGACAAAAATGTGAAAAATTAAGCTGGGACATGCGTTTTAGTGTAGAGAAGTATTTCCAATTGCGTTTTTTTTTTTAAATCCAAAATACTGTATTTGAACACATGTGCTACTTGTGTTTGAAGTATAAAATACTGTAGACGCATCCACTATTTGTGTTTTAGGCATACGATACTACGCCCCCAAGGGTTGCGTTCCACGTATCATACGAGGAACGCATCTCCTAGATGCGTTTTACTCCCCGGCACTGGCGACACGCCGGTATGCGACGAACGCATATCCTAGATGCGTTGCGACACCCGAACTCCGGCATTAATTGAATGCATTTCCCAGCTGCGTTTTATTCCACTTCCGCTATTTTATATTTATAGTTTTAATTAGTATGAAGTTTCAAGTTGTTAGTTGAATAGTTTAAACATATTATAGTTCATGAATTAGATAAGTGTTTGAGCAAACCTTATAGGAATTTAAATTTGTTGTCAATTATTAACAAGACATATATGGGATTGGTTTTAACAAATTTCAAAGTATGTCAACTTCGTTTTTCATGCATTTCTACATGATAAATGGTTTAAGTTTTTATTTGAGATTTATTGAAATGATAGTATTGTTTTATGAGGTTCAAGTGCGCATTATAAAGACAATTTATGTCGGTAAACACATTTAAAATTATCTTCTATTTATTTTTAATTCAATTATTAACCTAGCATTGGAGTATAGTTTCTACAAATTTGGAATATATGCCTAAAAAAATATAAAAACATGAACAAGAAATAAATGATACAATTCCCTTGGAAGGAGTTGCGAGTATGTGCAATATAAATGCATATATTAATTTTCATTTTCGGAAATTACAAAAATATAGTTCAAATCACATTGACACTTGTCAATATGTGAATAAACTAATCGTCTACTGAACTGAATACATAATAAATTTTCATTTCTGAAAATTTCAAATAGAAATATATTACATTTTCTATTTCCGGAAATAAATAAATTACGAAATAAATATATAAAAACGATAGGGGCACAATCCACCTGGAGTTTGGCATTGTTTTCTTCAAAGGATATTTACTCCATAAAATGAAAAATTGCGACCAAGATGATGTGTTGCAACGCACCATCATTCCCCATTGTAACAAATTACATTCGCGAGTTTTAATTGAAACACTTTAGACTTTTGTTGCACAAGCAAAACTTTCTGGGAATATATATATATATATATATATATATATATAGTGGTTGAGATTGCCCAAACGAGAGGTATTTGGGCATATTGAAGTAGAAAAATTATGTTTTGTTGAGTAGCAATAACTGAGAAAAATAATATATAGACAGTATGATATGTTGTTTTATAAATGGTCTATTTATAGGCAGAGCTTATGAACGCAAGTGCCAAAGGGGAAACGTGCGAAGGTAGAACGCAAGTAGTATATGCGTTCTACTGTCTGATGTCCACTCATTGACGTGACCACACGCGTCAATGCGTGACCAATCACATCACTCTTTAAATGGTAGAACGCAAGTAGTAATTGTATTTTACAGTTATCAGTTGAACGCAAATGGCAGATGCGTTGTACTGTGCTGTTTGACAGCTTTCCCCGATGTGTATATATACCGCATGATCGTGAAACCCATTGAGCTTAGCATTCCAAAACATGAGTATATTACTCCAATTTGTTTACGGATATTTTGAACCAATATGGATGTATTTGTAGATTTTACGATACAAAATAACTTGAACACCCTTCGAAAAGAAATTATGCGTTATTATGCAATAACCGTTGCTAGCTAGGAGAAAAATTGTATATGCAATTATATCATGTAGAGGATCAAATGAATATTTATGTTATCCAGCGCAGGGATGGGTTAATTATTTATAAATGCTAGGCTTAAATGCGCCAGAAGCAACATTATTTCCAAACAAGATAGATGCCCAACAATACACTACGGTCATCTTACATCGTGTTGGTCCCGGTTGGTGAGGAGTGAGTCTAGAAGGGGGGTTGAATAGACTCACTCGATTTTGAAAACTTTTTACAAGAACAAACCCTTGAAAAGGTTGAACTTGACCAAAGATAAACGCAACGGAAATATAGAGTTTTGTCAGTTTTTTAATATCACTTTGCACGGTTTTTGTGAATATGAAAATGTTAGGTTTGGTTCGTGATAATGCAATGCAGTATGTAAGACAATAAGTAAAAAGAGAGAGAGAGAGAGAGAGAGAGAGAGAGAGAGATTTTTATAGTTGTTCGGCTATTAACGAAGCCTACTTCACTCTTCTTCACAACTTGTGAAGGATTGCACTATAATCTCTTTTGATAGTACAATATCCTCTCCAAAACGTGCTCCTTTGATCACAAAGCCCAGCACCCACGCTTTTGTAGGGTTTTCAACTTCTTCAAGTTTACTCCGCCTCTTTCTACTTCTCCTAAGTAGAGGTTGGTTGAAATGTTGAAAAATTTCTCCAACTTGGAAATCTTGTCTTGAGCTTCTTGATCCAACACTTGAGTAGTACAAGATTTTTTTTTGAAACTAGATTGAAAGTTTTAGGTTTTTCCGATGTTTTTGCACACTTTGAGAGCTTTGTAATTGTCTATAGCATGTATGAACCAACAACTCCATGTGGGAAGGAGCTTGGGTATTTATAGGTGTGAATTTTGGTTCCGTTGGAGGGAAACCAAATTTCAAAACCTATATCCAGTGTGTAATATCCGCTGGGTAATACTTAACCCATGTGAATGTCAGTGCTTTCTAGCCGTTTGTCTACTTTAGTGTAGAGACAATTTGTGTTTTGTCTTACACAAAAGGACACGTCATTTAATGCTTATTGGGATCATAGCCTAGGATCCGTTTGACATTCTGATCACTCACAACCTCAAAGCTATGGACAAGACAAAATTCCAGACAAAATTACACAAAGGTATTGATTTTGATGAAACCTTCGCACCTGTGGCAAGACTTGAAGCTATTAGAATCTTTCTTGCTTATGCAGCATACAAAGATTTCAAGGTATTTCAAATGGATGTCAAGAGTGCATTCTTGAACGGACTCTTGGAAGAGGAAGTGTATGTAGAACAACCACCTGGTTTTATCTCTAAATTAGGAACGGATAAAGTATACAAGCTAAGAAAGGCCTTATATGGATTGAAACAAGCGCCGAGGGCTTGGTATGACACTTTATCATGTTTTCTCATCAATTTTGGTTTTACAAAGGGACAAGTAGATAAGACACTATTTCGAATCAAGGATGGGGAACATATTCTACTCGTCCAAATATATATGGATGATATCATATTTGGCAGCACTGATTCAAACCTGTGTGAGAAGTTCTCTAAACTCATGCAAGGAAAATTTGAGATGAGCATGATGGGAGAACTCAATTTCTTTCTCGGTCTACAAGTCAAGCAAGAACGAGAAGGCATATTCATTAATCAGGCCAAATACACCAAGGACCTCATCAAGAAATTTGGAGCCTTGCTTCGCTTCGCTTCGCCTTCCCCTCGGGGGAAGCTATGGATCGGCCTTCCTACGGAAGCTGCTTCAAAAGGTGTTAGGAATTCTTTAAAAGACAGGGGTTAGGTTCGAGTATCCCTATGAATACTTTGTTAAGAACGGATATTGACAACGAAGGCAATGAGGTTGACCAAACCAAATATCGAGGAATTATTGGTTCTTTGCTATATCTAACCGCTAGCAGACCAGATATATCATTCGCCGTTGGAGTATGTGCTCGCTTTCAAGCAAATCCTAAAGAAAGTCATCTAAGTGCAGCAAAAAAGATCTTAAGATATCTCAAGGGAACACAAAGTGTGACTTTGGTACCCGAGGAGTGGATCATTTGATCTTGTTGGATATTCTGATGCGGATTTTGCTGGATGCAAAATTGATAGGAAGAATACATCTGGGACATGCCAATTCTTAGGGGGATGGCTTGTCTCATGGTTCAGCAAAAAGCAAAATTCAATTGGCATGAGTACTGTAGAGGCCGAGTACATAGTGGCTGGAAGCTGTTGTGCCCAAATACTCTAGATGGTGCAGCAACTGAAAGATTATGGCATGTTAGCATGAGAAGTAAGCATTTTGTGTGATAACACAAGTGCTATTGCAATAACGCACAATCTAGTGCTTCACTCGAGGACTAAGCACATTGACATCAAATATCATTTTATCAGAGATCATGTCGAGAAAAAAGATATCAAATTGGAATATGTGAATACTAATGATCAGCTTGTTGATATCCTCACGAAACCACTCAATGAGGGAAGATTCTCCACTTTTCGGCATGAACTCAGAATGATAGAAATGAATTGAGTGAAAAAGCCATTAAGTATTGAAGAGACGTTTCACTTTGCGTGAAGCAATAAATAATCTCATATGTTTCAGCGTTCACGGATATTCATTATTGATAAAATCTAAGTGTTTTGGAAGCTAGCGCATTGAATAGTCTTGTCAACTTCAAGCAACCAATCAGAGTCTCTTTGACTCTCCTATAAATAGATCACGTCCAAGAAAGAGGGATGTATCCCTAACTTATTCTTTCTTGTGTCGTTTTCTTTTGCAGATATGGACAAAGGGAAAGGCAAGAGGACAAGCTCCGATGAAAAACCCATCAAGAAAAGGTTTTCGTTTTGTCTGATGAAGAAAGCCGGTGAGGAGAAACTGAACAAGCTAAGAGCATCAATGAGCCAACCTCTCGAAGGAGACACTTCAGACTTCCCTTTGGATCTGACTGACTCAGAGGGAACCCCACCTCAACCTACTTTCTCAGTACTTGGCTTTTACTCAATTGGGCTCATACCACCAGATGAGTCGCATGCACCATCTTAGGTCGAGTCAGAACAATGGCTTGACTAAGATCTTGTGCCAAGAAATTCTCTAAATCTTTCGAGTGATGGAAACTGGTCAGAGATTCAACGTTGGTACCAAGAGAACCACGCTAATGCACAAGGATTCTCTCCTCCCCCACAACAAAATCAGCCCTACGTTGAAGACTACGATGAGGACTATCTGAGGTATCTCCGAGAGATACCAGAGGAGGTGGACAACGAGGATCTCATCGACTCCTCGGTCCAGGAGAATGAACCCGGATATGCCCCATGGCCTCCCACCTATGATCAAGATACTAGGGAATTGTATCGCTTTCACGAGGACATTGCCCTTAGTGCAAGACCAGTCCAAAGCCCTCCTACTCCAGAGAGTAGTCAGGGCCAAAGCATGCCCTCTACTGCAAACAGCAAGCATGCTAAAGCAAGGGCCAAAGGAAAGGGCAAAGCGAGGAAGTAGGTCTATTCCTCGAGGTGATGGCTGGTCTGGGTGTCTAGGGTCTC
This sequence comes from Ipomoea triloba, assembly GCF_003576645.1. NCBI lineage: Eukaryota > Viridiplantae > Streptophyta > Magnoliopsida > Solanales > Convolvulaceae > Ipomoea > Ipomoea triloba. Next base: position 10,883,833 of record NC_044922.1, on the reverse strand, counting down.
TTGACTGCTTGTATCTTGCGTCCCACTACTCTTTCTCAATGAAATAATTTTTTTTATGAGTGTCAATATCTTTATATGATATTTTAGACCTAATCCGAATCATCAAAAACCATCAATCTCAAAATTAGACTAAGGTAAAAAGTCTATATGATGGGACAAAGTCTTCGCATCGCAAGTCGTGAGTTACGAACCCTAAAATTCACGAGGACTTATGGAGTACTAACTCCTTGACCGAGTACTGAAGCCTTATGCTTACAACATGAAGACTTATGGACGGATTATATGAAGATAAATGATGGATTATATGAAGAAAGGAATAGGAAATGATCTTTGACAGAGGTATATGAGTTACAAAGACTAGGTCGAACACTTCTTCTGACCGAAGTCTTGATTTCAAGAAGTCTACACGAGGAGTTGTTTATCAACTCGGGTAATCTTACCCGAAGATTAAATGTGTCAATCAATTGGAAAACCCCGAGTTGATAAATGAAAGGTCTGATGACCGTTGATCATAAGAAGAAGTGGGATCGTGTGTTAACACATGTCATCTTTTGATTTGTTTCAAGAACGAAGCATGCGCTCCACTATCTCTTTGAACTGACGAACCGTCAGATACGAAAGGACGTGCATTTCTGGAAAATAAGGAGTAATGAGTACTTTCTCTCTCCGCATTTAATGCCACTTTTACATTATGGGATGTGGTCATTTCCGGTTTTGCCGGTCAAGGGTATTTCTTACCACTTATGCCCTTTTGATCAGGGGCATTTACGGTGTCTTGTCTCTAGTACATAAATATTACCCAAACCCGTTTATGATACCCGATCCTTTTCCATCCATATAAAACTCAAATCATTCCAAAACCCTTTCACTTTTCACCCTCACAAAACCCTCATATTCTCCCTACTCCAAACCCCTTTCTTTCTCCCAAAGTTTCCATCTCAACCCAAACACCTTCCATAAACATCCATGGCGATTATTGAAGAGAAATCAGATACTTCATCCGATGAGACTCCTAAGGTCCCAGATACAGAAAAGCCTATTGCACCACCAAAGAAAGTAACCTTTGTGCCACCTCATGTGATTGATCGTCCATGCAATGACGTCAAGATCTTCAACTTCTTTCTACGCCGGTTAGAAGGACATGATAAAAAGAGAGCTTGGTGAAGGCAGGCTCTATTCTTGATGTCACCGGATTTTTGGAGAAGGTTATCGAAAAGAAGTTTGGTGAGAAAGTTATACAATGCCAGTTTGCATACCACAAATGGCGTTGATGAGATCATATCAGTGGTTCATGGAACAAATGTGACAATCACTCATGGTGATGTTCAAGCTGCCTTTAACTTTCCTACTCGGGGCGAGGGATATCATATGGACTGCTTTGCGAAGGAATACGACAAAGTGAAGCTATATAAAGACATTAAGGGCTACACTCAGCCCTCAAAGGTTCCCTTTCCAATTAAGAAAAAGATGCTTAAAATGGATTATGAGTTCACCATAGATATTTTGAACAAAATTGTTGAGAGTAAGTAGTCTGGCACCGACGACATCTCAGAAAAGAAGTTAAAAATGTTGTGTGCATTGATGGAGAACTATCCTGTGGATTGGTCCAGGATAATATTTGGTTTCCTCAGGGAAAATGTGATGTCTGGATCGGAGTGGATAAGGATTCTGGTTGGATCATAAAGGTCATAGGTTTTGGCTTTATGATCAGTGAGATTTTGAGGAATAAGGGAGTCAAGCTGCGCACTGGTATACCGACTCATAGAACACATTACCACATGCGTTCTAAGCCACCAAGGTATACTAAGAGACGAGCCGATGAGATTGAAGCAATGAAGAAGGCTGAAGGGAAGAAGACTAACCCTAACGGTGCTACTGAGAAGGAAAGTGCTGAAAAATCCAAGTCTCATGACTCTGAATCATCAAAGAGTCCTGTGAAGAAGAAGAGAAAAACAAAGTCCTCGAAGGCCGAGGCATCTAAAGGTGCTTCATCTTCTAAAGCACCCGAGCCGTCAACAGAGAAAGGAGAAGAAGTAAAGAAGAAGAGAAAAGAACCCATGATAAGGAAGGCCGAGCCGTCGAAAATGCCAACGAAGAAATCAAAGAAGGCTCAAACTGAGCAGATCCCATCTGATGAGCCATCTGTTGTCTTACCAACAGACGAGGAGCAAAGACGAACACTCATTGATGCTGACTTAAGTGCTCTACCTCCTCCCTCGCAAACATTGACCAAGAGGACAGTGATGACGATGATAAACTGCCTCTTACTCGGTCCATGTGGAAGCAAAAGCCAACTATACCCGAACCTTCTATACCCAAGCAGTTAGTTGTTGAGCCATCAGAACCCAAGCCCTCTACTTCAAGTACTCGAGATCCTCTACCTCTTGTCATTCGATCTCAAACTCCTTCGACTCGAGCTGATTCAGATTCTAGTTCCACCATGATAGAGGATGAATCTGAGGGGGAAGATGATATTGGCTGGGGACGAGACACTATCCAGATCGTGCCTGAGAATATTCAGCGATGGATTCGTGCCAGGGAACCCCCTAAAATAGCCGAAATATGGATCTTATCCATTGGCAAATTTGATTTTCAGCCACTCCAGATGATTCTGCCATCACCCTGTAACACCCCGAACCTACCTTCCCGTACATCCGAGGCGTTACCGCCACACCTAGAGAGAGAATTCTATCGTTCCTCGATAGACCTCACTCTAGGTGCACAGGCTAAAGGAGTTATCCTCATCACAACAACCACTCAACAGACCTTACAACTTTCAGACATGTTAATAGATGAAGCTTCATTAAGCAGGGTTCATAATTTTTTTTTTCAAAATACATACATAGGAAGCCTCTCGGGCTCAAAATACCAACAGGGTTCGACCTAAAAGCACTGGTTATGCCTAGCCATTACTACGGCTACAAAAATTTATGTACACCAAAAACAAATTCCCCAGAAACTCCTAAAGATCCGACGTCTAGTCAAGCATGCGGTACACAGGGCCGGTGAACTCTCCCCAGACCAGGTGCCACTCCCCCTCATACCAAGTAATATGGTCCAAAAACCGAGAAGTGGTTATGACCATCGACCACTCCTCCCAAACATCCCGAGGGCTAGGGTCCCAAGGATAGGGGTAGTGCACAATGAACTCTAGGGGATCGCTACCCTCTAACGGCTCTATGGGGTAAAAGCCGTAAGCAGCCTGGATCTCGTCCATAACCGGGCAAGAGTAAAACGGGGCCGACGGAGCCATAGGAGTATCTGGGTGCGTGGGAGCCTCAGGAGCATAACCGGGTGCATACGGGTCTTCTCCCTCCATCATCTGTATATAGTCATCATAGTCCATACCCTGACAAACGTACTCCGGTGAGCTTTCGGAGCTCACCGGACTGCAAGAACTGACACTAGACGGCATCTGATAAGAACACAGTGAAGTGTAGTTAGCACGACGGCTAAGNTACTCGGTCCATGTGGAAGCAAAAGCCAACTATACCCGAACCTTCTATACCCAAGCAGTTAGTTGTTGAGCCATCAGAACCCAAGCCCTCTACTTCAAGTACTCGAGATCCTCTACCTCTTGTCATTCGATCTCAAACTCCTTCGACTCGAGCTGATTCAGATTCTAGTTCCACCATGATAGAGGATGAATCTGAGGGGGAAGATGATATTGGCTGGGGACGAGACACTATCCAGATCGTGCCTGAGAATATTCAGCGATGGATTCGTGCCAGGGAACCCCCTAAAATAGCCGAAATATGGATCTTATCCATTGGCAAATTTGATTTTCAGCCACTCCAGATGATTCTGCCATCACCCTGTAACACCCCGAACCTACCTTCCCGTACATCCGAGGCGTTACCGCCACACCTAGAGAGAGAATTCTATCGTTCCTCGATAGACCTCACTCTAGGTGCACAGGCTAAAGGAGTTATCCTCATCACAACAACCACTCAACAGACCTTACAACTTTCAGACATGTTAATAGATGAAGCTTCATTAAGCAGGGTTCATAATTTTTTTTTTCAAAATACATACATAGGAAGCCTCTCGGGCTCAAAATACCAACAGGGTTCGACCTAAAAGCACTGGTTATGCCTAGCCATTACTACGGCTACAAAAATTTATGTACACCAAAAACAAATTCCCCAGAAACTCCTAAAGATCCGACGTCTAGTCAAGCATGCGGTACACAGGGCCGGTGAACTCTCCCCAGACCAGGTGCCACTCCCCCTCATACCAAGTAATATGGTCCAAAAACCGAGAAGTGGTTATGACCATCGACCACTCCTCCCAAACATCCCGAGGGCTAGGGTCCCAAGGATAGGGGTAGTGCACAATGAACTCTAGGGGATCGCTACCCTCTAACGGCTCTATGGGGTAAAAGCCGTAAGCAGCCTGGATCTCGTCCATAACCGGGCAAGAGTAAAACGGGGCCGACGGAGCCATAGGAGTATCTGGGTGCGTGGGAGCCTCAGGAGCATAACCGGGTGCATACGGGTCCTCTCCCTCCATCATCTGTATATAATCATCATAGCCCATACCCTGACAAACGTACTCAGGTGAGCATTCGGAGCTCACCGGACTGCAAGAACTGACACTAGACGGCATCTGACAAGAACACAGTGAAGTGTAGTTAGCACGACGGCTAAGTAAGGATATCCAAAGTGAAGTGTAGTTAGCACGACGGCTAAGTAAGGATATCCAAAGGTTATTTAAAACTAAGTAAGGGTTTTGAAAACAAAGAGTACTTAGGATACCCTATACCTTACTCATCTGCAAGATTCTACCTGCAACAGTTATCATTACCTTACTCATCTGCAAGATTCTACCTGCAACAGTTATCATCAACAGCTTACATACATCATGAGTAGAATTCAACTATGTTGATAACATTCCTTATACATCATGAGTAGAATTCAACTATGTTGATAACATTCCTTCTTGACAAGGTCATTTAGTAATCATTGTTGATAACATTCCTTCTTGACAAGGTCATTTAGTAATCATCCACATACTCAATATTATAATGTTACACAGATAAGCATACTAGCAAGTAATATAAACATAATTCGTACATCTTGCTCGTAATCATTTTAGTAGAAAACCATAATTCGTACATCTTGCTCGTAATCATTTTAGTAGAAAACTTTTCTTCGTACATCTTGCTCGTAATCATTTTAGTAGAAAACTTTTCCTCACAAAGAGATCCTCATATCATTTTAGTAGAAAACTTTTCCTCACAAAGAGATCCTCATCATTTTTCACCTTTCAAAGATTCCTCACAAAGAGATCCTCATCATTTTTCACCTTTCAAAGATTAAGATTACCCACAAACTTTGGGTATTTAATTACTTGTCACATCTTTCTTTCCCGTAGCTACGGAGTAACTACTTTCTCATTTCAAAATTCTTCTTAGTCCTAGTTAGAAAGTGTGAGGCCTTTGGAGTCCTTTATCCACTTCTGACCACTTAGATCGTTGAACTCGGGTTCAGTGGTCATCGCCCGGTCTAATACTGATCCCCTGGACTTATAGGAGCGTTGGAATGATTCTAATACTGATCCCCTGGACTTATAGGAGCGTTGGAATGATTCCTATACTGATCCCCTGGACTTATAGGAGCGTTGGAATGATTCCTGCTAGCCTCACTAGGTTCATAAGAACGACACCTACCCGAACATAGAGTGACTATACTTAAGTGTGCACACCCCCGTAGGAGTCCTTTTCCTTCCGGGTGATATAGTACTCGGCGAATAGACTTCGCCCCCAGTATGATTGATCATACACATAATTACCATGCGGAATAGGCACTTTAAGCTCATCTTTATTCCGTGGTTAACAAGATCCTTCAC
>NC_044922.1:10870798-10877331 GCF_003576645.1 Ipomoea triloba | reverse complement strand
AAATCATCAATCACCTAGTTTCAAACAACCTCAACCAAATAAAGGGATTCCTTACCTTAAATGGGTTCCAAATCTTGTAGGAGGTCTTTGTAGGTGGTTTTCCCCAATTTACCTCAAAACCCTAAAATTTCATCAACCACATAACACAAGATTTCAAGAAATTACTCTCAAATTAATGCTCTAGGAAGGAAAATAGGACTATTTACCGAATAAAAACGAAGATTTACCGAACGTTTGGAGACTTTGGTGAAGGAATTTGGCTATGGTAGTTGAAGCTTAGTGAAGAAGATGATAGTGTTTTCCTCCCTTTTCTTCTCCTTTTTTTTTTTTCGGCCAAACACAAGGGAAATGGGGAAGAGATGGGGTTTTTATGGTCTTGGTCAAATGGTTGACTAGTCCACACTTGTAGGATAAGACATCACCTAACATGGATTAAAATACTCCAAAATATCTTTACTTAGACTGTTTGGGATTAATTCAGATAAATTCTCGGTGGAAACTAATTTAATTCAAATAATTTTCGAACCCAAAAATTAATTCCAGTCTAAAACTCCAAATTGGGCTAGGTTCGGTATCCTGCGAAACTTCGCGATGTTACGATCAAAAATAATTTTGGCTGCTATGGCTAATCAAATAAAATAGGAAATTCAAGAATAATAGTAGGGTGTCTAAAAATCCATTTCTTAGGTCAAACGGGTTCGAATACTAGTTCCTAAAATTATTACGGTTCGTGACCGGGACGTACGATCGCAGCTTCTTACTAATTGTCTTTGCTTATAATAATTCTTTCGAAGCATCTAGAGATCATCTCGTGGATGTTATAGCCTAAAGAAATATTTTTCGAACCTTAATTTTACTGAAATAGGTGGGGGGTTACAGTCTACCCTCCTTAAGAAAAGTTTCGTCCCCGAAACTTACTTTCTCGCATCTAGGGTCTCTCAGTAGATCGCTACCTACTTTCATGCACACATATGGCAATTAGCACTTAGAACATTACACATCAAGCATCTTAGACACATAACAAGTAAATTGACTCTTACTTACTTGAGTTAAACAACTCTGGATATCGTTCCATCATCGTGTCCTCCAATTCCCAGGTAGCTTCTTCTGGGCTATGGTTTGACCATTGAACTTTGATCATCCGGATTGACTTTCTCCTCGTGTCTCGGGTTTTAGAATCCAGGATTTGAATTGGTCTTTCTTCATATGTCAATGAGTCATCCATTGTAAGTCCCTCCGGTTCCAGTACATGAGATGCATCAGGCACATATCGTTTCAATTGAGAGACGTGAAACACATTATGTACTCGGTCCAGCTCGATGGGTAGAGCCAATCGGTATGCCATATTTCCCACTCTTTCTAAAATCTCATAGGGTCCTATAAATCGAGGGCTTTGTTTTCCTTTCCTTCCAAATCTTTTGACCCCTTTGGTGGGTGAGACTTTCAATAATACTTTCTCTCCCACTTGGTACTCTATGGATTGTCGCTTTAGATCGGCATAAGACTTTTGGCGATCTTGTGCGATTTTCATTCTCCCCTGAATCACTTTGATTGCCTCAATGGTTTCTTGTAAGTACTGAGGTCCAAGAATAACAGCATCACCCTTGTCGCTCCAACATAGTGGACTTCGGCACTTCTGTCCATATAATGCTTCGTAAGGAGCCATTCTTATAGTGGCATGATAACTGTTGTTGTATGAGAATTCAATTAGATCCAACTGTTCATCCCACGAGCCCTGAAAGTTGAGTGCACAACCTCTGAGCATATCCTCCAAGGTTTGGATTGTTCGCTCCGTTTGACCATCGGTGGCAGGATGAAAGGCAGTGCTCATCTTGAGTTGCGTACCCATGGCTACCTGTAATGTTTCCCAAAATCTCGATAGGAACCGTGAATCTCGGTCTGAAAGAATATCGCGTGCTATCCCATGATATTTAACCACATACTTGATGTAGGCCCTTGCCATTTTCTCCATTGACCAAGTTTTGTTCATCGGAATAAATCTTGCTGTCTTGGTTAACCGATCAACAACAACCCACACTTGGTCATTTCCAGCTCTTGTCCTTGGTAATCCTCCCACAAAGTCCATGGAGATTGAATCCCACTTCCATTGAGGAACTTCCAATGGTTGTAGCAACCCTTTCGGCTTACTTCTCTTAGCCTTAACCTTTTGGCAATTTAAGCATTTAGCCACAAATTCCGCAATATCTTTCTTCATGCCCATCCACCAGAAATTTTGCCTCAAATCCTTGTACAGTTTGTCCCCTCCTGGGTGAACAGAGTAAGGTGTGTTGTGACCTTCTCTCATTAATTGGTTCATTAATTCCTTACAACTTGCAGGTATGATCCATCTGCCTTTGAATCTCATGCTCCCATCCGAGTGCAATTCAAATGGACCCTGTTTTCCATCCACCATCTTCTCTTTGATATTCTTTACCCAGTCGTCCACTCCTTGGGCTTGTTTGATCTCTTCAAATAGGGCTGGAGTGGCCGATAGGTAATATAGCTTCACTTCTTGGTCTACCTGACCACACATTGTTATTTCTAGCTTCACTTCTTGGTCTACCTGACCACACATTGTTATTTCCAGATTGAGTTTTTGGTCTACCTGACCACACATTGTTATTTCCAGATTGAGTTTCTGAAAATCCTTGCATAATTGTTCTATTTCCAGATTGAGTTTCTGAAAATCCTTGCATAATTGTTCGGGTAACGCCCAGAGAGCATGACTTGGCTTCCGGCTCAAAGCATCTACTACCTTGTTTGCCTTACCCTCCTGGTATTGGATTTCCAGATCGTAGTCCTTGATTAACTCCAACCATCTCCTTTGTCTTAAGTTAAGATCCCTTTGAGTGAAGATGTATTTCAAACTCTGATGGTCCGTGAAGATCTTGCAAGTGATTCCATAAAGATAATGTCGCCAGATTTTCAGGGCAAACACCACAGCTGCTAATTCCAGATCGTGGGTTGGATAGTTAGCCTCATGTGGTTTTAGTTGACGAGATGCGTAAGCTATTACCCTTCCATATTGCATCAAGACACATCCCAGTCCCTTGTGAGACGCATCTGTGTATAACTCATAGCCCTCCATTCCCACTGGTAAGGTTAACACTAGGGCAGTTGTTAACCTCTTCTTGAGTTCCTGAAACGCATGCTCGCATTCTCCACTCCAACTGTATTTGGTAGTCTTCTTGAGCAGATTGGTCAAAGGTCTTGCTATCTTTGAGAAATCCTGGACAAATCTCCTGTAATATCCCGCCAATCCCAAGAAACTTCGGACTTCTGTAACCGATTTGGGTGGTTCCCATTCCATTACGGCTCTTATTTTAGCTGGATCCACCACTATTCCTTCCCTGGTGATTATGTGCCCCAAGAATGCTACTTCCTCTTTCCAAAATTCGCACTTTGAAAGTTTGGCGTAAAGTTTCTTTTCCCTCAATGTTTGTAGCGTCATCCTGAGATGCTCTTCATGCTCTTCCGGTGTCTTAGAGTAAACCAAGATGTCATCTATGAAGACCACAATGAACTTGTCCAGGTATGGAAGGAAAATCCTGTTCATCAAGTCCATGAAAGTTCCTGGTGCGTTGGTCACTCCGAACGGCATAACTGTGAATTCGTAGTGCCCATACCTAGTCCGGAATGCGGTTTTAGAAATATCCTGTTCCGCGACTCGCACTTGATGATACCCTGACCGTAGATCAATTTTTGAAAACACGCCCGCTCCCCTCAATTGATCAAACAGATCGTCGATCCTGGGCAATGGGTACCTGTTCTTCACCGTGACTCGATTGAGCTCTCTATAGTCAATGCACAGTCTTAGGCTTCCATCCTTTTTCCTCACAAACAGTACCGGTGCGCCCCAAGGTGACACACTTGGCCTAATAAATCCCTTCTCCAATAACTCTGCCAGTTGAGCCTTCAACTCTTCCATCTCCTTCGGTGCCATTCGATAAGGCGCCTTCGAGACTGGTGCGGTCCCTGGTACGAGGTCGATGGTAAATTCCACTTCCCTCTCCGGTGGCATTTCTGTGAGGTCATCTGGGAAAACATCGGGAAATTCACGCACCACCGGGATTTGACTTAGTTCCAGTTCTTCCACTCCAGCTTCTTCCATCAAACAGAGGTACACTTCACACCCCTTGCGAGCGTACTTTATCAGTCTCTGTAGCGTCATCAACTTTAGTTCAGGTTGTCTTTCCATTTCTCGATAGGATATTCTCCGTCCCTTCGGTCCTCGCAGGACAACCTTTCGCTCACTGCATACTATCTGAGCTTTATGTTTATCCAGCCAGTCCATTCCCAGTATCACATCAATACCCTCTAGATCGAAACGAATAAGGTTTCCGGGACAGTTGGATCCCGCTATTTCTATGGTGATATTGTCATATCCTTCCTTACAGGCCACTACTATTCCCGAGGCAGTTCTTACATTCAAATCTAACTCAATAGTAGGCCTTAACTTTAGTCTATCCGCAAATGTAGAGGATATAAACGAATTAGTAGCTCCTGTATCGAACAATACTAAGCCAGGTACTGAGTTAATAAGGAATGTACCAGTCACAACGTCGCTAGCCTGAGCTTGCTTGCTGTTAACGACGTAGATCTTGCCCTGGTTCCCTGCGCTGCTCGCTCCCACTGGCGCTTTCCCTTTGTTGGTGGGGTTTGGAGCTGCGTTGGCCGGCCTCCCTCGGTTTCCCTGTTGAGAGTTGCCTCCTCCATTTCTTGTCTCCTCGGGCCTCTGGCTGGTGTTCCCACCGAACCCTCCTCTTTGGTTGTTTCTCTGAGAGGGGTCCCGGTAATTGTCTGTTCTGGTTTGGCACTCGTAGTACTTGTGCCCCAGAAATCCGCACTTAAAGCATCTGATTTTCTCCCCTTGGCAATTTTCTCCAAGGTGACCTCGTCCACACCTCCGGCAAGCTGAACCTCTCCTTTGATTCATTCCTCCTTTCCCTTCCCTTGCATGGGATTAAACCTTCCCTGGTTGGTTTTCTTGTTGTCCGCCTTGAATTTCCCTTGTCTCTCATCCACCTTCTTCTTGTTCTTGCTGTACACCTCCTGTTGATCCAGGTACCCTTGGTAGTAATCGGATGCTCTGTCGTATGCCTCTTTGAGTGTAGTGCACATAAACGGTGCAATCGCACTCCTCACAGCCCAATCCAGTCCGCGTACGAACCTCCTCGCCTTGCTGGCTTCGTCAGGCACAATACTCTAAGCAAACCTCATCAGCTCCACGTACTGTTCGTAATAGGCCTGCACCGTTGTTCCCTTCTGTTTCAGCCGCAGGAATTCCTCACACTTGATTCCCTTAATTCTTTCTGTATAGAATTGTCCTCTCAGTTCTTCCTTGAATTCTTCCCAGCCAAAGTCTGGCTCTTGCAGCAAGTCGGGCCCAGCTGTTGACCACCAGTTGTCGGCCGCTTTCGTCAGATAGTACACGGCAGAGGATACTCTCTGATTTGCAGGGCAGTTGACTGCATCGAGCAGCTTGTCAAATGTCCTGATCCATTCCTCCAAGATTACCGGGTCTTCCTCACCCGCATAATATGGTGGCTGCCGGCTCGCTATGGCCTTTGCAAAGTCGACTCGCGGCTGCCTGTTATGTTGATTCTGGACTTGTTGAGCCATCATGAATCCCGCCATTTGTTCCATTGCGAGAGCCATACGATCCATTGCTGGTGTCTCGTCGCCCTGACCGACAGGTACATTTCGTCTAGGCGGCATCTTCACCAAACGACAGTTTCAAGTTAGTTCTTTGAAGCATAAAGCTTTTAAGGAGTTAGCTAGCTACGCAGTTAGTATAGCAGCTACTTAAGTACTATCCAGAAATCCCCAACATTCACCTTGTTAGGCTCATCAACCAAGTAAAAATCCCCAACATTCACCTTGTTAGGCTCATCAACCAAGTAACTCAACTATGGCATAATAGTTAGAGGCTCATCAACCAAGTAACTCAACTATGGCATAATAGTTAGGAACTCATCAACCAAGTAACTCAACTATGGCATAATAGTTAGGAATGCACTATACCATCGTGCTTACTCATAACAATCATAAGCAATGATTAACGCACATAAAGTCACACAAGCATTAATCAAGCATTATAGAGTCAGGAGATCTCCCGAAATACAGATGATGGAGTGCCCCTTCTTGACGCTGCCTGGTCTCCAGCTCCGCTCCAGAACTCACACTTAGGCTCGGTCTTAGCAAAATTAGGCTGACTCAAACTTGGGTTCTGAAAATCGAATTCTCCGAATCTCAAACCTAGACCTACAACGAGGCCATACAACCTAGGTTTCGACCTAATTCCCAAAGGTTCAACCTAAGCTCTGATACCACTTTGTAACACCCCGAACCTACCTTCCCGTACATCCGAGGCGTTACCGCCACACCTAGAGAGAGAATTCTATCGTTCCTCGATAGACCTCACTCTAGGTGCACAGGCTAAAGGAGTTATCCTCATCACAACAACCACTCAACAGACCTTACAACTTTCAGACATGTTAATAGATGAAGCTTCATTAAGCAGGGTTCATAAT
>NC_044922.1:10844990-10868239 GCF_003576645.1 Ipomoea triloba | reverse complement strand
AAATCATCAATCACCTAGTTTCAAACAACCTCAACCAAATAAAGGGATTCCTTACCTTAAATGGGTTCCAAATCTTGTAGGAGGTCTTTGTAGGTGGTTTTCCCCAATTTACCTCAAAACCCTAAAATTTCATCAACCACATAACACAAGATTTCAAGAAATTACTCTCAAATTAATGCTCTAGGAAGGAAAATAGGACTATTTACCGAATAAAAACGAAGATTTACCGAACGTTTGGAGACTTTGGTGAAGGAATTTGGCTATGGTAGTTGAAGCTTAGTGAAGAAGATGATAGTGTTTTCCTCCCTTTTCTTCTCCTTTTTTTTTTTCGGCCAAACACAAGGGAAATGGGGAAGAGATGGGGTTTTTATGGTCTTGGTCAAATGGTTGACTAGTCCACACTTGTAGGATAAGACATCACCTAACATGGATTAAAATACTCCAAAATATCTTTACTTAGACTGTTTGGGATTAATTCAGATAAATTCTCGGTGGAAACTAATTTAATTCAAATAATTTTCGAACCCAAAAATTAATTCCAGTCTAAAACTCCAAATTGGGCTAGGTTCGGTATCCTGCGAAACTTCGCGATGTTACGATCAAAAATAATTTTGGCTGCTATGGCTAATCAAATAAAATAGGAAATTCAAGAATAATAGTAGGGTGTCTAAAAATCCATTTCTTAGGTCAAACGGGTTCGAATACTAGTTCCTAAAATTATTACGGTTCGTGACCGGGACGTACGATCGCAGCTTCTTACTAATTGTCTTTGCTTATAATAATTCTTTCGAAGCATCTGGAGATCATCTCATGGATGTTATAGTCTAAAGAAATATTTTTCGAACCTTAATTTTACTGAAATAGGTGGGGGTTACACACCCACTCTTCGCATCAAGGAACAAAAAGATTCTAGTGACAAGGACATCCCAGATTGTACACCCGAGTCACCATCTACATCAAACGATGTTGCAACTCTTCAAGTTAATGCTGAGGCCAAATTGGCCCAGCAATTAGCTCATGAAGAAATTTTTGGGGACATCCCTCCTCGTGAAGAACCCCTTGAGGATATGACTTCGCATGAGGAAATTCTTCGTCGAGAACTAGCACGTATGTACAAATAGCAAGAATGGCGAATGTCCAATCTACGAGTGATTGGTGAAACTTGCAGCTTGATGGCCAAAGAAGAAGAATGGGCACTAGACTGAATGGGGACAAAGTATGTCTACAATGCGACTCGACCAGATGAAATTAACCGAGTCTATGCTGAGAAGTTACAAGGGAAGATTGTCAGAAATGGCAAAAACATAGATTTGAGAACAGAGAATGGCCGAAGACATCTAGATTGCAAAGATCCGCAACATTTCTAGAGTTCAATCCTCCATCAGGGATGAACGTCCTGGAGTTGGGCCAAGCCGAAGACATACAAATCCTGTTGATGACGACGAGGACAAGGAACCCATGGATACTGATTCTAAATGTGATGATAATCCAATTCCTCGAGGCAGAAATGTTGATGATGACAATGATGATTCTTCAAGAAATCCTGCTCATCCACTTGCAGATGCAACAAAAGAAGATAATTCTGATGATTCTTCTGACTCCTCTAGCTCTAGTGACTCTGATGATAACAATGATGCCAATCGTGATGCCAACCCAAGTCATCCTCAAGATGAGAGCGAGGATAGTCCAAAGGCTGATGGCACTGATAATCAAGATGAGGATGAACCACGAAGAGTTTAAAAGCAGAATGTTGATACCATTATAACCGAGCCCTTGGATGAAAATGCTGAGGAAAGTCAGAGTTCAGCCCGAGACGAAGACATGGAAGCGTCTCGTGGTGCGAATCACAAAGACTTAATTCCGAGGGTTGATGAAAATCTGATTATCTCCACTGCAAATCTTGTTGATGTTGATTTAAGGGTGAGTTCTGGCTCAACTCAAGATGTAAATCTAGAAGCATCTTGCACTACAAGCCATGAGAACTCGTCCTCGATGAAAGCTTTGAGCGAAGACAACTTGGTTGATATTGCTGTCCACAATGATCTCACTCTGACCCGAGATGAAAACATGGAAGCATCTCCTGGTGACAGCAATACTGAGCCTATCGAAGCCTCAAGCCGCTCGACCGAGGTAATAGTTAATTCTGTCTCTGCCTTCTCTTCACTCATGTCTGCTATACAAGGAATAGCAAGGACTCAAGCAACTCAATTCCAATCTATCAACGAGTCCATTGCCAAGCTTAAGAAGGACATAAGGAAGCAGAAGAAGCGCATTTCAAAATCTCTAGCGGTAGTTCAAACCACGAGTCTTGAAGAGAGAATTGACAGAGCCCAAGCTGAGAACTCGACCTCCCTTGAATTTCTGCGGGACTGTAACACCCCGGACCTACCTTCCCGTACATCCGAGGCATTACCGCCACACCTAGAGAGAGAGTTCTATCATTCCGCGATAAACCTCACTCTAGGTGCACAGGCTAAAGGAACTATTCTCATCACAATAATCACTCAACAGGTACTTAACACTTTCATACATAGCAACTGGTGAAGCTTCATTAAGCGAAGTATATAATGTTGCAAAAATACATACATAAGATTGACCCACGGGCCAAAATACCAACAAGGTTCCACCTAGACGCAACTGGTCATACCTAGCCATCACCGAGGCTACAAAAAAATATATGTACACCAAAAATTTCCCAAAGACTCCCAAAGATCCAACGTCTAGTCAAGCCTGCGGTACACTGGGCCAGTGAACTCTCCCCAGACCAGGTGCCACTCCCCCTCATACCAGGTAATATGGTCCAAAAACCGAGAAGTGGTTATGACCATCGACCACTCCTCCTAAACATCCCGAGGGCTAGGGTCCCAAGGGTAGGGGTAGTGCACAATGAACTCCAGGGGATCGCTACCATCTAACGGCTCTATGGGGTAAAAGCCGTAAGCAGCCTGGACCTCGTCCATAACCGGGCAAGAGACAAAAGGAGCTGACGGAGCCATAGGAGTATCTGGGTTGGTGGGAGCCTCGGGAGCATAACCAGGTGCGTATGGGTCTTCTCCCCCCATCATCTGTATGTAATCATCATAATCCATGCCCTGACACACATACTCCGGTGAACTTTCGGAGTTCACCGGGCTGCAAGAACTGACACTAGACGTCATCTGATAAGAACACAGTGAAGTGTAGTTAGCACAACGGCTAAGTAAGGATATCCATGGGTTATTCAAACTAAATAAAGGTTTTGTAAAAATTGTTACATAGAAACCCTATACCTTACTCATCTGCAAGATTCTACCTGCAACAGTCATAAATAGCAACTTGCATAGATTATGAGCACAATTCCATAACGTCTCATAACATTTTCCCTCTTGACAGGGTCATTTGATATTCATTTACATACTCAACAATATATTGCTAAACAATTAAACATACTAATAAGTAGTATAAAACATAAGTCACATATCTTGCTTGTGATCACTTTAGTAAAAACCTTTCCCTCATAATGAGATGCTCATCACTTTTCACCTCTCAAAGAGAGAGATCACCCACAACCTTTGGGTACTTAAAAATTGTTACATCTCTCTTTCCCGTAGCTACGGAGTAACTACATTCGTATTTCGAAATTCCACTTAGTCCTAGATAGAAAGTGTGAGGCCTTTGGAGTTCTTTCTCCACTTTTGACCACTTGGATCGTTGAACTCGGGTTCAGTGGTCATCGCCCGGTCTAATACTGATCCCCTGGACTTATAGGAGCGTTGGAATGATTCCTAGCTAGCCTCACTAGGTTCATAAGAACGACACCTACCCGAACATAGAGTGACTATACTTAAGTGTGCACACCCCCGTAGGAGTACCTTTTCCTTTCGGGTGATATAGTACTCGGCGAATAGACTTCGCCCACAGTATGATTGATCATACACATAATTACCATGCGGAATAGGCACTTTAAGCTCATCTTTATTCCGTGGTTAACAAGATCCTTCACCACTTTTACTAGAACTAAGGTTTGAAAACATTTTTCTACTCTTTTTTCTTTTCTTGCATTGAAAATATTTTGGACATAATTGGATCAATCCCAATACTCGGAAATTAATTCTCCTTTTAACCCAATTCAAAAATTGTCCTTTTCTTTCTCAAGACATTTGGATGATCCACTAACATCCTTTCACAAAAGTAATTCAATTGTAACTACTCTACACTTTCAACTCCACATTTATCACATAAGTCTCAATGCATATAACATATACATTTCCCAATTTCAACATATGCATAACACATAACATATATTTATTCTTTACAAACACATACTACCACTTCCTCATACTATTTATAAGTTCACCCATGTGTAACACAATCTTCATAGCACATATACCTAACTACATAGTATTACTCTTCTTACTAACAACATATATAATTATGGTTTATACATACCATATACTATACCCAAAAGGTGACATTTTATTAATACATACATACCCATATAGGTACATATATATTCGATTTTCATGTACATATACATAATACACCTATATAAATTATACATATATATATATATTATACTACACGTATATAATATATATATATATATATATATGCCTAATTCAAGTACATGCCTAATTCAAGTACATGCCTAATTCACATATAATATCTATATATTTATATATACTATACCACACGTACATACACATAATAGGTACATACTACATAATAGTATCTATATATATACTATACTACATTTACCCATAAATGTGTACATAATATTTATAGTTATATATATACTTTGCACTACACGTACTTACATACTACATGTATTTACATAATACTTATAATTATATATATATACTACACGTATGTACATATTATATAAATCTAGGTACATAATAGTTATAATATATATATATACATCACACGTACATGCATTATATATATATATATATATATGAACACAATGCATATTAATATGTATATATATCTTGTACCATACGTACATATACTCAAATGTGTACACAATTTATATATATATACATTCATCATGTACCCAAAAATTCCACCTAGAGCCCATTATATTTCAACCAACTATCAATTATCTAGTTTCAAACAACCTCAACCAATTAAAGGGATTCCTTACCTCAACTGGGTTTCAAATTTTGTAGGAGATCTTTGTGGATGATTTTCCCCCAATTCACCTTAAAACCCTAGAATTCCATCAACCACATAACACATGATTTTAAGAAATCTTAACTTAGATTCATGTTCTAGGATGAAAAATAAAGCTATCTACCGAATAAAATTGGAGTTTTACCGAATAACTTGAGAGTTGTGAAGAAGTTGCTAGCTATGGAGTCTTGAAGCTTGATGAAGATGATGAAGATCCCACTCTCTCTCCCTCTCTCTTTTTTTTCGGCCAACACAAGCAAAATGGGAAAAAAATTGGCTTAAATATCTACCCACTTAGTTGACTAGTCCACTCTTGGGGATAAGATCCAAAATAAAATGGAATAAAATAATCTAAAATATCTTAGCTTAGACTGATTGGGATTAAATCAGATAAATTCTTGGTAGAAACTAATTCAATTCAAATAATTCTCGAACCCAAAAATTTATTCCAGTCTAGAACTCAAAATTGGGCTAGGTTCGGTACACCGCGAAATTTCGNACTATACTTAAGTGTGCACACCCCCGTAGGAGTACCTTTTCCTTTCGGGTGATATAGTACTCGGCGAATAGACTTCGCCCACAGTATGATTGATCATACACATAATTACCATGCGGAATAGGCACTTTAAGCTCATCTTTATTCCGTGGTTAACAAGATCCTTCACCACTTTTACTAGAACTAAGGTTTGAAAACATTTTTCTACTCTTTTTTCTTTTCTTGCATTGAAAATATTTTGGACATAATTGGATCAATCCCAATACTCGGAAATTAATTCTCCTTTTAACCCAATTCAAAAATTGTCCTTTTCTTTCTCAAGACATTTGGATGATCCACTAACATCCTTTCACAAAAGTAATTCAATTGTAACTACTCTACACTTTCAACTCCACATTTATCACATAAGTCTCAATGCATATAACATATACATTTCCCAATTTCAACATATGCATAACACATAACATATATTTATTCTTTACAAACACATACTACCACTTCCTCATACTATTTATAAGTTCACCCATGTGTAACACAATCTTCATAGCACATATACCTAACTACATAGTATTACTCTTCTTACTAACAACATATATAATTATGGTTTATACATACCATATACTATACCCAAAAGGTGACATTTTATTAATACATACATACCCATATAGGTACATATATATTCGATTTTCATGTACATATACATAATACACCTATATAAATTATACATATATATATATATTATACTACACGTATATAATATATATATATATATATATATGCCTAATTCAAGTACATGCCTAATTCAAGTACATGCCTAATTCACATATAATATCTATATATTTATATATACTATACCACACGTACATACACATAATAGGTACATACTACATAATAGTATCTATATATATACTATACTACATTTACCCATAAATGTGTACATAATATTTATAGTTATATATATACTTTGCACTACACGTACTTACATACTACATGTATTTACATAATACTTATAATTATATATATATACTACACGTATGTACATATTATATAAATCTAGGTACATAATAGTTATAATATATATATATACATCACACGTACATGCATTATATATATATATATATATATGAACACAATGCATATTAATATGTATATATATCTTGTACCATACGTACATATACTCAAATGTGTACACAATTTATATATATATACATTCATCATGTACCCAAAAATTCCACCTAGAGCCCATTATATTTCAACCAACTATCAATTATCTAGTTTCAAACAACCTCAACCAATTAAAGGGATTCCTTACCTCAACTGGGTTTCAAATTTTGTAGGAGATCTTTGTGGATGATTTTCCCCCAATTCACCTTAAAACCCTAGAATTCCATCAACCACATAACACATGATTTTAAGAAATCTTAACTTAGATTCATGTTCTAGGATGAAAAATAAAGCTATCTACCGAATAAAATTGGAGTTTTACCGAATAACTTGAGAGTTGTGAAGAAGTTGCTAGCTATGGAGTCTTGAAGCTTGATGAAGATGATGAAGATCCCACTCTCTCTCCCTCTCTCTTTTTTTTCGGCCAACACAAGCAAAATGGGAAAAAAATTGGCTTAAATATCTACCCACTTAGTTGACTAGTCCACTCTTGGGGATAAGATCCAAAATAAAATGGAATAAAATAATCTAAAATATCTTAGCTTAGACTGATTGGGATTAAATCAGATAAATTCTTGGTAGAAACTAATTCAATTCAAATAATTCTCGAACCCAAAAATTTATTCCAGTCTAGAACTCAAAATTTGGGCTAGGTTCGGTACACCGCGAAATTTCGCGATGTACGATCACAAATAAATTTTGGCTGCTATGGGCTAATCTAATTAAATAGGAAATTCGAGAATAATAGTATGATGCCTAAAAATCCATTTCCTAGGACAAACGGGTCCGAATACTAGTTCCTAAAATTTTTACGGTTCGTGACCGGGACGTGCGATCGCAGCTTATTACTAACTGTCCTTACTTATAATAATTCTTTTGAGGCATCGGGAGATCATCTCATGAATGTTATAGCCTAAAGAAATGTTTTTCGAACCTTAATTTTACTCGAATAGGTGAGGGGTTACAGTCTACCCTCCTTAAGAAAAGTTTCATCCCCGAAACTTACTTTCTCAGTAGACCGCTACCTACTTTCATGCACACATATGGCAATTAGCACATAGAACATTGCACATCAAGTATCTTAGACACATAATAAGTAGATTGACTCTTACTTATTTGAGTTAAACAACTCTGGATATCGTTCCATCATCGCGTCTTCCAATTCCCAGGTAGCTTCTTCTGGGCTATGGTTTGACCATTGAACTTTGACCATCCTGATCGACTTTCTCCTCGTGTCTCGGGTTTTAGAATCCAAGATTTGAATTGGCCTTTCTTCATACGTCAATGAGTCATCCATTATCAGTCCCTCCGGCTCCAGTACATGAGACACATCAGGTACATATCGTTTCAATTGAGAAATATGAAACACATTATGTACTCTGTCCAGTTCGATTGGTATAACTGAATGTCATTTTGGGTCCTATGCAACGATCTCAAGGAGCATTTAATGATTGTCACCTTTTTGAGGGACAAAAGAAAAATTGTCCTTGAACAAAAGTGGACAAACGGCTAGAAAGTACTCACATTCTGAAAAAGATGAAAATAGTACCCATTGGATATTACACACTGGACAATAGGTTTTGAATTTCACTTTCCCTCCAACGAATCTGAAATTCCACCTATAAATACCCTTGTCCCATCTCACTTTGACAAGGTTGAAAAAAGCGAAATATTGTCTAGCAAGTGAAAAACTCTCAGTGTGATATTCAAAAGCTTACAAGTGATATTCAGATTTCATTAGAAATTCTTGTGTGATTAAGAAGCTCATCAAGGAAACTAATCACAAGGATTTCAAGTTGGAGAATCATCACAACCTTTCAACCATCTCTACAAGTGAAGTAGAAAGAGGCGGAGTAAACTTGGAAGAAGTTGAAAAACCTACAACAACAAGGCTGCCGGGCTTAGTGATCAAAGGAACTTGTTGTAACGGAGATTGTACTATAAATGGGAAATATAGTGCAAACCTTCACGAGTTGTGAAGAAGAGTGGAGTAGGCTTAGTTAACAGCCGAACCACTATAAAAACTCTCTCTCTCTCTCTCTCTCTCTTTTATTTTACGTATTGCATTGCATATATCACTCAAACATAATATCTTTTAGAAGAAAATCCTAAGTGCAAAGTGAAGCTAAAATTTGATATATCCTTTCCGCTGCGTTATCTCTTTAGAAGAAAAAGTTTTCAAAAACTTCTTGTGAGTCTATTCAACCCCCCCCCCCCCTTCTAGACTCACATTGTTACCACTGGGACCAACATATATTTCAACCCGCTATGGGAAAAACGAAGAAAAAACGTTGTGTAACACCCCAATTTCTGCTCCGACAACTATTACAATATGCGTAATATAACGCTGCGGAAGCTTACATCTTACAGCAGTAAACTGGGTGCTACCGCCACACTTAGAGTGAAGCCTATCACCTCTTTGATAAAACTTCCACTATAAGTGCACAGGCTAAAAGAAACACACTCAACATCAACACCCCAAACATCAAAATATAATATTCTAGGCATATATATTAATATCAAAAGGTATTTATAAGAATTTGCCCGACGGCTGTTATTTACAAACTTCGGGTCCTCCACTGCCCTAACAGACTAGAGCCAGCCAAAACTAAGGCTACCAAAAGATATATATACACAAAAAGAGAAAACCATCCAAAAACTTCCCAACTCTGGCCCTCTAATCCAAACTTCGGTACACCGGTGTGGTGTACGTGCCCCAAACGAGGTGCCACTCTCCCTCGAACCACATGATGTGATCGAGGAAGCGACACTCGACTAACATCATTGACCACTCATCATGAAAATCTCGTGGGTCGGAGTCCCACGGACACGGGTAGCGGACAATGAACTCGATAGGGTCAGAACCGGGAATAAGCTCTATGGGGTAGTACCCATACTGAGCATTTGACTCATCTACTAAGTCCAAAAAGGAATAAGGATTGACTGGGCTGACTGGGGTTGCTGGAGTATAGTCAGGGGACGCTGGAGTATAGTCTGGAGAGCTTTGAGAATCGGGTGGAGAATAGGGGTCTCTGTCCGGCGTGTCATGCAAAGTCTGACCAACAAAAGTAGGTCCCGGGCAAACATTATCAGGAGTGTTTGCCGGGCTACAGGATCCTTCACTGGATGACATCTGAAATGACGTACACGGTGAAGTGTAATTAGCACAACGGCTAAGTAAGGTAATCCATTTGTCACTTCCATCAGATAAAAGTTTTGACAAATAATTCATAAAGGTAAATACACATTACCAAATATGGTGTCCATGCCTTTCATTACTGCAATCAACAATTAATGCCATATAATCACAAGCATATAATGAGTATATAAGTCACAACACATTTCCTTATCAAACTTCCTAGTTTATCAAACTAGGTTGCCTTTGATTTCTTTTCATACAGGATAGGTTTTCAGAACTATCCCTGTCTATCACACATGTCAATGCCACAATTATGACTTCTAGTTGTCTTCAATTATGAAAACGTTACTTAGTTTCTGACTAGAAGCAAGAGACCTTATTGAGGATACAAATTTCTTTGACTAGACCGAAATCGGATCTGGACATGGGGATTACGGTCCTGCCCCAAGTCTCGTTCGTGATCCCTTGGACGAAGGTTCATCATTATGGTCCCTAGTTTGGCCCCACCTAGGTCCATAAAGCTGATACCAACCCGAAAATGACATGAGTATCTATACTTAAGTGTGCACACCCCCACGGCCTACGCCTGACTGAGTGATATAGAAAACTCCCCTGCGCCTGACTGAGTGACGCAGAGCCTCCCTACGCCTGACGAAGTGACGTAGAGACTCCCTACGCCTGACGAAGTGACGTAGAGACTTGGCGAATAGACTTCGCTTTACGTATGAATAAAACCTGCGCCTGACTGAGTGACGCAGAAACTCCCTACGCCTGACGAAGTGACGTAGAGGCTTGGCGTATACTGCCGTACATATATTGAAGAAGACCATCGGTACTATAGCCCGAGGTAATATAAATGACAAGGTCCTCTTTAACTTCTTGAAACTAAGGTTTTAAAAACATTTCCCCTCCTTTCTCATCTTCTTTTGGACATTTTCCACAAAATCAAGTCCCTATTTTGAAAACAATTACCATTCTCAACTTGGTTCACAAGTCTCGTCTCTCAAAACATCTTTCTCAAAACATTTTCCATCATCACACTACACATTTGTATATATGCATACCACATAAGCCTAACACTTTCCACATATTTATGCATATTCACTTAAGGTACACATACCAAATATATACATATTACAACACTCCATTTAAATATACATACATATTCATATATGTACATATATTATAATACACACATTACACGTATATATATATATATACATACCACATATATATATACTTAATACTCATACCATATATAATATGTATATATTACTTATATACACATGCGTAGGTTATGCTACACATCCAATATATATAAATATGTAATACTATTTTCATATATATAAATATATCACACACATACATATACAGTATATATATACCACACGCACACATCATATATATATTACACACACTCACAATTATCATTAACACATCAATAATCATACTAAGCATAATTCAGAAAATTCAGCTTGGCGCAGTCCGAAAGATTGAGCCGGTAAAGATAGTTCCCGAACTCTTTTTCACTTGAAATTTTTATGGTAGAATCCCAACTTATAGTACTTAATGTCCATAAAAAGTTTTGGTCATTTTGATCCACGAATAAACACAGAAAATTCCATTTTTGCCCTTGGCAGTGGGCTGTCCGGAATTCTGTCTCTCCCTGGACCAGTTTTGGGAAAAATTCCGAAAACCATACTTCCACTACTCCGATCATTATGAAATTTTATATGCGGGTTCTACACTTATAGAACTATATGTATAAAAAAAATTGGATCAAAATACCTTACCAATTTTTCCCAATAAATTTCGGAAGTTACTGCCAGAATCTACCCTGATTTCCTTTCACTATTTTCACAAGTATAAGCCTATATGGACATAAATATAACATATACATGCATATCCAAGTTATGAACATGTATAAAAATATTCCCAAAGCTCCAAAAACACCATATTTCAACCAAAATCAATTATCCAAATTCAAGTGACTAATTCCAACTTAAGGGAATTCCTTACCTTGTAAAGGATTTCTAACACCTTAGGAAGCAATTTTGGATCCTTTCCCCAATTTTCACCTTAAAACCTAGGTTCAAAATCAACACCATAACATCATGTATCAAGAAATTAAACATAGATTCATAACCTAGGAAGGATTACAAAGCTTTCTACCGAATAATATCGAAAACTTACCGAATAAATTGGAAGTTTAGAAGGATTTGGCTATGGAACTTTGGAAGGAAAAATGGTGGAAGATGATCACACCTCTCTCTCTCTCTTTTTGGCATTTGGGGAAGAAAAGGGAAAAAAAATTCCTTTTATATTTAATCCCAACTTATGGGATAAGCTTTAGGAAAAAAAATAATAAAATAATAAAATATCTCCACAACATATCAGTTGTGGTCCAAACAGATAAAGTTTCGGTGGAAAATAATCCAGAAAGAATAATTTCCGAAACCAAAAATTTATTCCAGTCAAAAGCTCCAAAATGGGCTAGGTTCGGTACACTGCGGAAATTTCGCGGTGTACGATCAGAAATAAATTTCGACCCTTATAGCTCATCCAATTTCAACTTAACTAAGCAGGAAGTTCATACTTAGTCATAACATGCCTAATCATCAATTTTTAAGGAAATCCGAGCTGAAAATTCGTCCTCGAAAATTTTACGGTTCGTGACCGGCACGAACGATCGCAGCTTAATGACAACTATACCTCCGTATAAAAATTCCCTTGACATATCGGGAGATCATCTTATGAATGTCATAGCCTAAAGATATATTTTCCGACCCTTAGACTTATCGGAAAGACGAGGGGTTACACGTTGAGGATATATATAATTAGATGAGTATGTTAGTTTGCGTTTTATATTTGGAGAGTGCTTAATTATTTTGTCTTGAATTCTGAATATTTTTTCGTTTTGCAGATACAAATTATGGAGGATAATATCGACGAATTGAATTTAAATTAAAACTCGCGACATATATTTATTTTTTAATTAAATATATGTCAAGAGATTATAAAAAAAAATAATAGTAATATATTTGTATGAAAGAAATGATCAGGTCTTTTGCAAAGATGATCCATTTCTTTCATTCAAATATATATAATTTCGTCAATTACAGGTTTAACTAGGCGAATTACCTTGTTAAAACACGCCAGATGCGGTAAATTTTGTTTATAATAAGCCTGCCTATCAACAATGTAATACGTATTTTATATCAGAGAAGCATATGATGTAACTGTATATATGAAAATCAATAAATCATTTATTGTTTCAATTTTATAATGTTTTACAATAAGTTGTACTTTGTTGTTTGTTTTTTAATTTTTTCTGTATAAACTTGTTTTTTAGTTTTATGTTTAGGATAAAATAACACGATTCTAACACAAATATAACATGACAATATAATCATCCCGTTTCATTAATTATACAAAATAAAAAACGAAAAAAAAAATTTAGTGCACAGTCACGTCAGTTTAAGGAGACTGACTAGTCAGTTGATGTTGTGTATTTTGGTGAGGGGTGAAGGTGAAGTGGTAAAACGAAGAGTCAAGACTCCCCGAGTGTCGTGTCTCTCAAGGATGGTGAATGGGAACCGAATACGTGTGGCATTTAGGAAGTTGAAAGGTAAGAGTTACAAGAATCAAAGGTGGAGGTTTTGTTCATGGGTTTGTGAAGGGTAAAAAGGATAGAAAATACAAAAGGTAAAAGGAAAGGGGTGCATGCCAAAGTTAAGCCACGGTAGGGAGTCACGGTAGGTAGCTTGGAATTGGGTTTCGGGATTGATCTAGGGAGTCACGGTATTAGTATTGAGTGGCGTCACAGTCAAACTCTCAATCCTCATTCGGTTGAGGCATTTATTCGAACACCTAGTCTACCACTCCTCTCGGATCTCGTCCTTTCGGACTAAGAGTGGAGATATGGGTGAGTTGGGCTCGTGAGAGGCCGCTATCGCGCACACTCTCACTTCCACTCGGTTCACTAACTACCCCGGCCGAAAATAGAAGCAAAGATTGAACAACATCATCCATACAAAACATCAATCATACTCCCACAATACCAAAATCATAAGATAATATCTAAGTATCAATCCATAGATCAACAAGGGCACACACACCCAACTACTCTACTCTAACATAATAAACATAAATAGAAGCAATATAAACAAAGCAAGAAAGTAAAGATTTAAACTTTATATTAAAAGGAAAGAGTATTACCTAAGGAGTTCTTGGATCTACAACTTCATCATCTACACTAATCTAAATCTAATCTGAGGAGTATTGGAATTCCTCCCCAAAGGGGAAGAATTTGGAAAAGAAAACTATGATCTAAATTATGGGGTGCCTCCTCCTCCTCCTAAGGTCTGAAATAAGGAGCTTTATATAGGGGGGACAAAATAGGGGCAAGATAGACAATTTTCGCGCAGCATATTTTTAGGGCTGTCACAGGGGCTCGACGCGTCGAGCCCAGAAGAATTTTCTCCGCGATCTTCCACACGCGTGGTGGAGGGCGTGGGGAGTTTCTGGAATGTTTCCACGCCCCTCCACACGCGTGTGAGGCTGCGTGGGAGGCTCCTACTTCACGGTTTCTTCATTTTCTGCTCAGTTTTCGGCTTTGAGTCCTCCTTTTAGCTGTAGAATACCCTAAAAGCATCTTCCACACTCTCGTTAGAAGTTTTGGTCACATTAGAGTCTAAATGCATGATATTCTTATGAAATGGGTAATAAACTATACAATACTAGCCCTTAAATAACCCCTAAAATGAGCTATTCTTGGTTCTTATCAAAGTTTCCACACTTATACCTTGCTTGTCCTCAAGCAAGCATACTTTTCTAAACACTAATCATATAAGCACCAAGGATAGTTTGTTCTCTCATTGTCAATTGATCAAGCGATGTGTAGGTGTTCGGAGTTGAGTGGGTGAAATCCCCTACACTATCTACCAAGACCACTAAACTCATGCCGACCAAATGTAAGAAATATGCTAAGGAAGTTAAGTCTCAGGAGATAAACATAACATAAAAAGTTTTACACCTTTCAAGCATGCAAATGACAATAGGGTTTCACCTTGTATTTTCTAGGGGCCTCCAGCCGATCCGACTAGTGGGAACGATGTTCACCCCTTAGCCAATTTCCAACCTAACGCCAAAGCCCCTTTACGTTAATATAAGTGAGGGCAGGGACATGGACCGCTCATCGCCATGGCTTGGGCGATCATTCTATTTTCTCACTTCCTAGGATAACGTCATCAGGCTACCTGACTTCACATGGAGATCCATGCTTTTTCGAAGGTCAGTGCAATGGGTGCCTGAATCCTAGCGAAGTGGCTCACCTCCTCTCTATTTTCTCATCTTTCAAGATCTCTTCGGGGTAACCGACTTCACATGGATCTCCATGCTTTTTCGAAGACAGTGCAATGGTTACCCCTTATCCAGACAAGATGGCTCACCTCGTTTTTATCTCTGGGAATGACCTTAGGCCTTTTTACTTTTCTCCATATCAACCCCTCATGCCTTTTTCTAGGGATTAGGGATTGTTTTCACTCAAAGCTCACTTAGGCTCACCTTTTGCCCCATGTCCTGCTAAGATTAATTCAATTTCCGGGCTTCGCAATTTTTATCTTTCTAAAACTCAAGGGGTTTACACTCCCACTTTGAGAGATCCTTGACTGAGGTCCAAACAAAATACAAGGTGAAGGCATGCAAGCACACATAAAAATTTTCGATTTTTGGGTCAATTGTGCAAATTGGTGCAAAGTGTAACTTCCAAAGCATATTTAAGACATTCAAATTTGGCACAAGGTTAGGAGCCCTCCTAGATAGTATTGGCAATAACACGCCCTCTAGTTCCTATACCTTATCACTCAATTAATCGACTATTTCAAGAAACATAAATCCTTTCCACACTTAAAAGCGAACATCGTCCTCGATGTTTCCATTAGGAACGGAGGAACAAGGATTAGGGTCTTAAAAGATTGTGCATTAAAGCATCTTTCCACACTTAAAGAGTGTGCTTTGGGCTTCAAATAAATATTCTGAAAATACTATACCCATTATAACAAAATCATGTGACTCATCCTTTGTGAACCAAGGCAAATATGCTCATAAAAATAGGAAAAAAAGTTAGAATGATATACCATACGATGCGTCTACAGCTTTGTCTTCAGTTTACTGCCCATCTATTTGAAGATTTTTGGCTCATCATCTCCTCGCCTTTTGGTATTTGCTTAAAAGTTGTGATTATTGGCACGGCCAGACCTGAGAGACTTAGAAAAATTGGATGAAAAGAAAATAATGCACGAGAATCTGTCCAGGACCTGTCCACGTGACTCACACGCGTGGTGGTCCTCGTGGAGCGGCTCTGGAAAGATTCCACGTCTGGCTCCACGCGTGTGAGCAGGCGTGGTCAGCAGTGCTGATCACCTTTTTCGTCTCCTGGCTTTTGCCTTCCATGTTTGATTCGGTTTAGCTCATATGTCATGGCTTAGCACCAAAATCACCTGCATTGTTAGCTCAAGCAAGGTTATTCTAAAAAGAAAATTGCTAATAAATAAAAGAAAATAAAAAGTAAACAAGGAATAAAGTTCTATTCTAAGGATAACGTTGGGACTGCCTCCCAAGTGCGCCATGGTTTAACGTCTCCTGGCCAGACGTTGTGTGCTCTATCCTTCGAAGCACACAGATTTTGGGACCTTACCAAGCGTCCCGTGAACCTTTGCTTCAAGGAATGTCCCAAGATGGGAAACATCCTTGAATACCCACAAGAATAAAGGAAGAACAACATGCATGATTGGAAAAATTTTAGCATCAAACACCCTCCTTAACTCTTCTAGGATGGTGTTCACTTCCTTTTCCTCATCCTCTCTTCCCCTAAATATCTTTTCATTTTCTTCAAACCATATCTCCTCACTCCCTTCCTCGTTTTCAAATGTAGTCAAGTCTCTCCACTCAACTTTCTCCATAAGATCAAATGTGAGAATCTCATCATTTTCTATCATCCCTTCCTCTTCTTCCCTTCTCTCATCTTCCCAAAAATTACTCTCACTCTCACAAGAGTAGAACGAAGCATCATCCCCTTCACTCACCAACTCATTCTGACCCAAGATAAAGGATTCATCTTCTAAAAAGTTAAAGCAATCATAATCATTAGCAAACAAGATAGAATCCTTACAAGCATTAGTCAATATATCAAAACTTTCCATGGAATCATCCTCCCGAAATTTAAAGCAATCATAATCACATGTAATGGAAATATTAATGCAAGGGGAGTCATCCACACAAGTGTCAAGGGTGTTTTCAAAAAGAGCACAAGGATTTTCAATAATATTAGCATAAGAAAGATTAGGAATTTTACCACATTTTGACTCTTCATCTTCCCACACCACTTCGATGTTCTCATCCTCACTCTCCATCTCTACCTCATTTTGATCTTCCAATTCGATAATTGGAACTTCTTCAAGCACCGGGGCATAACAATCCTCTACTCCTTCGAAACTCTCCTCTTCCTTAGCATTTCGCTCTTTTTCAACCTCTTGTTCAATCCTTGGATGGGCTTCCAAAGTGGGGATGCCATCTATGATGGTGGAGTTGGCTCGGGACTCATTGATCTTCATGAGCTCCTCTGTCATGGAGAACATCTTCGTTTCAACTTCTTCTAATAGAAGTCCTTCCTCCCGGAGGGTAGCAAGATAGTCTTTGAATTCGCTCTTGATTTCGGCTTTTAGATTAGCCGTATCCTCCTTGGCCATCCTCGTGAATGCATCAATTTTTGCTTTTAGAATTTCGATTTCGTCCGTGGCCGGTGGGATATAATCACAAGGATTTGTATGGGTATTATATGGGAAAGAGGGTAGTGTTTCAAAGGAATGAGTAGTATTGTTTTCTAGATGAATTTGTGATGGAGGCGGGTAATAGGTGTTTAGGTGGGAATTGGGGAATGAAAATGGCTCAGGAGTATAGCTTGGGTCGATTGTTCTCATCATTTGTGCAAGCTTACTCTCTATGCTTTGGGATATTTCTTTGGAGCGTAATGAGTCAATATCTTGAAATTTGGGTGATTGTGAAGGGTAATTTTCTTGGAAAGGTGGATGTGGTGTTTCATATGGATATGGGTGATGATTATGTGTATGAAATGGATAGTGATATGGAGGTGGTAATTGGTGGTGTGGAAATGGGTAAGGGTATTGTAACACCCCAATTTTCACATCTAGGATTTATTACAAAATCCTTAATAATACAATACATTGCGGAAGCATCTAACCAGCAGAAAACTGGGTGTTACTGCCACGCTTAGGTATCTCTCCTATACCCAAACGCTAAGGCTAAACTTACAACATCAAATAACCACATCAACATCCAATTAATACATATGGGAATAATTATTGCAGGGTGTCTGTTCTAGGATAGAGTAAACCTCAACCTCAACTTCCATCCTATTCAGAGCTCACGCTAGACAATATCTGTTAAAAGAAAAACACATTGAAGTGTAGTTAGCACGACGGCTAAGTAAGAGAATCCATGGTCACCCAAGATTCAACAAAGGTCTTTAAAACACGTCTCTTAAGACAAAATCATTTCCTTCTCAGGGTCGTTACAGAGTAACCCTTTTCGCATCTTTAAAACTTCCTTAGTTTCATATTAGCAAGCATGAGGCCTTTGGAGAATTCTCATAACTCCCTCTCTGACCACTTAGATCATCGAACTCGGGGTCAGTGGTCATCACCCGGTCTAACACTGATCCCCTGGACGTAAGGTTCGTTAAAATGATTCCTAGCTGGCCTAGCCAGGTCCGTTAAAACAACACCTACCCAGACTTCTGGAGTAACTATACTTTAAGTGTGCACACCCCCATAGGAATACCTCATCCTACGAGTTATATAGTACCCGGCGAATAGACTTCGCCCTGCTGTATGAACTAGTCATACAATATAACACAACGACGAATAGACTTCGCCCTGCAGTATGAATGATCATACAATATAACACAACGACCTCTGGGCAATGGTGAATGATCATACAATATAACACAACGACCTCTGGGCAATGGCACTTAAAGCCACCCGTGGGTCAATCAAGGTCCTCCTCAACTTACTTAAAGCCACCCGTGGGTCAATCAAGGTCCTCCTCAACTTACTTTAGAAACTAAGGTTTTGAAAACATGTCCTCCTCAACTTACTTTAGAAACTAAGGTTTTGAAAACATTATCCTTCCTTCAGTTTTTCTTTCTCAAATCATTTCTTTTAGGCATATTTCTCATTCGAGCCCAATACTTGAAATTGTCTACCTCATTGGAGTAGGGCCTTGCTCCTGTGCAGCATTCTCCTCCTCATTCTCTTCCTCGTCCTCATCATCATCCTCATCAGAAGCCTCTAGATCAGGTGCATCATCACCTCCAAGCTTTAGTTCAGCGGCAAAGAACTCACCCACGGAGAAAGAAATTGTACAACCATTGGATCTCTCCCCCATCAACCGGTTCAGTAGGCCTAACCCGATGCACAATTTAGTAACAAAAGGTCCAATAAACACAGTCTGAACCTTAGGCTTTTACTGGGTCTGGAGCCACTTTCTAGCTTGAACGCCCATGTTGATGCGAACATCATTTTCCATGCACCACATGTAGAATAGATCCTGCTTGTATACCTTGTTGCGGTTTGTGGTTCTGCTTGAGAGATTTATGGCGAAGGCTAATCTGATAGCCTTCAGAGCATTCCGGGTGATGAGTTTTGCCTTCAAATTTGAAGAGTTGTATGGGGCATTGTTTGTGATGCTTCTCCAATATCGTCTAGCAACTTCATCTAAATCAAAATCTTCCTTGAAATCTCTGAAGTATGGTATGGACACGCTCACTGCATCATGAAAACCGAGTGTAACACCCAAAGTGTTGACAGACATACTGTAGTGGTTGCCGAAAAGAGTGAATGAAATAGACTCTCTTGCATTATTGACTTCCCTTCTGATTTCCAAGGTCGCCAAGAATTCATAGGTGACAGGCGCATAGGTGGGTCCTCTCCACTCAAACAGATAGCGGAGCTGTGGGTGCCTAAGAAGTCTATTTACTTCGTTCAAACAACCAAATTCGCTTAAAACATTATCTTCGAAGTAACGGCCAACAGAAAGCTGTTTTCCTTTATAGTTATCCATTGTCGCGAGTTGGATGGGTGTCAAGTGTCGTAGTGATCTTGACCCCGGCTCCTGCAGAGCTGTAGCTTGTTGCCGTGTCCTTGATCGACTCGATTCTCCTACATCATACTTTGATTTCTTCGCAATTTCTTTCAAGCGTCCCATCCTACAAATTATAAAAATTAACATTCATGGTAATTGGCTTTGAATAAGTCACCATTATATTTGTGTAAAATTCCTTGTCAAGATAATGGATTTCAAACATATAGGGCTAAGAATTTTCGAAAATTTCGCCATAGTTTCCCCTATATTTTGGACAATTCTAGCATAAGAATATCAACAATATGATTCCATTATCACACACATGCATAAAATCATCATAAGATATATCGATTTGATAGTCAAATAAGAAGTCAACTACAAAAGTCAAGAATTTCAAAAAGTCAACTTCATCTTCCTCCCCAAATTCAAAATTAGGGTTTGAAATTGAAAATTCAATTTGGGCAATGTAGTATGTGAAAAATCAAATTGATGGCATATAATAGTTCTACAACAAGTTTATTCATCAATTCAAGCATCAATTTCATAATTTAAAGAAGAAATCTAACAAACCCATTTGTTCATCAATGGTGTTCACGCTTGAAGTTCAAAAATATATAACAATCCATCAATGTAACCATCAATAATGAAAGAAAACATCAAAGGATAGTTCTATGAAGCATTATAAACTAATTTAATCATTCAAAACATTCAAAATCATACAAGGCAAAGTAGAACAAATTTTTCATTCAAGCTCTTCCAAACTCATGAATATTCAAGGATAAAGAGTTAAAAAGATGAGAAATTACCTTGATGTTGATGTATTTGATCTTCTTTGAAGGTAAAAAGTAAGAGATATGTTCAAACCTTGAGTTTGGTTCTTCCTTGCGTGGAGAAGAGAAGAGAAAAATGGTGTTTTGGGGCAAAATGGCGTGGAGTGGCCGAACAATGGTTTTAAACCCGTAGGGGGCTTCCACGCCGGTCACACTCGTGTGACCGTGCGTGGGAGCTCTCTGTCTCGCTCCCACGCATGGCTACACGCGTGTGAGCGTGCGTGGAAGGCTACTGCCTCGTTCCCATGCACGGCTACACACGTGTGAGCCTTGTGTTGGTCCACTGCATTATTTTCTCCCGATTTTTGGCTTTGCCTTTCATACCTATGTCCAAACTTAGCCTTTCCAAAGCAATTTTCAGTCCCGACTCCTACAAGTTAGTCCTCAAAACATGGTTCTAAAATGATTACTCCTACAAGTTAGTCCTCAAAACATGGTTCTAAAATGATTGTAGCAATAAGTTAGTCCTCAAAACATGGTTCTAAAATGATTGTAGCAATTTATTAGACCTCAAAACATGGTTCTAAAATGATTGTAGCAATTTATTAGAACAAAAACATTAAAAACGAAAGCATAGAAATAATGTAAAATCATATTATTAAAACCTTGGGTTGCCTCCCAAGAAGCGCCACGGTTTACGTCATTGGCTAGACGCATTATACCTTGGTTTGAATTCAGCCATATTTGTAACACCCCAATTTTCACATCTCGGATTTATTGCAAAATCCCTAATAATACATTGCGGAAGCATCTAACCAGCAGAAAACTAGGTGTTACCGCCACGCTTAGGTATCTCTCCTATACCCAAACGCTAAGGCTAAACTTACAACATCAAATAACCACATCAATATTCCAACTTAATACATATGGAAATAATTCTTCCAGGGTGTCTATTCTAGGATAGAGTAGTCCTCAACCTCGACTTCCATCCTATTCAGAGCTCATCGGGCTTCAGGAGCCCACACTAGACAACATCTGTAAACACATCGAAGTGTAGTTAGCGCGACCGCTAAGTAAGGAAATCCATTGTCACTTAAAAGTAGACAAAGGTTTGAAAACACAAATAATTTGGAAGTTCGTAAAGTTTTTACCCATGATTTGAAAACCTACCTGCAACCAAATGATTCACAGATAGTATAGTAGCGTATATAAGTTAAATCATGTAAAGTTTTCTCAGTTAAATACAATGGCATAACTGCCACTCAAATTATTTGTGTGTCCTTTCAGACAAGTTTGTAAAACTTTCATTTCCAGGAATTTCATCATTTGCAAATAGAACCGCAGCTCTAGTGCTCACAATAATCTGAACCACAGCCCAGAGTAACAATAATTTTCATAGTAAAAAAAATTCACTTAGTTTCCCCTGAGTAAGCACGAGGCTTTCCTTTTTGAACATTTCTCAATTCCCCTTTTCAAACCTTGGGCCGTGGCATTTCCCAGCCTTCCCGTAGGTCTCCTTATCCCAACCTCGGGCCATAGCACTCCAGCCCTCCCGTAGGTCCAACCTTATTCCAACCCCGGGCCGTGGCATTTAAGCCTTCCCGAAGGTCCCCACCTTATTCCAGAAACTAAGGGTTTGAAAACATGATCCTTCCTTCAGTTTTTCTTTCTTAAATCATTTCTTTTGGACATATTTCAGAATTGAGTCCAATACTTAAAATTGGCTACCTCATTAGCCCCTGAAGGATTTTCAAAATACTTTCAGTGCCCGCAGGCTTTTCAAACATCATTTTCTCATCACTCTCATGTAAAGTACACACTTACAAAAAGTAGTATTTTCCCCAAAAATAAGGTTTTGACAACCTGTTTACCAAAATAGCATACGTTCTGCAACGTAAGTTTTATAAACATTTTTATTTGTCGAAAGGCTTTTCAAGCATAGCTCAAGCACGAGCAAAGATTGGAAGAAAGCATAACTGGACACAAGCTGGTCACTCATCGGATACTTCATCATATACAATACTAGGATATTCTTGGATATACTTCATATTCAAGTCCCATACTTGAAATCAATCTAGCTAGTTATACACTTGTATATTCTACTAACACTACATATATCCATTCTTAATACTATTATTATAATAGTACGAACCCATAGTCAACCATTTATAAATCAATCGATTCATAGCACCAGTAATATCAACATCCTTAACCTTGTTCCTTATCATGAATTTCAGTCCATCTTACAATCCAATCCTCATCGGTAATCCATAATCATGGTTCCACCATTAACTAATAATAGATGGTTATCCTTGTCATTATTGTCATTAACAACTTTCACCATCATGATCAACACCATTAGATC
>NC_044922.1:10810175-10844965 GCF_003576645.1 Ipomoea triloba | reverse complement strand
CGAGCCTGACTCTACGTTTAGCTGACGGAACCACACGGTATCCTGAAGGCTTAGCGGAAGATGTTCTAGTAAGAATAGGAAAATTTCTTGTGCCTGTCGATTTTATTGTTTGTAAGATGGGTGATGATGATCCCCATGAATCCTTAATTCTTGGAAGACCATTTCTGGCTACCTGTCGTGCACGAATAGACGTTAGTTCAGGTGAAATTACCTTGAGATTCGATGGACAAGCCACAAATGATGGAAAAGAAAGTGCGAAAGAAGAACCTGATGAAGATGAAAGGGCAAAGGTCAAAGCCAAGATGAAACCAAAACCAAAGTGGAAAAATGATAAGCTTACATGGAAGAAACGTGGGTACCAAAATGCTTCTTACCCACCACCAAGGAATATTGTAACCCCTCGTCTTTTCCGATAAGTTTACGAGTTCGAAAAAAAAATATATTTAGGCTATGACATTTATGAGATGATCTCTCGGTTCTTCAGAAGGATTTTTTTTTAGAGAGGCTAGTTATTAATAAGCTACGATCTACGTACCGGTCGCGAACCGTAAAAATTTTAAGTGAAAAGGAGTTCGGGAATTATTTTTTACCGGCTCAATCTTTCGGACTGCGCTGTTTGTACTGTCCAGAATAGGCAGAACGTGTTGGACGCGGCCCTGGACGCGCGTCCAATGCGCGTCCAGTGGAGTCCAGTAGTTCAGAACTAGGCAGAACCCGTGGACGCGGTAGCGGACACGCGTCCACCGGGCGTCCAAGGCGAAAGTAAGATTAAATGGTGTAAGCTTGATTATTGATTATTGATGTTTAGATGATGTGGTTGTTTGATGTTCGTGAGATCAAACTAAGCTTTGATTGTTGTTGATGTTTAGATGATGGGGTTGTAATGAACCTAAGAGGTTATGAGAATGATGATGATGTTATAACATGTTGATACATGGGTTATGAAATGGTGATAAAGTTAGGATGGTTATTACTGATGATTGTAATGATTATAGATAGTAATTAGAGCTTAATTAAGGACTTAGTAATTACTGATGGATTAACAGTGGAGTTCAGGAGGTAATTAAGCTCTAATTATAGTGATTAAGGACTGATAATAGTTATTAAGGTTTAATGACTAGATGAATAGACGGAATGGTAATTAATATATTATCAAGGTGGGACTAATTATTTGAAGGATTATCTTTGGTGATTATTGTGAGATCTTTGTTATGGGCAATACTCTCTATTTGGTGGTTATGTTGAAAGATTGGAATTACTCCTTTAGAATGAAATTGTTATATGCAAATATTGAGATAAAGATTGTATATGGTGAATTTTGAGGAAATAGTTGTTGAACGACTTTGGATTATGGTTAAGCAATGACTTTGCCTATTAGAAATTTATATATATTTGGATGTGCGATATCCTCAAGTTAGATTTACCAAAGAGATATTTTAAATCCTCAAGTAAACATCAACAATCCCCAAATCAAAAGAATCACTTCCAAGTTCTTAAAATAATAACCAAAGAGAGAATTCCAACCTCTCCAAATAAATTCTAAAGGAGTAATTCCAATCTTTCAACATAACCACCAAATAGAGAGTATTGCCCATAACAAAGATCTCACAATAATCACCAAAGATAATCCTTCAAATAATTAGTCCCACCTTGATAATATATTAATTACCATTCCGTCTATTCATCTAGTCATTAAACCTTAATAACTATTATCAGTCCTTAATCACTATAATTAGAGCTTAATTACCTCCTGAACTCCACTGTTAATCCATCAGTAATTACTAAGTCCTTAATTAAGCTCTAATTACTATCTATAATCATTACAATCATCAGTAATAACCATCCTAACTTTATCACCATTTCATAACCCATGTATCAACATGTTATAACATCATCATCATTCTCATAACCTCTTAGGTTCATTACAACCCCATCATCTAAACATCAACAACAATCAAAGCTTAGTTTGATCTCACGAACATCAAACAACCACATCATCTAAACATCAATAATCAATAATCAAGCTTACACCATTTAATCTTACTTTCGCCTTGGACGCCCGGTGGACGCGTGTCCGCTACCGCGTCCACGGGTTCTGCCTAGTTCTGAACCTACTGGACTCCACTGGACGCGCATTGGACGCGCGTCCAGGGCCGCGTCCAACACGTTCTGCCTATTCTGGACAGTACAAACAGCGCAGTCCGAAAGATTGAGCCGGTAAAAATAATTCCCGAACTCCTTTTCACTTAAAATTTTTACGGTTCGCGACCGGTACGTAGATCGTAGCTTATTAATAACTAGCCTCTCTAAAAAAAAATCCTTCTGAAGAACCGAGAGATCATCTCATAAATGTCATAGCCTAAATATATTTTTTTTTCGAACTCGTAAACTTATCGGAAAAGACGAGGGGTTACAATATTCCTTGGTGGTGGGTAAGAAGCATTTTGGTACCCACGTGTTCTTCCATGTAAGCTTATCATTTTTCCACTTTGGTTTTGGTTTCATCTTGGCTTTGACCTTTGCCCTTTCATCTTCATCAGGTTCTTCTTTCGCACTTTCTTTTCCATCATTTGTGGCTTGTCCATCGAATCTCAAGGTAATTTCACCTGAACTAACGTCTATTCGTGCACGACAGGTAGCCAGAAATGGTCTTCCAAGAATTAAGGATTCATGGGGATCATCATCACCCATCTTACAAACAATAAAATCGACAGGCACAAGAAATTTTCCTATTCTTACTAGAACATCTTCCGCTAAGCCTTCAGGATACCGTGTGGTTCCGTCAGCTAAACGTAGAGTCAGGCTCGTCGGTTTCAAGCATGGTAAGTTCAATTTCTCAAAGAGATTTGAAGACATGACATTAATAGAAGCACCAAGATCAGCAAGAGCGTTTCTAGGTTCCATGTTCTGTATAGAACAAGGAATCAACAAGGCTCCAGGGTCACCCTTCTTTCTAGGGTTCCCCTCAGTCAAGCAAGCCGAAGATTCTTGGCTTAAACAAGTAAAATTATCACAAATGTCATTCTCAAACAACTCACGGCATTCTTTGCAATTGAAATTTTTTTGAATAAAAGCATTAATTGTACCTTCTCGAGCCGTTTCTTTCTCTTTTGAACTATTAATGTTGTCTCGTGGTAGCTCTTTTTCTTTCGGGCATTCTTCCAAAGTGATTTTCTCCTTGTGTTCCTTCATTGATATGGTGCATGAACCGCTCGCATTCTTCAATTCGAGATTAGTTGTAACACCTTGATATTTCAAATAAATTATTTCCCTACAAAGACCCTTGAAATAAAACTATTTTGATTTCTATGGGAATTATTCTATTTATGATTTCAAAATAAACCATTTTAGTAAGAAAATAATTTTAAGACTAATCATGATTTTATGAACCTTATACGTTATATATATATAGATGTACATCATATTAATCTTTAAACCCAAAATTTTATTTTAGACTAACCTGTGATCCATAATATATATATATATATTGAGCCCAAACTCTAACCCAACTTAACCTATCCTATTTTACCTTTACAAAAAATTCAGATTTTAAGACATTAGACCCATTTCTCAAGCCTAAAGATTTTCAACCCAAGCCCAAGGAAATTTTGCTAGAATGTTCTCTAAACTTCTTGAGCCCATGTCTCTTAGTTTAACTTAGGGTTCCTGCCTATTTAAGGAACTACAAAAGCCATTCTTCTTTCCTCCTCACCTCTTGCTACCTAAGGAGAAATACTCAACTCTTTGTCTTAGAATTTCAACTAAAATAGTGAGCTACTCCTCCTTTCTTCCTTTTATTTTCCTTCCTTTCCCTCTTTTATTTCTTCTTCCTTTGCTCTTGACTTATGTATTGCTCTTGTTATGTATGTATTTGGATTTTTGGGTTTTAGACGGTGGTGAAGGTGACCAAGTTGAGAAATAGAAGGGGGGATCTTAGCTTGTGATGCTAGCTTGAAGGTAAGATATCATGGCTGCCCAAAAACTACGTTTTTGCTCCTCTAATTTATTATTCTCTAGTATATATACTCTGTTTTCTTGCCCAAAATATTTTGTTAAGGTTAATGGGTTTGTGTCTTTGGAGCTAGAAATCTGTTTATTTATGTGTGTATGGGTTGTTGTCATTTTAACCGAGTTTTGGAGTTGGAATGGTCTTCTGTTACTCTCTGACTAGGTAGAATTCATCTGCTGTCTGTTTTCATTTTTTTTATTATTTCTTCTTCTACTTTTTGTCGCTGAAATCTTCTACTGTTTGCTGCTAGGCAATTTTGGTCCCAAATTTCAGATTGAACATATATATGTTTATTAACCTGGACGTATGAATATATGTATATACTATTAATTATGGTTATTATTATTTGTTTTCCTTTTCTTTTATTTAATGTTTATAGTTTACTTTAGTATATATTTAGTTAATTAGTTTTACTGTACGTAACATATATATTTATTAGATTCTATTTTATTTCATTATGAATGTATATATGTTTATTAGTCTATTTTTATTTATTTATGACTATTTCATTTTGGTTGAGTTATTATTTTTGGATACCTTATGATATTACAGTTTAATATTATGTGAATTGAGAATGCTTTTTGAGAAGCTAGTACCTATTTTAAAAGGATTATGCGGGTGAGATATATCGTAAATCAAATAATATTGTAAACTCATTATTTTAAAATTGTATATGTTTTTTTTTTTGGAGGACTTGAGATTTGTGGGCTAAGGCCCTATGTTTGAATTTAGTCTGGTAGAAAACATCCTGGACAGTTTTGAGAGGTAACTTGGTAGAAAATATCTTGGGTTACTAGGACTGGTTTACTACCCGCTGGGCTTGGAATCCCAGTTAGGGGGTGTGCACACTTAAGGTAGTGGTCCTGATTCCACCCGTGGTTAAGTGGGGGTTGTGTTGTGTTCAGTAGAGGGTTGTTGTTCACTTAGGGCTTCACTGAGATGATGTCCCTACCCCGCTATTGCAAATTTGAATTTTCCTCCATATGTATACATATATGGTATTGATTATGCTTGAGATGAAACTAAAATTCCTCCCTATTCGTATTATTGTAAGTCTACACTTATACATTGCTATCTTATGAGTAATATTTGAGAATTTTCGTTTTAAACTTGACTATTAGAAATGAATGGATGTTTTGGGAAGAATTATATGTACTCGCATAATCCTATGGTGTGAGTACTCAAGTGTGAAATCTATGTTTTTTTAAAAAAATAAAATAAAATCCCTTACTTTGTAAGGTATAAAGATGTATCTATCTACAAAAGTATATTTATTTGCTAAATTAAATATGCAATTATTTTACGGGGCAGAGTGATTCTTATTTAGCATTTTTTTATGCTAACTTTGTGCTTTTATATGTTTTGGATATAACCTTTTCAGGTCAGGAGTGATGCGTGACTCGAGAGCGCGACTTAGTGCTTGATTCTCCATTATGTTTTGTTTTGTTAGGTTTGATCTTTGGGTTTAGATGTAACCTTTGATACACTTGACTTATGTTTTGGTTAGTTGTGAACTTATTTTCTGTAGATATCTATCATCGTCTACTCGGTGCTAGAACTTTGTTTTTGTAAGACGCACTGGACATTTGGGCTTGTAGAGTTGTATTTTGGGCTATGTTAACTTTTTGAGTTAGCCTTGCACCTGTGACCCGATAGGTGTGGCAGTAACATTGCTAACTTTTAAGAAGTTTGAATGTAATTTTAATTAGTTAAATGAAACTTTATGGGTATTATATCAATTAAGTCTATAATCTCTTTAAGTTTTGGTGGTAAATTTGGGGTGTTACATTAGGACTACAAGAGGTAGTCTTGTTTTTTTGGTCATCTACCTTACATTGACATGTTCCACAGATAGCATCCATTGGATCACATTTCACATGTGTTTCTTCTTTGGCATCAATGGCGTTGACTCTCTCTTTCGAATTGTTTTCAGTATTACTCGGGAGTTGTCCGTAGTGGCGATGTCAGTATTACTCGGGAGTTGTCCGTCTGACATCATCTTAAACATTTGAGAAATTTGATTCTCAATTGTCTTAACTGTGGCCTTAGACTCTTGTCGAAGACTAGAAATTTCTTGTCTAATCTCTTGAGTAATCTCTTGTTTCAGATTTGCCCGATCATTTTTCAGTTCCATGATCGTCCTTGTAAGTCTTTCATCTACTTCACGGATGTCATCACTTCTTTGTTGAGTAAAATCAAGTTGAGAGTCGTATTGTGGCCTGAACTGGGTCATTTGATTTTCATTTTCTTGGTTTTGATTGTACATCAGTCTGTTCTTGTCATTCTGTCCATATGCAGGCTTGTTTCCATAGTTGTATTATCTTTGCGCTTGATATCCATCATTGTTGCTATTGTTCCAACCCTCTCCTTGTTTCCAATTGTTGTTTGATCTTTGGTTTTGTCCATAAGCATTGAAGTTGGAGTTCCTTTGGTAATCTACCGCCTCAACTTGTTCAGATGCAGACGTAGAAGTGCAAATATTGGTGTCATGAGGTCCTCCACAGATATTACAATAAAGTGTCAATGCCATGCAAGGCTTGGGCTTTCCTTCAATTTTTTCTACCATAGCTTGTAGCTTTTTGATTTCGTGATTCATTGCTTCGATTTTGGCCTCGCTCGCCACTCGATTATCAACTTCATAAATTCCTCCATGATCTCCTCTTCGTTCATACCAACAGGATGTGTTCTTGGATATTCTCTCGATTAGTTCCTCAGCTTCGAGACAAAGGCATCGCTGGAGGATGAGTCAAGCGACATTTTTCCTTCATCTGTCAACCCTCCATAGAATGAGCTAATCATGTCCCATGGGTGCATCAGATCTTGTGGTCATTGCCTTTTAAGAACTTTGAATCTTCGCCAAGCCTCTCCCAAACTTTCAAGTCTTCCTTGTTTGAATTCTTGTATCAGCCTTCTAATCCTCATAGTTTTTCCAATGGGAAAGAACTCGTTCATGAATTTACGATGCAACTGTTGCCACGTTCTAAAATGATTGTCGTCTTGCCTTTCCAACCATCGTGCTGCCTCTCCTATAACTGAAAATGGGAATAATTTGAGTCGAACTATTTCCTCGCTAACACCTTCTTGTTTGTACATCCCGCATGCTCGTATAAACCTTGTGATGTATGTGTTGGGATCTTCAGATGGTAATCCCGAATATTGACTGTTTTGAACCAGTGTGAGAATAGTTGGATGCACGTGAACGTTGACATTCTCCATTGGAGGTACATATGTAACACCCCGGCTTGGCTATACCGAACATCCGGAGTAGTTACTGCCACACCTAGACCGAACCCAGCCGAATCCATACGGAGTTCACTCTAGGTGCACAGGCTAAGAGAAAGGAAAACTGTTTCACAACATCATCGTTATCCAACATATCTTCATATATAAACCCCTACAGAACGCGAACCAAGGGAGAAGATTTAATGGGAATGCTGGTCAGAGGCCCGCACAGATAGGAAACAAAATGGTCAACTCTTAGTCAGTAAATCCGGGAAGACCAACAAACGTAGCATCTGGTTCCAACCACAAAGGGAAGCAAGTGATGGGAGAAGGTAGCACGGGGAATCAAGGCAGAATTTACGTCGTCAATAGCACTCAGGCTCAGGCTAACGACGCCGTAACTGGTACATTTCCCATAAACTCAGTACCTGGAATAGTGTTATTTGATACAGGAGCTACCAATTCATTTATATCATCTGCATTTGCTGATAGACTGAAATTAAGGCCTACTATTGAGCTAGATCTAAATGTCAAAACTGCTTCGGGAATAGTAGTAGCCTGTAGAAATGGTTATGATAACATTGCGATAGAAATAGCTGGAACTAACTGTCCCGGAAACCTCGTGCGTTTTGAACTTGAGGGCATCGATGTAGTACTCGGGATGGATTGGTTGGATAAGTATAAAGCTCGGATCGTGTGTGATGAGCGGAAGGTTGTGCTACGAGGACCAGAGGGGAGGAGAATATCCTACCGAGGGATTGACAAGCAACACGAGTCCAGGTTGTTGACAACGCAGAAATTGAAGAAGTACGTGCACCAGGGATGTGAAGTATACCTCTGTTTGGTGCAAGGTGCCGAACCAGAAAAACTTGAGATCGATCGAATCCCCGACGATCTCACGGAAATGCCGCCGGAAAGAGAAGTGGAATTTACCATTGATCTCGTACCAGGAACCTCACCTATCTCGAAAGCGCCTTATCGAATGGCACCGAAAGAGATGGAGGAACTGAAGGCACAATTGGCGGAATTATTGGAGAAAGGATTTATTAGACCAAGCGTGTCGCCTTGGGGTGCACCGGTACTGTTCGTTAAGAAGAAGGATGGGAGTCTTAGATTGTGCATCGATTACAGGGAACTAAACCGAGTCACAGTAAAGAACAAGTACCCATTGCCCAGGATCGATGATCTATTCGATCAGTTGAAAGGAGCAGGAGTGTTCTCAAAGATTGACTTACGGTCAGGGTATCATCAAGTGCGAGTCGCGAAGGGGGATGTGCCTAAAACAGCATTTCGGACGAGATATGGGCACTATGAATTCACGGTCATGCCATTCGGAGTGACTAACGCCCCAGGAACCTTTATGGACTTGATGAACCGAATTTTCCTTCCATATTTGGATAAATTTGTCGTCGCTTTCATAGATGACATCTTGGTTTACTCTGAGACACCGGAGGATCACAAGGAACATCTTCGGACAGTGTTACAGACACTAAGGGAAAAGAAACTTTTCGCAAAATTGTCAAAGTGCGAATTTTGGAAAAGAGAAGTTGCTTTTCTGGGACACGTAATCACCCAAGAAGGAATAGCAGTGGACCCAGCTAAGATACAAGCTGTAATTGAATGGGAAGCACCCAAATCAGTTACGGAAGTCCGTAGTTTCTTAGGTTTGGCGGGTTATTACCGAAGATTTGTTCAGGACTTCTCAAAGATAGCAAGGCCGTTGACAAACCTGCTCAAGAAAACGACCAAGTATAGTTGGAGCGAAGAATGTGAGCAGGCATTCCAAGAACTTAAGACGAGATTGAGAACTGCTCCAGTATTG
The DNA here is from genome assembly GCF_003576645.1 of Ipomoea triloba. Lineage (NCBI taxonomy): Eukaryota > Viridiplantae > Streptophyta > Magnoliopsida > Solanales > Convolvulaceae > Ipomoea > Ipomoea triloba. The sequence goes on along the minus strand of NC_044922.1, from coordinate 10,835,912 downwards.
ACTTTACCTGTTGGAGCGAAAGGTTACGAGTTGTACACGGATGTATCTCACAAGGGACTAGGATGCGTTTTGATGCAAGATGGAAGGGTAATAGCGTATGCTTCTTGTCAATTAAAAACTCATGAAGCTAACTACCAGACACATGACTTAGAACTGGCAGCCGTGGTATTTGCTCCCAAAATTTGGCGACACTATCTCTATGGAGTCTCATGCAAAATTTATACGGACCACAAGAGTTTAAAGTAAATCTTTACTCAGAGAGACCTTAATTTAAGGCAAAGGAGATGGTTGGAGTTGATCAAGGATTATGACTTGGAAATCCAATACCAGGATGGCAAAGCAAACAAGGTAGCTGATGCCTTGAGTCGGAAATCAAACCATGCTCTTTGGGTATTACCCGAACAATTATGGGAGGATTTTCAAAGACTCAATTTGGAGATACAGATGTGTGGTCAGGTGGAACAAGAAATAAAATTATATTACATGTCGGCCACTCCAACCCTGTTTCAGGAAGTCAAACAAGCACAAGAAGAGGACAATTGGGTAGGGAGCATCAGAGAGAAGATGGTTGATGGAAAACATGGTCCATTTGAGTTACACCCAGATGGGAGTGTAAGATTCCTAGGTAGGTGGATAATACCAAAAGGGTGTAAGAAGATAATGGAACAACTAATGAAGGAAGGTCATTATACACCCTATTCAGTTCATCCTGGTGGGGATAAACTGTATAAGGACTTGAAACAAAACTTCTGGTGGTCGGACATGAAGAAGGATGTAGCTGAATTTGTGGCTAAATGCTTGAACTGTCAAAAGGTCAAGGCGGAAAGAAGTAAACCAAAAGGATTATTGCAGCCATTAGAAATTCCGCAGTGGAAATGGGACTCAATCTCGATGGATTTCGTGGGAGGATTGCCTAGAACCAAGTCTGGAAACGATCAGGTGTGGGTTATTGTCGATCGACTGACTAAAACAGCGAGGTTCATTCCAATGAACAAGACATGGTCAATGGAAAGGTTGGCAAGAGCCTATATTAAACACGTGGTTAAATATCACGGAGTAACGCAAGATATCGTTTCAGACCGAGACTCACGATTTCTATCACGTTTTTGGGAAGCGTTGCAATTGGCGATGGGCACTCAGCTCAAATTAAGTACAACTTTTCACCCTGCCACTGATGGCCAAACGGAGCAAACGATACAGACATTGGAAGATATGCTCAGAGGTTGTGTGCTTGACTTCCAAGGTTCATGGGATGAGCAGTTGGATGTAATAGAATTTTCCTATAACAACAGCTATCATGCAAGTATAGGAATGGCTCCTTATGAAACGCTGTATGGGCGAAAATGTCGAAGTCCTCTATGTTGGAGTGACAAGAGCGACGTTGTTATACTTGGACCTCAGTACCTACAAGAGACTACTGAGGCAATCAAGGTGATTCGAGAGAGGATGAAAATTGCACAGGATCGTCAAAAGTCCTATGCCGATTTGAAACGACAATTCACTGAACATCAAGTTGGAGAGAAGGTGCTATTGAAAATTTCACCAACTAAAGGAGTCAAAAGATTTGGGAAGAAAGGAAAGTTGAGTCCTCGATATATAGGACCCTATGGAATCTTGGAAAGGATAGGAAATTTAGCCTATCGACTGACCCTACCAATTGAGCTTGACCGGGTGCATAATGTATTTCATGTTTCTCAACTCAAGCGGTATGTGCCTGATGCATCCCATGTATTGGAACCTGAGGAATTGGAGATANATTATGCATGTTATGACTAAGTGTGAGCCTCCTACTTAGTTAAGTTGGGATTGGATGAGTTGTAAGGGTGAAAATTTGTTACGAGCCTGCGAACCGCTGAATTTCGCGATGTACTGGAAAATTTCGATTTTGGTGGTTAATGACGGGATTATTTTTTTTGAATAATTTTGGTATTAAAATTTTTCCGAATTAAGTGATTTTCCACCGAGCATTCATCTGATTTAATCCCTAACTGTATAGTAATTCTTATCTTTAGGAACTTACCATGGAATAGTGACAAGTGTCACAATTTTTCACCATGTGGGTAAATATTAATTTTTAAGAGATGATTTGGATAGGAATTAATCTAGCTTAGCCTCCAAGTCTTACATTCACTCCCTTTGGCCGAAAAAAATTAAGGAAAGGAGAGAGAAAAATAGATCCCATCTTCATCTTCATTCTTGTTCAAGACTCCATTACTCCATAGCTAAAATCCTTCACCAAGCTCTTCAACACTAGGTAAGCTTTGTAAATATTCGGTTTAAAGGATTAGAATTCTTTCTAGAACTTAATCATAAGCTAAGAATTCTTGAAAATGTTGTTATTATGGTGTAAATTGTTTAGGACCTTCGGTGGATATTGGGAGTATAAGATTTCAACACTTTCTACGGTTTTAAAGCTTCTAAAAAGGTAAGGAATCCCTTCAGTCGGTTTAGTCACTTGAAAATGGGCAATTGCTAGTGAACTATGAGACTAGGAATTTTATGTGAAAATTATGTGTTTAACTTGAGGATCTCTTAGATGGTTCAAGAAATTACTCCTTGAGTTTTTGGTAATTTTTGCGTACATGTTCATAGTTAATATATGCATGTATATGTTGCATTTATGTCCATTTAAACTTATACTTGTGAAAATAGTGGAAAATCGGGACGTTACAACCCCGTTCTTGCGGCCCGAAGTGGGCAGAATCGGATGGACGCGGCAGTGGACGCGCGTCCACCGCAGAAGAAGGCTTCGGCGTCACGGCCGAAAGGCCGGACGCAACCACGGACGCGCGTCCATAGCGTCCAGATTTCGGCGACAAATGCCGAACCAGCGGACGCTGCTCAGACGCACGCGTCCGCCGTGCGTCCGCTGCTGCGGGCAATCGCGAGTCCGCGCGACGCGAACTTGTTTTCGACCAAACTTTTCCCCGATGTTTTTATCCCCGAGTGATATGATGTTTGGAAGTCCTACGGGCAACCGAGTAAATCTTTGAAAGCTCGAATATTAATTTTTTTGTAAATTATATTCACTAACTTGGAGAAAAAAAATGTTTTCAAACCCTTAGTTTCTGGAATAAGGTGGGGACCTTCGGGAAGGCTTAAATGCCACAGCCCGGGGTTGGAATAAGGTTGGACCTACGGGAGGGCTGGAGTGCCATGGCCCGAGGTTGGGATAAGGAGACCTACGGGAAGGTTGAGAAATGCCACGGCCCAAGGTTTGAAAAGGGGAATTGAGAAATGTTCAAAAAAGAAAGCCTCGCGCTTACTCAGGGGAAACTAAGTGAATTTTTGACTATGAAAATTATTGTTACTCTGGGCTGCGGTTCAGATTATTATGAGCACTGGAGCTGCGGTTCTATTTGCAAATGATGAAATTCCTGGAAATGTGAAATTTTGCAAACTTGTCTGAAAAGGGCATGAAAATGATTTTGAGCGGCAGTTATGCCATTATTCTTATTTGAGAAAAGCTTTACATGATTTAACATTTATACGCTATTATGCTATCCATAAATCGTTTGGTTGCAGGTAGATTTTCAAATCATGGGTAAAACTTATAAAGCTTTCAGATTATCTATGTTTTCAAACCTTTGTCTATTCTTAAGTGACAATGGATTTTCTTACTTAGCCGTGTCGCTAACTACACTTCGTTGTGTTTCTTATCAGATGCAGTCTAGTGTGGACTCCTATAGCCCGGGGAACTCTAATAGTTCCTCAGAGTTCTATTTTCCCCTCTATGACTATGATAACTATGTACAGTTGTTGGCGGGTGATGACCCGTATGCCCCAGGTCCTCCTGCTCCAGTCTATGCTCCCGACTCGGTTCATGCTTCGGACTCGGTCTATGTTCCTGCTCCTCCTTCTCCGCAGTACAGCCCTCCCCCAGCTTACCCAACTACACCCTCTCGCGTTCCGGTTCGCAGTAGTCAGCCGACTTTTCTGGATAGAGCCCATTCTAGGTTTGGGTTTTATCCCATAGAAGTGTTAGAGGGGAGTGATCCCCTAGAGTTCGTTGTCTTTTATCCCTATCCGTGGGATCCCAGTCCTTCGGAGCTTTGGGATGAGTGGTCAATGGTGAACACTCCTTGCTACTTTTTGGACCATTTCACCTGGTTCGCGGGTGAGTGGCATCTACTATGGGGAACGTACACCGGACCGGTGTACCGCCTCTTAGAGTAGTTGGCTGGTTGGGAAAGTTTTGGGAGGAACTCTTTTGTGTCTACATCCTTTTTGTAGCCATGATGAACTTAGTTGGCTAGTAAGTTTGTAATTAAACTCTTGTATATAGTGGTAGCTAGTGCAGCTACCCCTTTTGCTCACATATATATATATATGAAGATATGTTGGGTAATGATGATGTTGTGAAACAGTTTTCCTTTCTCTTAGCCTGTGCACCTAGAGTGAACTCCGTATGGATTCGGCTGGGTTCGGTCTAGGTGTGGCGGTAACTACTCCGGATGTTCGGTATAGCCGAGCCGGGGTGTTACAACATAGATCGAGTTGTGCATGGTAAAATCCGGAGTCATGTAATCTGCAATTGATCTTTGTGGTTCTTGAGGATTTCCATAATATTCCTCTTCACGATTGTTCTCTTGGTTGTTTGCTCTATTAGCTTGTGGTTCTTCAATGATTGGTTCTTCATGGTTAATCGGTACTTGTGGATTAATTGGAACTGGAGGTGGATTTGGTACTGTTGTGCCTCTTCCTTGTGGATTTCTTGTTGCGCTTGATGAAGCCATTAGTGATCCTTGGGTATTTTTCCTTCTAGTTGCTCTATTAATTTCAGGAATGTAGGGTAGTAAACCTTGATTTCCTTTTGCTCGCGTGTGCATTCACCGAGTAAAATTATCAATGAAACGAAAATTTCCACAATTGACTAGAAGTAGTCAATTGGGTTAGTAGCAAAAACAAGTAAAAACAAAACAAAATTAAATGGAATGGATTAACATTTCTCAAATCTAACATTCATGCAATCAAAGTAAACAAAAACATATGACAACCTATTGCCCTCCCCGGCAACGGCGCCAGTTTTGAAGAAGCGGTATTGTGTGGGGGTTGATTCGTCAAAAGATATTTATGTTAAAACGGAAAGTCTGTGACTCCCCGAGTGTCGGTCTCGAAGAAGGGACGTGGAGGTGTGTCAAACGTTCGGGAGTTTACTTGATTGGATCATGCATAGGATTCGAGTGTGAAATAAGGGTATCTCGGAGTCTTATCAATGTGCTTAGAGAGTAAAATGTCTTGCTTGAGGACAAGCAAGAAACAATGTGTGGAAAATTTGATAAGACTCCAAGATACCCTTATTTCAGGCACATTTTAGGGTGTTTTATCGTGTCTATAACATCCTTACTTGGTAAATTATGTGCGTAAATGCTTGAAAATCACTAACTGATGCACAAAAGCTACTTTTAGCTTAAAGAAGTAAAACAGGAGCCCTGGGAGCAAATAGGACCAAAAGTTGAGCTTAAAGAGCAAACCAGGCAAGAGCGGAGCCTCGGAGTACCAAACTGGAAGGCCACACGCGTGTGAGCAGGCATGAAAACTTTCAAGAAGCTTCCCACGCACGCTCACACGCGTGTGAAAGGCGTGGAGACGGTGATGCGCGAATTTCAGCTAGGGTTGTCATTTCAGAGACTATTTAAACCCCTTTGATAAATTTCCAAAGGAGGTTCCCAGAAATTTAGTTTTCCTTTTCTTAGTTTTTCCTTTGGAGAACTTTCTCCATTTTTCTTAGCTTTTTAGATTAGATCAATCTCCATTGTAGCAAGACAATAAGCTTGGATTGAAGATCTTCTTCTAGGTGATCTCTATTTCATTTCTATAATTTTAGCTATCTTGTTCTTGGATTAAATTAGCTTTTGCTTGAATTTGATATTATGAGTAGCTAGTTTAGTCTAGGGATTTGGATTATATGATTTGAATATTGCTTGTGTGATGATCTTATTTCTATATCTTGGATCTATGAGTTTGTGTTGATGGATTATCTGTTCTTGTCTATTGATTGTTGTTTTGATGAGATCTTGTTTGGATTTGGCCAATCTAGATGAGAGATTGAGCTCTTGACTCTTTCATGTCTTTGATTAGAGTTAGGATTTGAAGCTTGACACAATCATAGTTCCTATGGACTTCTTAAGAATAGTAGGATAGTGTGTAGCCTAAGTGTTTGATGAAATTCCTCTTAGAACTTTGGATGCTTGAAGGCACTCCTAAGTCAAAGAAGCCTTAGTACACAAGGTGGAAAAGGACTAAGACAACACACTCTTGAATAGACAATATCCTAGCAATCCTAATCCATGACCTTAGACACTCCACTATGCAATATTCATGAACACTATCCAATCCCTACCCCCTTTTACATATTCACAAAATCACTTTTACTTTACTACTCTCTTGCACTCAAATCAACCAAATGAGCTACTCTCACTCACAAATCCACCCTTCACCACACTCAAATCCTATGCATGATCCAATCAAGTAAACTCCTGAACGCTTGACACACCTCCACGTCCCTCCTTCGAGACCGACACTCGGGGAATCACAGACTTTCCGTTTTAACATAAATATCTTTTGACACCTCAACCCTACGCAAAATACCGCAATGTCAAAAATGTATGTTTATGATTGTACATATGGAATATATATATCATGATAAACATATATATGGAACGGAATAGAACGCAAGCCTTACTTGCGTTCTACTAATGAAATATTTTGTGTTTACGGGCACTGCAAAATTATGAAAAAGGCGTGCATAGAAAACGCAACTTACAATTGCGTTTTTAGGACGTAAAGTTTTACTCTTTAACCCAAAATTATATTAACGCAGTTTGTGTGGATGCAGTACAACATTGAGACATTGCCACAATGTTATCGGGAAGGGCAATATATTTGGACAACCCGTGTGCCTTTGCTCTATTTTTTTGCTGTTGAGTGGCAATATCTAGACAGGGTGTGTCGACAATTTGGTGGATACCAAGAGATTCCACCAAATGTCGAGTACAATCAACAGCTTCATAAATATGATGGTCGCCAAAGGAGTGAACAATGGGATATATTTCATAATGATTATGTACTAATGTGGCAACAACGTACGGAGCGCTTAACTGTCATTGCTCTACATGCACCCCTGGGTCCATCTGCAAGTCCACTATAAGATCATTGGTTCTACCAGTATGGTCACAGATTAATTCGCAATCTGGATCATCATCAACCCGAAGGGTATTTGCAAACGGCCCCTTCATATATTGCAACGGTGAATCTCATTAACTTTTAACTACAACCAAAAGAATAAATAATTTCAAGATAAATACAATGTATTTGATACGTGCTTTACACTTTCCAATTTTTAGGTTGGAGCTTTAAGGCATATTAGTATTGCTGGCGACGTGGCGGAGGAGCGTGGAGAAAGCAATGATTACACGAATGTGATGCAAAACATTGCAAGAAATGAACATGTTAGGTTAAGGTACGGTTATATTTTGCATTTTCCTAGAAACGACCAGGAATTTATGTACGAGCCTATACCACAAGTTCGCAGCCCGGATCAACATAGAGATTTAAACTTGTTAATAAAATTACTAAGTGAAAATTATCTTGAAACTCCCTAAATTATACCAAGTTCTTGTGACAATTTTGTTAGCTCAGCAGATAGTTCAAAAACATGTTCTCTTAAGATGTTTTAGGTTTATTATAGTTTAGTTCAATAAATAGTTCAGAAGACTTGGAAGGCTTTGAAGACAGCTCACTGAACGAAGCACTGTACCAGAGCAAGAAAGATGTTCAGGGTTGGTTACAGAGACTCCAACAACTTACCAGAATCAGAGCAAGATATATAAGAGACAAATCCCTTGTGATCCAGTTGGGAGAATTTACTCTGAAGATCAAAACGTGAGGTTTCCATTTACGTGATTACAAGAAATCTTGACAAAGCTTACCTTTGATTCAAGATACATCTTCTCGGTGAAGTTTATTGGGCAAGCATTCACTCTGAACGCCATTCGTGCTATCATTGAGGGGGAGCCTCAATTCAAGAAGATCGGGAGATCATGTTCTTGTCAACTCTTCAAGGTTGAACTCTAGATTGGAGCCTATGAAGATTTTCTAGAGTTACCGCGTGATTCTCGACTGTAAATTGGTGGTACATTTCACAGTGTTTATCAATGAAGAGTTGGGCAATCAGAGTGATGCCCCCCAGATGTAGGAATTGAGATTCTGAACTGGGTTACCAATTTCTGGTGTTTTTACTGCTTTAATATCTGCTTATTCATGATTGCATTTTAACAAGCATTGTTCTTATCTCTGCACTAGACCAGTAAGTAGTTAAGGGTCTTCTAATAAATCTAGCAATTAGGTTTAATCATTGGGAGACTCTTTCAATCTCTTAGACCTTGATTGGGGCAGTCTAAGATTTCACTTGGTATCAGAGCGCAGTCTCAAGGCTATTCTCTTGATATACGATCCTTTGAAATTCTATGTTTTCCTTTTTCTTTAACTTTGTTCTTCAAAGATTGTTTGTTGTGTTTACAAAAGAAGGTATGGAAGGGCAAGCTAGACCTCCTCAACTGATCGGCACCAACTATGCTTACTGGAAGGCGAGAACCAGGATCTATCTCCAAGCACAAGGTGTAAATGTGTGGAAAGCTGTTACTCATGGGTGTACTCACCCTAAAAGGATTCAAGAAGACAAGTCTGAGATCCTGGCTCCGGTTGAACAATGGACTGTCGAAGAAATCAATAACAGTGATAACAACAACAAGGCATTGAATACAATTACTCGATCGCTCGATGAAGGTCAATTTGGATTAATCGCTGGATGCAGCACTGCAAAAGATGCTTGGGAGATTCTTGAAAAGCTTTATGTGTAATACCCCGTATTTTATTAACATTATCCTAAGGCGTTGACATTCCTAAGTTATGATCTTCAGATATTTCAAAAGAATTTTTATAAGTGAGTATAGTTGTTATTAAGCTGCGAACCTACGTACCGGTCACGAACCGTAAAAATTTTAGGAGCTGGTGTTCGGACCCGTTTGTCTTAGGAAATGAATTATTAGACACGATACTATTATTCTTGAATTTCCTATTTAATTAAATCAGCTCATAGCAGCGAAAATTTATTTTGATCGTACATCGCTAAATTTCGCGGTGTACCGAACCTAGCCCAATTTTGAGGGTTAGTCTGGAATAAATTTTTAGTTTCGGAAATTATTCTATCTGGATTATTTTCCACCGAAACTTTATCTGTTTGGACCCCAACTGATAAGGTTGGAGATATTTTGTTATTTTATTATTTTTCCCTTAATCTTATCTTATAAGGGATATTTATATGTTGAGATAAGAATGAAGAAATTTCATGTCTTCATTTCCCATTCCCATTTCGTGAGAAAAGAGAGAGAGAGAGAGGGTGATCCTTTCATCTCCTTCACCATTTTCTTCCATCAATTTCCATAGCCAAAATCCTTCTCAAGTGTCAATTTTGTTCGGTAAGACTTCGATTTTATTCGGTAAAAAGCTTTATATCCCTTCCTAGATCTTGAATCTAAGCTTAGTTTCTTAAAATATTGTGTTATGGTGTTGATTTTGATCCTAGGATTTTAAGGTGAAATTGGAGGAATCAACTCCAAAAGTCTTCTACGAGGATTAGAAACCCGGTCGAGGTAAGGAATCCCTTAAGTTGGTTTAGTCACTTGAAATTGGATAATTGATTGTTTGGTTGAAATATATGGATGTATATGCTTGTATATGTTATGATTATGTCCATATAGGCTTACTTATGAAAATATTGAAAAATCAAGATAGATTTCTGGCAGTAACTTCCGAGATTTATTGGGAAAATTTGGTAAGGTATTTTGATTCGATTTTCTTCAGATATGTAGTTCAATAAGTGTAGAACCTGCCTATAAAATTTCATAATGATCGGAGTAGTATAAGTATGGTTTTCGAATTTTTCTCCAAAACTGGTCCAGAGAGAGAAAAATTCCAGACAGCACACTGCCAAGGGCAAAAATGGAATTTTCTGTGTTTATTCGCGAACCAAAATGACCAAAACTTTTTATGGACATCAAGTACTATGAGTTGGTGAAAAAGAGTTCGGGAACTATTTTTACCGGCTCAATCTTTCGGACTGCGCCAAGCTGAATTACTGTCCAGAATAGGCGGAACGTGTTGGACGCGGCCCTGGACGCGCGTCCACTGCGCGTCCAGTGGAGTCCAGTAGGTTCGAGAGTAAGATCAAATTGTATAAGCTTTGATTATTATTATTGATGTTTAGATGATGGGGTTGTAATGAACCTAAGAGGTTATGAGAATGATGATGATGTTATAACATGTTGATACATGAGTTATGAAATGGTGATAAAGTTAGGATGGATATTACTTATGATTGTAATGATCATAGATAGTAATTAGAGCTTAATTAAGGACTTATTAATTAATGATGGATTAACAATGGAGTTCAGGAGGTGATTAAGCTCTAATTATAGTGATTAAGGACTGGTAATAGTTATTAAGGTTTAATGACTGGATGAATAGACGGAATGGTAATTAATATATTATCAAGGTGGGACTAATTATTTGAAGGATTATCTTTTGTGATTATTGTGAGATCTTTGTTATGGGCAATACTCTCTATTTGGTGGTTATGTTGAAAGATTGGAATTACTCCTTTATAATTTATTTGGAGAGGTTGGAATTCTCTCTTTGGTTATTATTTTAAGAACTTGGAAGTGATTATTTTGATTTGGGGATTGTTGGTGTTTACTCGAGGATTTAAAATATCTCTTTGGTAAAGATATTATGGTTTAAAGGAATTTTGAGTGGTGATGATATTACGATGTTTATTAAGGAAATTGTTATATGGAAATATTGAGATAAAGATTGTATATGGTGAATTTTGAGGAAATAGTTGTTGAACGACTTTGGATTATGGTTAGGTAATGACTTTACCTCAAGTTACGATCTAATGGTGTTGATCATGGTGGAAGTTGTCAATGGCGATAATGACAAGGACAACTATCTATTATTAATTGATGGTGGAACCATGATTATGGATCACCGACGATGATTGGATTGTAAGATGAACTGAGATTCATGATAAGGAATAAGGTTAAGGATGTTAATATTAATGGTGCTATGAATCGAATGATTCATAAATGATTGACTATGGGTTCGTACTATTATAATAATAGTATTGAGAATGGATATATGTAGTGTTAGTAGAATACATAAGTATCCGATGTGTGTCCAGCTTGTGTTCAGAGGTGCTTTCTTCCAAAATGGTTTTGGGAACTATGTTGAAAAGCCTTTGGGCAAGTAAAAATGTTTATAAAACTTACGTTGAAAAACGTACGCTATTTTCGTATATAGGTTGTCAAAACCTTATTTTTGAGGCAAATACCATTTTTTTAGTGAGTGTGTACCTCACTTGATTGATGAGAAAATGATGTTTGAAAAGCCTGCGGGTGATGAAAGTGTTTTAAAATCCTTCAAGGCTAATGAGGTAGCCAATTTTAAATATTGGACTCAATTGCGAAATATGTCCAAAAGAAATGATTTGAGCAAGAAAACTGAAGGAAGGAAAATGTTTTCAAACCCTTCGTTCTAGTAAAAGTGGTGAAGGACCTTGTCTTGTAGCCTACGGGATAAAGAGCTTAAAGTGCCTTTCTCGTATGGTGGTTATGTTATTGTATGACCAGTTCATACTGTTGTGGGCGAAGTCTATTCGCCGAGTACTATATCACCCGGAAGGAAAAGGGTCTCCTGCGGGGGTGTGCACACTTAAGTATAGTAACTCTATTTTCGGGTAGGAGTCGTTCTTATGAACCTAGTGAGGCTAGCTAGGAATCATTCTAACGCTCCTATAAGTCCAGGGCATCAGTATTAGACCGGGCGATGACCACTGAACCCGAGTTGAACGATCCAAGTGGTCAGTCAAAAGTGGAGAAAGAATACTCCAGAGGCTTCACACTTTCTATCGAGGACCAAGTGGATTTTGAAATATGAATGTAGTTACGCTGTAGCTACGGAAAAGAGATGGTGAAAAGTGAAAATACCCAAGGGTTGTGGGTGATCTCTCTTTGAAAAGTGAAAACTGATGAGAATTTCCTTATGAAACTAAGGAAGTTTTAAAGCTGAGAAAGAAATGATTTTGTCTTACGAGACAGGTGGATGTTGCTTCACTAAACTCTTTTTTTATGCAAAGTCTTTATTGTTAACTTATTTGTAGGTGAAATCTCATCAATTGGGTACAAGTTACCAAAATTCTTTTATGCGTGTTTTCAAACCTTTGTCTACTTTTAAGTGACAACGGATATCCTTACTTAGCCGTCGCGCTAACTGCACTTCAATGTGTTCTTATCAGATGCAGTTTAGTGTGGACTCCTGTAACCGATGAGCTCTAAATAGGATGGAAGTGCAGGTTGGGGTCTACTCTTTGATGTAGACAGGGATTGTTGTTAATGTTGTAAGTTTAGCCTGTGCACTTAGAGTGGAGTTTGTCAAAGAAGTGATAGAATTCACTCTAGGTGTGGCGGTAGCACCCAGTTTTCTGCTGATAAGATGTAAGCTTCCGCAGCATATGAATATTGATTTGTAATTAATGTAAGAGTTGAAAATTGGGGTGTTACAATATGAAGGAGATTCGTCTGTTAAACAAACCAAGATGCAACAAGTTCTCACCAGATTTGAGGAATTACGCATGAAAGATGAAGAAACCATTGTTGAATTCAATGCTAGGTGTAACCCCTCACCTATTCCGATAATTTTTGAGTTCGAGGAATAAATATTTTTATTTTAAGCTACAATATTTATGAAATGAACCCTGGTACTTTCAGAAAATATTTTTTTTTAAAATAGTTATTAATAAGTTACGATCTACGTACCAGGCACGAGCCGTGAAAATTTTAGGGACACATATTTGGTTCGAATTTCCATAAGAAATGGATTATATTGCATAATGTGATTAATTATGAACATTCTACTTATTGGAGAGGTTGGAATTCTCTCTTTGGTTATTATTTTAAGAACTTGGAAGTGATTCTTTTGATTTGGGGATTGTTGGTGTTTACTGAGGATTTAAAATATCTCTTTGGTAAAGATATTATGGTTTAAAGGAATTTTGAGTGGTGATGATATTACGATGTTTATTAAGGAAATTGTTATATGGAAATATTGAGATAAAGATTGTATATGGTGAATTTTGAGGAAATAGTTGTTGAACGACTTTGGATTATGGTTAGGTAATGACTTTACCTCAAGTTACGATCTAATGGTGTTGATCATGGTGGAAGTTGTCAATGGCGATAATGACAAGGACAACTATCATATTATTAGTTGATGGTGGAACCATGATTATGGATCACCGACGATGATTGGATTGTAGATGAACTGAGATTCATGATAAGGAATAAGGTTAAGGATGTTAATATTAATGGTGCTATGAATCGATTGATTCATAAATGATTGACTATGGGTTCGTACTATTATAATAATAGTATTGAGAATGGATATATGTAGTGTTAGTAGAATACATAAGTATCCGATGTGTGTCCAGCTTGTGTTCAGAGGTGCTTTCTTCCAAAATGGTTTTGGGAACTATGTTGAAAAGCCTTTGGGCAAGTAAAAATGTTTATAAAACTTACGTTGAAAAACGTACGCTATTTTGGTATATAGGTTGTCAAAACCTTATTTTTGAGGCAAATACCATTTTTTAGTGAGTGTGTACCTCACTTGATTGATGAGAAAATGATGTTTGAAAAGCCTGCGGGTCTGAAAGTGTTTTGAAAATCCTTCAGGGGCTAATGAGGTAGCCAATTTTAAATATTGGACTCAATTGCGAAATATGTCCAAAAGAAATGATTTGAGCAAGAAAACTGAAGGAAGGAAAATGTTTTCAAACCCTTCGTTCTAGTAAAAGTGGTGAAGGACCTTGTCTTGTAGCCTACGGGATAAAGAGCTTAAAGTGCCTTTCTCGTATGGTGGTTATGTTATTGTATGACCAGTTCATACTGTTGTGGGCGAAGTCTATTCGCCGAGTACTATATCACCCGGAAGGAAAAGGGTCTCCTGCGGGGGTGTGCACACTTAAGTATAGTAACTCTATTTTCGGGTAGGAGTCGTTCTTATGAACCTAGTGAGGCTAGCTAGGAATCATTCTAACGCTCCTATAAGTCCAGGGATCAGTATTAGACCGGGCGATGACCACTGAACCCGAGTTGAACGATCCAAGTGGTCAGTCAAAAGTGGAGAAAGAATACTCCAGAGGCTTCACACTTTCTATCTAGGACCAAGTGGATTTTGAAATATGAATGTAGTTACGCTGTAGCTACGGAAAAGAGATGGTGAAAAGTGAAAATACCCAAAGGTTGTGGGTGATCTCTCTTTGAAAAGTGAAAAGTGATGAGAATTTCCTTATGAAACTAAGGAAGTTTTAAAGCTGAGAAAGAAATGATTTTGTCTTACGAGACAGGTGGATGTTGCTTCACTAAACTCTTTTTTTATGCAAAGTCTTTATTGTTAACTTATTTGTAGGTGAAATCTCATCAATTGGGTACAAGTTACCAAAATTCTTTTATGCGTGTTTTCAAACCTTTGTCTACTTTTAAGTGACAACGGATATCCTTACTTAGCCGTCGCGCTAACTGCACTTCAATGTGTTCTTATCAGATGCAGTTTAGTGTGGACTCCTGTAACCGATGAGCTCTAAATAGGATGGAAGTGCAGGTTGGGGTCTACTCTTTGATGTAGACAGGGATTGTTGTTAATGTTGTAAGTTTAGCCTGTGCACTTAGAGTGGAGTTTGTCAAAGAAGTGATAGAATTCACTCTAGGTGTGGCGGTAGCACCCAGTTTTCTGCTGATAAGATGTAAGCTTCCGCAGCATATGAATATTGATTTGTAATTAATGTAAGAGTTGAAAATTGGGGTGTTACAAAGTGGTATCAGAGCTTTAGGTTGTGAGATCCTTGTTATGGCCAATAGAGTCTGGTAAGCTCTGTTACATAGTGGAGATCAGAGCTTAGGATTTGAGATCCTTGTTATCGATAATAGAATTGGTGAAGCTCTGTTACAAAGTGGAATCTATTAGAGCTTAAGGTTATAAGGTCTTGGAAATATAAATTGATAAGCTCTGTTATAAGTTGGAATTAAGGCGGTTCGAATCTTTGGAGGTTAGATTAGAGCCTAGCCTGTGAAATTTTTGTAAGTTGTGAAACCTTGGATAATAAGAAGGAAGTTTCGAGGACGAAACTCTTTTTAAGGGGGGTAGAGTGTAATACCCCGTATTTTATTAACATTATCCTAAGGCGTTGACATTCCTAAGTTATGATCTTCAGATATTTCAAAAGAATTTTTATAAGTGACTACAGTTGTTATTAAGCTGCGAACCTACGTACCGGTCACGAACCGTAAAAATTTTAGGAGCTGGTGTTCGGACCCGTTTGTCCTAGGAAATGAATTATTAGACACCATACTATTNAATGAATTATTAGACACGATACTATTATTCTTGAATTTCCTAGAGTGGGGTTTGTCAAAGAAGTGATAGAATTCACTCTAGGTGTGGCGGTAGCACCCAGTTTTCTGCTGATAAGATGTAAGCTTCCGCAGCATATGAATATTGATTTGTAATTAATGTAAGAGTTGAAAATTGGGGTGTTACATTATGAAGGAGATTCGTCTGTTAAACAAACCAAGATGCAACAAGTTCTCACCAGATTTGAGGAATTACGCATGAAAGATGAAGAAACCATTGTTGAATTCAATGCTAGGTGTAACCCCTCACCTATTCCGATAATTTTTGAGTTCGAGGAATAAATATTTTTATTTTAAGCTACAATATTTATGAAATGAACCCTGGTACTTTCAGAAAATATTTTTTTTTAAAATAGTTATTAATAAGTTACGATCTACGTACCAGGCACGAGCCGTGAAAATTTTAGGGACACATATTTGGTTCGAATTTCCATAAGAAATGGATTATATTGCATAATGTGATTAATTATGAACATTCTACTTAGTTAATATTGCATAATGTGATTAATTATGAACATTCTACTTAGTTAAGATTGATACTTGTGATTAATTATGAACATTCTACTTAGTTAAGATTGATACTAGATGAGTTATATGAACATTCTACTTAGTTAAGATTGATACTAGATGAGTTATGAGGATGGAACTTGTTACGAGCCTGCGAACCGCTAAATTTCGCGATGTGCTGAAAAATTCGTAATTTGGGTGATTAATATCGGGATTAATTTTAGAATATTCGTAATTTGGGTGATTAATATCGGGATTAATTTTAGAATAATTTTGGTATTAAGAATTTCCATCGGGATTAATTTTAGAATAATTTTGGTATTAAGAATTTCCTGAATTAAGCTATTTTCCACCAAGAATTTATCTGATTTAATCCCTAACTGTCTAGAAAATCCATTCTTCAAAAATATCATAAATTAAAATAATGATTTCTTTTGGATAAGATCATGTTAACTTAGCCTCCAAGATTTTGTGAGTCTTCCCCCCCTTGGCCGAAAATTATAAGGAGAGGAGAGAGAGTGTTTCTTCATCCCCATTGTTGATCTTCAAAGGAAACTCCATAGCCTAAAATCTTCAAGCTCTTTAACACCAAGTAAGTTATTTGGTTTAGTGAGTTAGAACTCTTTCTAAGATTTAATCATAAATTAAGAACTCTTGAGAATGTTATTATTATGATGAAATTGTTTAGGACCTTCGGTGGATTTTTGGGAATAAGGAACTTCAACGCTTGTTTCGGTTCTAAAGCTTCTAAAAAGGTAAGGAAATTCATTAAGTTGGCTAGTCACTTGAAAATGGACAATTGTATAGGTATATGTATTATGGAGTTAGGAATTTAATATGAAAACCATGTGATTAAGTTTCAACTTCTTAGT
This sequence comes from Ipomoea triloba, assembly GCF_003576645.1. Lineage (NCBI taxonomy): Eukaryota > Viridiplantae > Streptophyta > Magnoliopsida > Solanales > Convolvulaceae > Ipomoea > Ipomoea triloba. Next base: position 10,819,009 of record NC_044922.1, on the reverse strand, counting down.
TAATTTCTATGTAAAAATATGTGGTTGAGCTTTATATTACTCTTGATATGCATGACTTTAACGTATGCATGCATGTATATACTATAATTACGTCCATATAATTTATGTCAAGGAAAAATGTTAACAAAATAGGTGTTTTTACACTGTTTTGCTGTCCAGAAAGCTACTGCCGTGTGAGTGGACGCCCCAGTGGACGCGCGTCCACCGTGCGTCCACTGACGTCCAGTGATTTTCGGAAAATAAGAGAGGAAGCCGTAGGTGTGGACGCCAAGGTGGACGCACGTCCACCATGCGTCCACAGGCGTCCAGAATGTTCTGTCCAGATTTTAATTTTCAGAAAATTTGGGTATGATTTCAAACTATGGTTAAATTGTTTTCCACGGTATTATTGTTGGTTAAATGTTTAAGTATGCTTGTGTCATAATACTCGAAGGCCTATGGGCAAATCAGCTTGATTTTGAATGAAATAAATGTTTTGAGATGTGGGAAGAAAATACTAATTATGTACAGGAAAGAAAGAATGTTTTGAAAATCTTAGTTTCTGGATATGTTGCAGAGATTTTGAGAAAGGGACCTACGGGAGGGCTTAATTGCCATGGCCCGGGGTTGGAACAAGGTGGGGACCTACGGGAGGGCTTAAATGCCATGGCCCGGGGTTGGAATAAGGTTGGACCTACGGGAGGGCTGGAGTGCCATGGCCCGAGGTTGGGATAAGGAGACCTATGGGAAGGTTGGAGAATGCCATAGCCCAAGGTTTAAAAAGGGGAATTGAGAAATGTTCATAAATGATGCCTCACGCATATCCAGGGGGAAACTAAGTAATTATAAAAACTATTGATATACTGAGCTGCGGTTCAGGTAATTAAAAGAATTAGAGCTGCGGTTCTAGTTGAAAAGGCTGAAATTCTTGAAATAGAAAGTTTATTTATTTGTCTAAAATATATGTATTTATAACTTGGAGTGATTAATATGTCCTTATATTTAATATGAAGGAAAAGTTTATGTGATCGCCCTTATATATATATGCTGTTATGCTATGCTATGATTTGTTTGGTTGCAGATAAATTTCCAAAGCATAGGTAAAAACTTTATAAGCTTTTATACTGCTACCATGTTTTAAAACCTTTGTCTACGCTTGAGTGGCAATGAATTTCCTTACTTAGCCGTCGTGCTAACTACACTTCATTGTGTTTCTTATCAGATGCTATCTAGCGTGGGCTCGTGCAGCCCAGAGAACTCTAATAATTCATTAGAGTTCATGTTTCCCCTCCTTGACTATGAGGACTATACGCACTTTCTGACGGGTGATGACCCGTATGCTCCAGGCTACGCTCCAGATCCTCCGGCTCCAGTGTATGCTCCAGACCTTGTCTACGCCCCTGACCCAGTTGACGCCTTTGATCCGGTTCCCGATCTTGACCCCGTGTCTGCTACTGACTATGTTTTTGTTTCTGATTTACTGACGGACCCTGTCATGCCTTTGTTCCCTAGTAGCCCGCTGACTTTCATTGATGCTGTTCAGGCGAGCTATGGTTTCTACCCTATTGAGATGATAGAGGAGAGTGACCCTCTAGAGTTTGTTGTGTGTTACCCTTATCCGTGGGACCCTAGTCCTCCGGAAGAATGGGATGAGTGGATGATGGTGATTACCCCGTGCAACTTCCTAGACCATATCACCTGGTTTATGGGAGAATGGCATCTTGTGTGGGGGACATTCTGTGGCCCGGTATATCATCTCCTTGAGTAGGTTGTGTTTCTGTTTCAAAGGAAATCAAACTCTTTTTGGTGTATATATTTTTGATAGCCATGATAGATACTAGATGGCTAGTGGGATCTAGTTTATCTTATGTTAACCCTGCTAAAACTTATGTAAATATTACCGGTTGACCTATATATATATATATGTATATAAAAATATATATATCTGTTGATGTTTATATATATTAGGAAGTGTATGTTCTGGTAAGTTTTAGTTGCGTGAACCAAATTCTTTTTAGCCTGTGCATTTAGAACGAATTCTATTAGGAATTGATAGACTTCATTCTAAGTGTGGCGGTAATTACTCCGGATGTACGGTATAGCCGAGCCGGGGTGTTACACTAGGGTTCAAGAATTAAAGAACGAAGCTGCTGTGTTGGGCGAACCGTTTTCCTCGGATAAACTGGTTAGAAAGATTCTTTGATCCCTACCAGTGCGCTTCAGGATGAAAGTTACTGCAAGTCAAGAAAGTGTAGGTTGGGAAACGAAATCTGTTGCTGAATTAATGAGCAATCTGAGGACATACGAAATTGACCTTCTGTCGCAAGATAATAACTCTAAAAAGGGGAAGAATGTAGCCTTCATTGCCGTTGAATGTGACTCAGAAGAAGAATGCGAAGAATTAGATGATGAATCTTTGGCAATGATAACAAGAAACTTCACCAAGATTCTGAAACAGATAAATCGAAGAAACAGAGGAGGTAAGAATAAACCAAATAGATCAAACTGTACTATTCTATCTTCGTCAAATTCATCTAGATCCGGTGGAAAATCATCAAATTCAAACTACCTGAAGAACTCTGGTCTGACAAATCAATCTGGACAATATCCAAATCAGACACGACAAAATCAATGGCAACAGGGGGAAATCAAGAATAAGAACAAAGGAATTCAGTGCAGAGAATGTGAAGGCTTTGGACATATTCAGGTGGAATGTGCTACCTACCTTAAAAGGAAAAAGTCTATGAAAGCAACCACCTGGAGTGATGAAGAATGCTCCGAAGAGAGTCAAGATGATGATGAAGAAATATCAGGAAACTTTGTTGCATTCACTACAGTTATGGCTGAATCTCACTCGAAATCGGATAATTACTCAAATCATGAAGATGTAGACAAAATGCCTTATGAAGAACTTGAACAATCCTACATTCAACTGTACAAGAAATGGGACATTCTATTGAAGACACACACAACCACAAACTCTAAAAATGAGTTCCTGGAAAAGAACATTAAATCATTGAAGAAACTGGTTGCTGACAAAGATGCTGAACTAGCTGAGTCCAGCTCCAAAGTGATGATGCTCTCAGCTGAATTGGAAGCTTTCAAAAGGCAAATCCAAATGATGAACACAAAATCAACCCTGAATCAAATCCTTGACTTTGGAAGATCACCCAACATTCGAAACGGTCTGGGTACATTCGAAACTCTCAAAAATCATTCTCTACTATGTTTGTTCCTACAGGTACTAGCACTTGGACAAATATTGAAACTAACCAGAAAATTTTGAGGAAATATACCCCAATATGTCACTACTGCAGCAAGAAAGGCCACACAAGACCAGACCAGAATGCTATAGGTTCTACAGTCATCAGAGAATTGACAAATTTCAGAAGTAATGGATCACCCCTGTTAGTCGTCAAGTTTGGGTAAGAAAATTGGATTTGGTCTGTTATTCTATGCTTTTTGGGAAAGAATAGGAAAAATGGTATTTCGACAGTGGTTGTTCCAAACATATGACTGGCAGTAAAGAATTTCTTAAGAATGTAATTCCTTATACTGGACAACTAACCTTTGGCGATGGAATCAAAGGATACATCATGGGTATTGGGATTCTCAAGGTAGCCAGACTGCCCTCACTGTCGAAGGTTCTACTGGTTCATTGTCTTAAAGCTAACCTGATCAGCATCAGTCATGTAACCCCTCGGCAATTCCCGTAAGACTAAGGTTCGAAAAATATTTCTTTAGGTTATGACATTCATGAAATGGTCCCCCGAGGCTTCAAAAGAATTTTTTTTTATAAGAGAGTATAGTTATTTATAAGCTGCGATCGTACGTACCGGTCATGAACCGCAAAATTTTTTAAGGACGAATTTTCAGCTCGGATTTCCTAGGAAATGGATTATTATGCATGTTATGACTAAGTGTGAGCCTCCTACTTAGTTAAGTTGGGATTGGACGAGTTATAAAGGGTGAAAATTTGTTACGAGCCTGCGAACCGCTGAATTTCGCAATGTACCGGAAAATTTCGATTTTGGTGGTTAATGACGGGATTATTATTATTTTTCTTTTTTTTTTTATAATTTTGGTATTAAAATTTTTCCAAATTAAGTGATTTTCCACCGAGCATTTATCTGATTTAATCCCTAACTGTATAGTAATTCTTATCTTTAGGAACTTACCATGGAATAGTGACAAGTGTCACAATTTATCACCATGTGGGTAAATATTAATTTTTAAGAGATGATTTGGATAGGAATTAATCTAGCTTAGCCTCCAACTCTCAGTCAGTAAATCCGGGAAGACCGACAAACGTCGCATCTGGTTCCAACCACAAAGGGAAGCAAGTGATGGGAGAAGGTAGCACGGGGAACCAAGGCAGAATTTACGTTTTCAATAGCATTCAGGCTCAGGCTAACGACGCCGTAACTGGTACATTTCCCATAAACGCAGTACCTGGAATAGTGTTATTTGATACAGGAGCTACCAATTCATTTATATCATCTGCATTTGCTGATAGACTGAAATTAAGGCCTACTATTGAGCTAGATCTAAATGTCAAAACTGCTTCGGGAATAGTAGTAGCCTGTAGAAATGGTTATGATAACATTGCGATAGAAATAGCTGGAACTAACTGTCCCGGAAACCTCGTGCGTTTTGAACTTGAGGGCATTGATGTAGTACTCGGGATGGATTGGTTGGATAAGTATAAAGCTCGGATCGTGTGTGATGAGCGGAAGGTTGTGCTACGAGGACCAGAGGGGAAGAGAATATCCTACCGAGGGATTGACAAGCAACACGAGTCCAGGTTGTTGACAACGCAGAAGTTGAAGAAGTACGTGCACCAGGGATGTGAAGTATACCTCTGTTTGGTGCAAGGTGCCGAACTAGAAGAACTTGAGATCGATCGAATCCCAGTTGTACGCGAATTTCCTGACGTGTTCCCTGACGATCTCACGGAAATGCCGCCGGAAAGAGAAGTGGAATTTACCATTGATCTCGTACCAGGAACCCCACCTATCTCGAAAGCGTCTTATCGAATGGCACCGAAAGAGATGGAGGAACTGAAGGCACAATTGGCGGAATTATTGGAGAAAGGATTTATTAGACCAAGCGCGTCGCCTTGGGGTGCACCGGTACTGTTCGTTAAGAGGAAGGATGGGAGTCTTAGACTGTGCATTGATTACAGGAAACTAAACCGAGTCACAGTAAAGAACAAGTACCCGTTGCCCAGGATCGATGATCTGTTCGATCAGTTGAAAGGAGTATGAGTGTTCTCAAAGATTGACTTACGGTCAGGGTATCATCAAGTGCGAGTCGCGAAGGGGGATGTGCCTAAAACAACATTTCGGACGAGATATGGGCACTATGAATTCACGGTCATGCCATTCGGAGTGACTAACGCCCCAGGAACCTTTATGGACTTGATGAACCGAATTTTCCTTCCATATTTGGATAAATTTGTCGTCGCTTTCATAGATGACATCTTGGTCTACTATGAGACACCGGAGGATCACAAGGAACATCTCCAAACAGTGTTACAGACACTAAGGGAATAGAAACTTTTCGCAAAATTTTCAAAGTGCGAATTTTGAAAAAGAGAAGTTGCTTTTCTTAGACACGTAATCACCCAAGAAGGAATAGCAGCGGATCCAGCTAAGATACAAGCTGTAATTGAATGGGAAGCACCCAAATCAGTTACGGAAGTCCATAGTTTCTTAGGTTTGGCGGGTTATTACCGAAGATTTGTTCAGGACTTCTCAAAGATAGCAAGGCCGTTGACAAACCTGCTCAAGAAAACGACCAAGTATAGTTGGAGCGAAGAATGTGAGCAGGCATTCCAAGAACTTAAGACGAGATTGACAACTACTCCAGTATTGACTTTACCTGTTGGAGCGAAAGGTTACGAGTTGTACACGGATGCATCTCACAAGGGACTAGGATGCGTTTTGATGCAAGATGGAAGGGTAATAGCGTATGCTTCTAGTCAATTAAAAACTCATGAAGCTAATTACCCGACACATGACTTAGAACTGGCAGCCGTGGTATTTGCTCTCAAAATTTGGCGACACTATCTCTATGGAGTCTCATGCAAAATTTATACGGACCACAAGAGTTTAAAGTACATCTTTACTCAGAGAGACCTTAATTTAAGGCACAGGAGATGGTTGGAGTTGATCAAGGATTATGACTTGGAAATCCAATACCAGGATGGCAATGCAAACAAGGTAGCTGATGCCTTGAGTCGGAAATCAAACTATGCTCTTTGGGTATTACCCGAACAATTATGCGGGGATTTTCAAAGACTCAATTTGGAGATACAGATGTGTGGTCAGGTGGAACAAGAAATAAAATTATATTACATGTCGGCCACTCCAACCCTGTTTCAGGAAGTCAAACAAGCACAAGAAGAGGACAATTGGGTAGGGAGCATCAGGGAGAAGATGGTTGATGGAAAACATGGTCCATTTGAGTTACACCCAGATGGGAGTGTAAGATTCCTAGGTAGGTGGATAATACCAAAAGGGTGTAAGAAGATAATGGAACAATTAATGAAGGAAAGTCATTATACACCCTATTCAGTTCATCCTGGTGGGGATAAACTGTATAAGGACTTGAAACAAAACTTCTGGTGGTCGGGCATGAAGAAGGATGTAGCTGAATTTGTGGCTAAATGCTTGAACTATCAAAAGGTCAAGGCGGAAAGAAGTAAACCAAAAGGATTATTGCAGCCATTAGAAATTCCGCAGTGGAAATGGGACTCAATCTCGATGGATTTCGTGGGAGGATTGCCTAGAACCAAGTCTGGAAACGATCAGGTGTGGGTTATTGTCGATCGACTGACTAAAACAGCAAGGTTCATTCCAATGAACAAGACATGGTCAATGGAAAGGTTGGCAAGAGCCTATATTAAACACGTGGTTAAATATCACGGAGTAACGCAAGATATCGTTTCAGACCGAGACTCACGATTTCTATCACGTTTTTGGGAAGCGTTGTAATTGGCGATGGGCACTCAGCTCAAATTAAGTACAGCTTTTCACCCTGCCACTGATGGCCAAACGGAGCGAACGATACAGACATTGGAAGATATGCTCAGAGGTTGTGTGCTTGACTTCCAAGGTTCATGGGATGAGCAGTTGGATTTAATAGAATTTTCCTATAACAACAGCTATCATGCAAGTATAGGAATGGCTCCTTATGAAGCGCTGTATGGGCGAAAATGTCGAAGTCCTCTATGTTGGAGTGACAAGAGCGACGTTGTTATACTTGGACCTCAGTACCTACAAGAGACTACTGAGGCAATCAAGGTGATTCGAGAGAGGATGAAAATTGCACAGGATCGTCAAAAGTCCTATGCTGATTTGAAACGACAATTCACTGAACATCAAGTTGGAGAGAAGGTGCTATTGAAAATTTCACCAACTAAAGGAGTCAAAAGATTTGGGAAGAAAGGAAAGTTGAGTCCTCGACATATAGGACCCTATGGAATCTTGGAAAGGATAGGAAATTTAGCCTATCGACTGGCCCTACCAATTGAGCTTGACCGGGTGCATAATGTATTTCATGTTTCTCAACTCAAGCGGTATGTGCCTGATGCATCCCATGTATTGGAACCTGAGGAATTGGAGATAAATGATTCGTTGGAATACGAAGAAAGGCCAATTCGAATCTTGGACTCTAAGACCCGAGATACAAGAAGGAAATCAGTTAAAATGGTCAAAGTCCAATGGTCGAATCATAGCCCGGAGGAAGCCACGTGGGAGTTGGAAAGCATTATGATGGAACGTTGTCCAGAGTTATTTGACTCAGGTGTGTAGGATCGATTTACTTGTTATATACTTAAATAAATTTGTCTGCTAAGATTAGGCACACTAAGATTCTATTATGTATAAGCGAAGGTAAGTAGTAATCTACTTGAGACCGTGGAGTATAAGAAGGAAGTTTCGGGGACGAAACTCTTTTTAAGGAGGGTAGACTGTAACCCCTCGGCAATTCCCGTAAGGCTAAGGTTCGAAAAATATTTCTTAAGTTATGACATTCATGAAATGGTCCCCCGAGGCTTCAAAAGAATTTTTTTTTATAAGAGAGTATAGTTATTTATAAGCTGCGATCGTACGTACCGGTCATGAACCGCAAAATTTTTTAAGGACGAATTTTCAGCTCGGATTTCCTAGGAAATGGATTATTATGCATGTTATGACTAAGTGTGAGCCTCCTACTTAGTTAAGTTGGGATTGGACGAGTTATAAAGGGTGAAAATTTGTTACGAGCCTGCGAACCGCTGAATTTCGCAATGTACCGGAAAATTTCGATTTTGGTGGTTAATGACGGGATTATTATTTTTTCTTTTTTTTTTTTATAATTTTGGTATTAAAATTTTTCCGAATTAAGTGATTTTCCACCGAGCATTCATCTGATTTAATCCCTAACTGTATAGTAATTCTTATCTTTAGGAACTTACCATGGAATAGTGACAAGTGTCACAATTTTTCACCATGTGGGTAAATATTAATTTTTAAGAGATGATTTGGATAAGAATTAATCTAGCTTAGCCTCCAAGTCTTGCATTGTAACCCCTCGCCTATTCCAATGAGTCTAGGAAATAAGCTGCGATTATACGTGCCGATCACGAACCATAAAATTTTTAAGGAACGAATTTTCAGCTCGGATTTCCTAGGAAATGGATGATTATGCATATTATGACTAAGTATGAACTTCCTGCTTAGTTAAGTTGGAATTAGACGGACTACAAGGGTGAAAATTTATTTTGACCGTAACATCGCAGAATTTCGCGGTGTACCGAACCTAGCCCAATTTTGAGGTTTTGTCTGGAATAAAGTTTTGGTTTCAAAATT
>NC_044922.1:10803653-10810071 GCF_003576645.1 Ipomoea triloba | reverse complement strand
AATTTTGAAACCAAAACTTTATTCCAGACAAAACGAGAGAGATGATTCCATTTCCATCTTCTTCACAAAGCTTCAATTTCCATGGCAAATTCCTTCACATCTCTCAATTTTATTCGGTAAATCTTCGTTTTTATTCGGTAAATAGTTCTATTTTCCTTCCTAGAGCATGGATTTGAGATTAATTTCTTGAAATCTGTTGTTATGGTGTTGATTGTGATCTTAGGATTTTAAGGTGAAATTTGGGGAAATCAACTCCAAAAGTCTTCTACGAGGACTAGTAACCCGGTGGAGGTAAGGAATTCCTTTAAGTTGGTTTAGTCACTTGAAATTAGATAATTGATTATTTGGTTGAAATATGGTGTTTTTAGAGCTTTGGGAATATTTTTGTATGCATGTTCATAGCTTGGATATGCTTGTATATGTTGTATTTATGTCCATATAGGCTTATACTTGTGAAAATAGTGAAAAGAAATCAGGATAGATTCTGGCTGTAACTTCTGAGATTTATTGGGAAACATTGGTAAGGTATTTTGATCCTATTTTTTTTATACATGTAGTTCTATAAGTGTAGAACCCGCATATAAAATTTCATAATGATCGGAGTAGTATAAGTATGGTTTTCGGAATTTTTCCCAAAACTGGTCCAGAGAGAGACAAAATTTCCGGACAGCACACTGCCAAGGGCAAAGATGGAATTTTCTGTGTTTATTCGCGGACCAAAATGACCAAAACTTTTTACGGACATCAAGTACTATGAGTTGGGGTTCTACCATAAAAATTTCAAGTGAAAAAGAGTTCGGGAACTATTTTTACCGGCTCAATCTTTCGGACTGCGCCAAGCTGAAATTTTCTGAATTATGCTTAGTATGATTATGGATGTGTTAATGATAATTGTGAGGTAGTTAGTGAGTTAATGGTGATTAGGTGATGCTAAGGACATGGATTAATGATGGAGATTAAATGATAATCTCATGATTTTTGGGTTATGGTTAGGCAATGACCTTACCTATTAGAATTTATATATGTTTGGATGTACGATATCCTCAAGTTATGATCTAATGGTGTTGATCATGGTGGAAGTTGTCAATGGAAATAATGACAAGGACAACTATCTATTATTAGTTAATGGTGGGGACGATAGTTGAGGATGCTGGTTGTTTTAAAGTGTGAGATGGACATATGAAGTGTATCCAAAAATGTTTATGAAAACTTACGTTGAAAGACGTATGCTATTTTGGTATAAAGGTTGTCAAAACCTTATTGTTTGAGAAAATGATGTTTGAAAATCCTTCAGAGGCTAATGAAGTAGCCGATTTCAAGTATTGGACTCATTTGTGAAATATGTCCAAATGAGATGATTTGTTGTAAGAAAACTGAAGGAAGGATAACGTTTTCAAAACCGTAGTTTCTAAAGTAAGTGAGGAGGACCTTGATTGACCCACGGGTGGCTTTAAGTGCCCATGGCCCAGTGGTCGTTATATTGTTAGAGCGAAGTCTATTCGCCGTTATGTCGCCATGTTGGAATAAGGAGAGGTGCCCACGGGAAGGCTTGAGTGCCACAGCCCGGGGTTGGAATAAGGGAGGAACCTACGGGAGGGCTGGAGTGCCATGGCCCGAGGTTGTAGGCCTCACTCTTACTATATGAAACTAAGGAAGTTTTAAAGACGAGAAAAGAGTTATTTTGTAACGTCTTTGAGAAAGAAATGATTTTGTCTTACGAGACGAGTGGATGTTGTTTCACTAAATGTTTTCAAACCTTTGTCTACTTTTAAGTGACAAATGGATTTCCTTACTTAGCCGTCGCGCTAACTACACTTCAATGTGTTCTTATCAGTTGCAGATTAGTGTGGAGCCCTGTAGCTGATGAGCTAAATCGAAGGGAAGTGCAGGTTGAAGTTTACACTATCTGAGAATAGATACTCTGGAAGAATGACTTCCTTATGTATAAGTTTGATATTGATGTTGTGTTTCGATGTTGTATGTTGATGTTGATGTTGTAAGTTTAGCCTGTGCACTTAGAGTGGAGTTTGTCAAAGAGGTGATAGAATTCACTCTAGGTGTGGCGGTAGCACCCAGTTTTCTGCTGATAAGATGTAAGCTTCCGCAGCATATGAATATTGATTTGTAAAATGTAAGAGTTGAAAATTGGGGTGTTACATGCATTCACCCCCTTTGGCCGAAAAAAATTAAGGAAAGGAGAGAGAAAAATAGATCCCATCTTCATCTTCATTCTTGTTCAAGACTCCATTACTCCATAGCTAAAATCCTTCACCAAGCTCTTCAACACTAGGTAAGCTTTGTAAATATTCGGTTTAAAGGATTAGAATTCTTTCTAGAACTTAATCATAAGCTAAGAATTCTTGAAAATGTTGTTATTATGGTGTAAATTGTTTAGGACCTTCGGTGGATATTGGGAGTATAAGATTTCAACACTTTCTACGGTTTTAAAGCTTCTAAAAAGGTAAGGAATCCCTTCAGTCGGTTTAGTCACTTGAAAATGGGCAATTGCTAGTGAACTATGAGACTAGGAATTTTATGTGAAAATTATGTGTTTAACTTGAGGATCTCTTAGATGGTTCAAGAAATTACTCCTTGAGTTTTTGGTAATTTTTGCGTACATGTTCATAGTTAATATATGCATGTATATGTTGCATTTATGTCCATTTAAACTTATACTTGTGAAAATAGTGGAAAATCGGGACGTTACAACCCCGATCTTGCGGCCCGAAGTGGGCAGAATCGGATGGACGCGGCAGTGGACGCGCGTCCACCGCAGAAGAAGGCTTCGGCGTCACGGCCGAAAGGCCGGACGCAACCACGGACGCGCGTCCGTGGGGTCTAGATTTCGGCGACAGATACCGAACCAGTGGACGCTGCTCGGACGCACGCGTCCGCTGCTGCGGGCAATCGCGAGTCCGCGCGACGCGAACTCGTTTTCGACCGAAGTTTTCCCCGATGTTTTTATCCCCGAGTGTTATGTTGTTTGGAAGGCCTACGGGCAACCGAGTAAATCTTTGAAAGCTCGAATATTATTTTTTTTTTAAATTATATTCATTAACTTGGAAAAAAAAAATGTTTTCAAACCCTTAGTTTCTGGAATAAGGTGGGGACCTTCGGGAAGGCTTAAATGCCACGGCCCGGGGTTGGAATAAGGTTGGACCTACGGGAGGGCTGGAGTGCCATGGCCCGAGGTTGGGATAAGGAGACCTACGGGAAGGCTGGGAAATGCCACGGCCCAAGGTTTTGAAAGGGGGAATTGAGAAATGTTCAAAAAGGAAAGCCTCGCGCTNGTTTCTAAAGTAAGTGAGGAGGACCTTGATTGACCCACGGGTGGCTTTAAGTGCCCATGGCCCAGTGGTCGTTATATTGTTAGAGCGAAGTCTATTCGCCGTTATGTCGCCATGTTGGAATAAGGAGAGGTGCCCACGGGAAGGCTTGAGTGCCACAGCCCGGGGTTGGAATAAGGGAGGAACCTACGGGAGGGCTGGAGTGCCATGGCCCGAGGTTGTAGGCCTCACTCTTACTATATGAAACTAAGGAAGTTTTAAAGACGAGAAAAGAGTTATTTTGTAACGTCTTTGAGAAAGAAATGATTTTGTCTTACGAGACGAGTGGATGTTGTTTCACTAAATGTTTTCAAACCTTTGTCTACTTTTAAGTGACAAATGGATTTCCTTACTTAGCCGTCGCGCTAACTACACTTCAATGTGTTCTTATCAGTTGCAGATTAGTGTGGAGCCCTGTAGCTGATGAGCTAAATCGAAGGGAAGTGCAGGTTGAAGTTTACACTATCTGAGAATAGATACTCTGGAAGAATGACTTCCTTATGTATAAGTTTGATATTGATGTTGTGTTTCGATGTTGTATGTTGATGTTGATGTTGTAAGTTTAGCCTGTGCACTTAGAGTGGAGTTTGTCAAAGAGGTGATAGAATTCACTCTAGGTGTGGCGGTAGCACCCAGTTTTCTGCTGATAAGATGTAAGCTTCCGCAGCATATGAATATTGATTTGTAAAATGTAAGAGTTGAAAATTGGGGTGTTACATGCATTCACCCCCTTTGGCCGAAAAAAATTAAGGAAAGGAGAGAGAAAAATAGATCCCATCTTCATCTTCATTCTTGTTCAAGACTCCATTACTCCATAGCTAAAATCCTTCACCAAGCTCTTCAACACTAGGTAAGCTTTGTAAATATTCGGTTTAAAGGATTAGAATTCTTTCTAGAACTTAATCATAAGCTAAGAATTCTTGAAAATGTTGTTATTATGGTGTAAATTGTTTAGGACCTTCGGTGGATATTGGGAGTATAAGATTTCAACACTTTCTACGGTTTTAAAGCTTCTAAAAAGGTAAGGAATCCCTTCAGTCGGTTTAGTCACTTGAAAATGGGCAATTGCTAGTGAACTATGAGACTAGGAATTTTATGTGAAAATTATGTGTTTAACTTGAGGATCTCTTAGATGGTTCAAGAAATTACTCCTTGAGTTTTTGGTAATTTTTGCGTACATGTTCATAGTTAATATATGCATGTATATGTTGCATTTATGTCCATTTAAACTTATACTTGTGAAAATAGTGGAAAATCGGGACGTTACAACCCCGATCTTGCGGCCCGAAGTGGGCAGAATCGGATGGACGCGGCAGTGGACGCGCGTCCACCGCAGAAGAAGGCTTCGGCGTCACGGCCGAAAGGCCGGACGCAACCACGGACGCGCGTCCGTGGGGTCTAGATTTCGGCGACAGATACCGAACCAGTGGACGCTGCTCGGACGCACGCGTCCGCTGCTGCGGGCAATCGCGAGTCCGCGCGACGCGAACTCGTTTTCGACCGAAGTTTTCCCCGATGTTTTTATCCCCGAGTGTTATGTTGTTTGGAAGGCCTACGGGCAACCGAGTAAATCTTTGAAAGCTCGAATATTATTTTTTTTTTAAATTATATTCATTAACTTGGAAAAAAAAAATGTTTTCAAACCCTTAGTTTCTGGAATAAGGTGGGGACCTTCGGGAAGGCTTAAATGCCACGGCCCGGGGTTGGAATAAGGTTGGACCTACGGGAGGGCTGGAGTGCCATGGCCCGAGGTTGGGATAAGGAGACCTACGGGAAGGCTGGGAAATGCCACGGCCCAAGGTTTGGAAAGGGGAATTGAGAAATGTTCAAAAAGGAAAGCCTCGCGCTTACTCAGGGGAAACTAAGTGAATTTTTTTTTTCCTATGAAAATTATTGTTACTCTGGGCTGCGGTTCAGATTATTATGAGCACTAGAGCTGCGGTTCTATTTGCAAATGATGAAATTCCTGGAAATGTGAAATTTTGCAAACTTGTCTGAAAAGGGCATGAAAATGATTTTGAGTGGCAGTTAGGCCATTATTCTTATTTGAGAAAAGCTTTACATGATTTAACATTTATACACTATTATGCTATCCATAAATCGTTTGGTTACAGGTAGATTTTCAAATCATGGGTAAAACTTTATAAAGCTTTCAGATTATCTATGTTTTCAAACCTTTGTCTACTCTTAAGTGACAATGGATTTTCTTACTTAGCCGTGGCGCTAACTACACTTCGTTGTGTTTCTTATCAGATGCAGTCTAGTGTGGGCTCCTGTAGCCCGGGGAACTCTAATAGTTCCTCAGAGTTCTATTTTCCCCTCTATGACTATGATAACTATGTACAGTTGTTGGCGGGTGATGACCCGTATGCCCCAGGCTACGTTCCAGATCCTCCTGCCCCAGTCTATGCTCCCGACTCGGTTCATGCTTCGGACCCGGTCTATGTTCCTGCTCCTCCTTCTCCGCAGTACAGCCCTCCCCCAGCTTAGCCAACTACACCATCTCGCGTTCCGGTTCGCAGTAGTCAGCCGACTTTTCTGGATAGAGCCCATTCTAGGTTTGGGTTTTATCCCATAGAGGTGTTAGAGGGGAGTGATCCCCTAGAGTTCGTTGTCTTTTATCCCTATCCGTGGGATCCCAGTCCTTCGGAGCTTTGGGATGAGTGGTCAATGGTGAACACTCCTTGCTACTTTTTGGACCATTTCACCTGGTTCGCGGGTGAGTGGCATCTAGTATGGGGAACGTACACCGGACCGGTGTACCGCCTCTTAGAGTAGTAGGCTGGTTGGGAAAGTTTTGGGAGGAACTCTTTTGTGTATATATCTTTTTTGCAGCCATGATGAACTTAGTTGGCTAGTAAGTTTGTGATTAAACTCTTGTATATAGTGGTAGCTAGTGCAGCTACCCCTTTTGCTCACATATATATATATATATGAAGATATGTTGGGTAATGATGATGTTGTGAAACAGTTTTCCTTTCTCTTAGCCTGTGCACCTAGAGTGAACTCCGTATGGATTCGGCTGGGTTTAGTCTAGGTGTGGCGGTAACTACTCCGGATGTACGGTATAGCCGAGCCGGGGTGTTACAAGT
>NC_044922.1:10787723-10803582 GCF_003576645.1 Ipomoea triloba | reverse complement strand
ACCCTTAGTTTCTGGAATAAGGTGGGGACCTTCGGGAAGGCTTAAATGCCACGGCCCGGGGTTGGAATAAGGTTGGACCTACGGGAGGGCTGGAGTGCCATGGCCCGAGGTTGGGATAAGGAGACCTACGGGAAGGCTGGGAAATGCCACGGCCCAAGGTTTTGAAAGGGGGAATTGAGAAATGTTCAAAAAGGAAAGCCTCGCGCTTACCCAGGGGAAACTAAGTGAATTTTTGACTATGAAAATTATTGTTACTCTGGGCTGCGGTTCAGATTATTATGAGCACTAGAGCTGCGGTTCTATTTGCAAATGATGAAATTCCTGGAAATGTGAAATTTTGCAAACTTGTCTGAAAAGGGCATGAAAATGATTTTGAGTGGCAGTTAGGCCATTATTCTTATTTGAGAAAAGCTTTACATGATTTAACATTTATACACTATTATGCTATCCATAAATCGTTTGGTTACAGGTAGATTTTCAAATCATGGGTAAAACTTTATAAAGCTTTCAGATTATCTATGTTTTCAAACCTTTGTCTACTCTTAAGTGACAATGGATTTTCTTACTTAGCCGTGGCGCTAACTACACTTCGTTGTGTTTCTTATCAGATGCAGTCTAGTGTGGGCTCCTGTAGCCCGGGGAACTCTAATAGTTCCTCAGAGTTCTATTGTCCCCTCTATGACTATGATAACTATGTACAGTTGTTGGCGGGTGATGACCCGTATGCCCCAGGCTACGCTCCAGATCCTCCTGCCCCAGTCTATGCTCCCGACTCGGTTCATGCTTCGGACCCGGTCTATGTTCCTGCTCCTCCTTCTCCGCAGTACAGCCNCCTTTGTCTACTCTTAAGTGACAATGGATTTTCTTACTTAGCCGTGGCGCTAACTACACTTCGTTGTGTTTCTTATCAGATGCAGTCTAGTGTGGGCTCCTGTAGCCCGGGGAACTCTAATAGTTCCTCAGAGTTCTATTGTCCCCTCTATGACTATGATAACTATGTACAGTTGTTGGCGGGTGATGACCCGTATGCCCCAGGCTACGCTCCAGATCCTCCTGCCCCAGTCTATGCTCCCGACTCGGTTCATGCTTCGGACCCGGTCTATGTTCCTGCTCCTCCTTCTCCGCAGTACAGCCCTCCCCCAGCTTAGCCAACTACACCATCTCGCGTTCCGGTTCGCAGTAGTCAGCCGACTTTTCTGGATAGAGCCCATTCTAGGTTTGGGTTTTATCCCATAGAGGTGTTAGAGGGGAGTGATCCCCTAGAGTTCGTTGTCTTTTATCCCTATCCGTGGGATCCCAGTCCTTCGGAGCTTTGGGATGAGTGGTCAATGGTGAACACTCCTTGCTACTTTTTGGACCATTTCACCTGGTTCGCGGGTGAGTGGCATCTAGTATGGGGAACGTACACCGGACCGGTGTACCGCCTCTTAGAGTAGTAGGCTGGTTGGGAAAGTTTTGGGAGGAACTCTTTTGTGTATATATCTTTTTTGCAGCCATGATGAACTTAGTTGGCTAGTAAGTTTGTGATTAAACTCTTGTATATAGTGGTAGCTAGTGCAGCTACCCCTTTTGCTCACATATATATATATATATGAAGATATGTTGGGTAATGATGATGTTGTGAAACAGTTTTCCTTTCTCTTAGCCTGTGCACCTAGAGTGAACTCCGTATGGATTCGGCTGGGTTTAGTCTAGGTGTGGCGGTAACTACTCCGGATGTACGGTATAGCCGAGCCGGGGTGTTACAAGTCAGCTGTGTGACCAAAAGCTGAATGTTGGATTTACAAAAGATCGATGCATTGTCAAGGATCAACAGAACAAGGTTATCATGGAAGGTATAAGATCCTCTGATAATTGTTATATTCTGTCTTCTAATGTTCTGTGCTGCAGGACAACTAGTGACAATACGGATCTATGGCATCAAAGACTTGGACATATGAACCATCAAGACATAAATCAACTTATAAGTCATGAATGTGTAAGGGGCATACCAAAGTTCAAAGTTAAGGAAACTGGTATATGTGGGCGATGTCAGCTTGGAAAGCAAACTAGAGCCCCACACAAATTTCACAACCATATAGGAACCTCTTCATGTTTAGATCATCTGCATATGGACTTAATCGGACCAACACAGGTGGAAAGCTTGGGAGGTAAAAGGTATATATTTGTCTGTGTTGATGATTACTCTCGTTTCTACTGGGTAATGTTTCTCAGAAATAAGTTACAAGCTTTTTAACAATTTGAGAAACTGTGTTTGAAGCTGCAAAAAGAAAAAGGATCACACATTGTGAAAATTGTGAGGATCAGATCAAATCACGGTAGGGAATTCGAAAATCAGGATTTCTCTAACTTCTGCTCCAAAAATGGAATCAGCCATGAATTTTCAGCACCAAAACTCCTCAGCAAAATAGAATAGTTGAACGAAAGAACAGAACCATTCAAGAGATGGCTCGAGTTTTAATTAATAGCAAAAACCTTCCTCAGTTCTTTTGGGCAGAGGTAGTACATACTGCATGTCATATAATCAACAGAGTTTATCTCAGACCTGGGATGTCGCATACACCATACGAGCTATGGCGAGGAAGGAAACCAAATCTGAAATACTTTCGTATCTTTGGCAGCAGATGTTACATATTAAATGACAGAGAGAAGGTTGGAAAATTTGAGCCTAAAAGTGATGAAGGCATATTCTTGGGATACTCCCCGAATAGCAGAGCCTATAGAGTTTACAACAAACGTATCAAGACTGTTCAAGAATCAATCAATGTAATTGTCGATGATCAACCGCAAACTGTTAGTGNAGGCCATTATTCTTATTTGAGAAAAGCTTTACATGATTTAACATTTATACACTATTATGCTATCCATAAATCGTTTGGTTACAGGTAGATTTTCAAATCATGGGTAAAACTTTATAAAGCTTTCAGATTATCTATGTTTTCAAACCTTTGTCTACTCTTAAGTGACAATGGATTTTCTTACTTAGCCGTGGCGCTAACTACACTTCGTTGTGTTTCTTATCAGATGCAGTCTAGTGTGGGCTCCTGTAGCCCGGGGAACTCTAATAGTTCCTCAGAGTTCTATTGTCCCCTCTATGACTATGATAACTATGTACAGTTGTTGGCGGGTGATGACCCGTATGCCCCAGGCTACGCTCCAGATCCTCCTGCCCCAGTCTATGCTCCCGACTCGGTTCATGCTTCGGACCCGGTCTATGTTCCTGCTCCTCCTTCTCCGCAGTACAGCCCTCCCCCAGCTTAGCCAACTACACCATCTCGCGTTCCGGTTCGCAGTAGTCAGCCGACTTTTCTGGATAGAGCCCATTCTAGGTTTGGGTTTTATCCCATAGAGGTGTTAGAGGGGAGTGATCCCCTAGAGTTCGTTGTCTTTTATCCCTATCCGTGGGATCCCAGTCCTTCGGAGCTTTGGGATGAGTGGTCAATGGTGAACACTCCTTGCTACTTTTTGGACCATTTCACCTGGTTCGCGGGTGAGTGGCATCTAGTATGGGGAACGTACACCGGACCGGTGTACCGCCTCTTAGAGTAGTAGGCTGGTTGGGAAAGTTTTGGGAGGAACTCTTTTGTGTATATATCTTTTTTGCAGCCATGATGAACTTAGTTGGCTAGTAAGTTTGTGATTAAACTCTTGTATATAGTGGTAGCTAGTGCAGCTACCCCTTTTGCTCACATATATATATATATATGAAGATATGTTGGGTAATGATGATGTTGTGAAACAGTTTTCCTTTCTCTTAGCCTGTGCACCTAGAGTGAACTCCGTATGGATTCGGCTGGGTTTAGTCTAGGTGTGGCGGTAACTACTCCGGATGTACGGTATAGCCGAGCCGGGGTGTTACAAGTCAGCTGTGTGACCAAAAGCTGAATGTTGGATTTACAAAAGATCGATGCATTGTCAAGGATCAACAGAACAAGGTTATCATGGAAGGTATAAGATCCTCTGATAATTGTTATATTCTGTCTTCTAATGTTCTGTGCTGCAGGACAACTAGTGACAATACGGATCTATGGCATCAAAGACTTGGACATATGAACCATCAAGACATAAATCAACTTATAAGTCATGAATGTGTAAGGGGCATACCAAAGTTCAAAGTTAAGGAAACTGGTATATGTGGGCGATGTCAGCTTGGAAAGCAAACTAGAGCCCCACACAAATTTCACAACCATATAGGAACCTCTTCATGTTTAGATCATCTGCATATGGACTTAATCGGACCAACACAGGTGGAAAGCTTGGGAGGTAAAAGGTATATATTTGTCTGTGTTGATGATTACTCTCGTTTCTACTGGGTAATGTTTCTCAGAAATAAGTTACAAGCTTTTTAACAATTTGAGAAACTGTGTTTGAAGCTGCAAAAAGAAAAAGGATCACACATTGTGAAAATTGTGAGGATCAGATCAAATCACGGTAGGGAATTCGAAAATCAGGATTTCTCTAACTTCTGCTCCAAAAATGGAATCAGCCATGAATTTTCAGCACCAAAACTCCTCAGCAAAATAGAATAGTTGAACGAAAGAACAGAACCATTCAAGAGATGGCTCGAGTTTTAATTAATAGCAAAAACCTTCCTCAGTTCTTTTGGGCAGAGGTAGTACATACTGCATGTCATATAATCAACAGAGTTTATCTCAGACCTGGGATGTCGCATACACCATACGAGCTATGGCGAGGAAGGAAACCAAATCTGAAATACTTTCGTATCTTTGGCAGCAGATGTTACATATTAAATGACAGAGAGAAGGTTGGAAAATTTGAGCCTAAAAGTGATGAAGGCATATTCTTGGGATACTCCCCGAATAGCAGAGCCTATAGAGTTTACAACAAACGTATCAAGACTGTTCAAGAATCAATCAATGTAATTGTCGATGATCAACCGCAAACTGTTAGTGAGTATTGATAAGCACCAAGAATAGCACTTATAAGGGGTCTTTATTAGATTAAAAGTGCATCGTTTTGACATCCGATTACAACAATTGCATGTATTTTAGCTCAAATGCGATCAAAATCTTCTAACAACATTTCTAGAAAGAGTTTTGAAGTATTTCACAGGTTGGAGAGGGATTTGAGGCTAAAATAGAGCAAAAGACAAACAAGCCGAAATGCAGTAGCGTCCCACGCAGCCTCACACGCGTGTGGCTGGGCGTGGAACTATTCCAGAGAGCCACCACGCCGCTCACACGCGTGTGAGCAAGCGTGGTCGGGCCAAGGGCAATTTTGGGAAATTTGTCCCCTTTTGGTCACCTATATAAATCCCTTTTGCCCAAAACCTAAAAGAAAGAAGGATAATAGATCAGAAAATTGATAGAATAGGGTAGAAATCTAGAGGATTTTCTCCCCTCTTGGGGGAAAATTCCTTTCTCTCATAGTTAGAATAGATCAAGGGCAAGAATGAAGATTGGGATTTCAAGATCAAGGTTGTAAAGATCCCCTTTTTAAGGGTGGTAACCATTCTCTCCAATTTCTAATTCAATACTTGTTTCTTTGAATTTTCCTTTCTTTTTCTTGTTTCTTTAGCATGATAGAGTAGATTAGATAGGGGATTGGTGGCCCCATGGTAGATCTATGTGGATGTTTAATATTAATGCTTTGAATTGTGAATTGCTTGTTTGTTGGATGTTGAACTTGTGTGGATGATGATCTTCAAGCTTTGTGCCTTTTGTGGCCACATTAGGTAGCAAACCTAAAGGAAGTGAGTGTGTGCGCGATAGCGGCCACTCACGAGTCTAACTCACCCACATCTCCGCTCTTAGTCCGAAAGGACGAGATCCGAGAGGAGTGGTAGACAAAGTGTTCGATAAAATGACCCAACCGAATGAGGATGTGGGAGTCCAAAGTGTGACGCCACTTGGTGATGTGCAACGAACTCCCTAGTCTATTCCACAACTTGCACTCGCAAAACCATCCAAAGATAGACCACATGGAAAAGCCTAAAGCCCCAATCTCCACTTTACTTTTCTTTACTTTACACAACCATTATCAACCTTCCCCTTCTCACAAATGAGTCCAACCCTTAGCACTCCCGTAACTCTTTCTCTTCAACCTCTTAGAAGCCAACACACTAATTCGATTCCCATTCGCCATCCTTGAGAGACACAACACTCGGGGAGTCTTGACTCTTCGTTTTACCACTTCACATTCACCCTCACCGCAATACAAAAACCAAGCATAAAAAAAATGCCGCCGTTGCCGGGGATGGAAAACGGTTTCGAATAGTGTTGACTTCTTAAAAGTAGAATTTTAAGAGTTCTTGAATTGCTTTCTTTTTGTTTATTTTATTTTCTTATTTTTGTTATTTGCTTGAAGAAGTGAGCTTATATTATCTTGAATATCTTGTGCTCACTTGCAATTACTTTTAGTTGCAAAATTATTTGTTGTTGGCTAAGCTATTGTGCAGGAAATTCTCTTTAATCAAACCTCTTGAAGCTTGCCAATAAGT
The DNA here is from genome assembly GCF_003576645.1 of Ipomoea triloba. Lineage (NCBI taxonomy): Eukaryota > Viridiplantae > Streptophyta > Magnoliopsida > Solanales > Convolvulaceae > Ipomoea > Ipomoea triloba. The sequence goes on along the minus strand of NC_044922.1, from coordinate 10,797,122 downwards.
GCTAAAATGAATCCCCATGATTACCCTCACCATAAAGGACAATCCTATACAAATCCTCAACCCCAACCATATCACTATTACCCCCATTCCACCTATACTTACCCTCCACCAACATACCACTACCCACACCCATACCATTACCCAATCCCACCAACATATCAATTACCACCTCCATATCACTATCCAATCCATACACCAAATCATCACCTACGACCTTAAGAAACACCACCTCCACAATTCCAAAAAACTTACCCTTCACAACCACCCAATTCACAATACCTGAACAGTTTCTCCCTTCTGCTTCGGTCGCAAGAATTCTTCGCACTTGATTCCCTTGATTCGTTCCGTGTAAAATTGTCCCCTCAATTCCTCATTGAATTCCTTCCAGCCAAAGTCTAGGTTTTGCAAGAAGTTGGGCCCAGCTGTTGACCACCAGTTGTCTGCCGCTTTTGTCAGGTAATACACGGCGGAAGATACTCGTTGATCTGCAGGACAGTTGACTGCATTGAGCAGCTTGTCAAACGTCCTAATCCATTCTTCCAAGATTACCGGGTCTTTTTCACCCGCATAATATGGTGGCTGCCTACTTGCTATGGCTTTTGCAAAATCAACTCGGGGCTGTTTGTTATTTTGATTCTGGACTTCTTGAGCCATCATAAATCCAGCCATTTGTTCTATTGCGAGAGCCATGCGGTCCATTGCTGACATCTCGTCGCCCTGACCGACAGGTATATTTCGTCTAGGCGGCATCTTCACCAAACGATAGTTTCAAGTTAGTTCTTGAAGCATAAAAGCTCTTAAGGAGTTAGCTAGCTACGCAGTTAGTATAGCAGCTACCCAAGTCTTATCCAGCAATTCCTAACATCCACTTCGTCATGCTCATCAACCAGGTATCTCAACTATGGCATAACAGTTAGGAACGCACTATACTATCATGCTTACTCACAGCAATTATAAGCAATGATTAACGTACATAATGATACACAAATATTGATCAAAGCATTCTAGAATCGGGAGATTTCGCGAAATAAAGATGATGAGGTGCCCCTTTCTGACGCTGCCTAGTCTCCAGCTCCGTTCCAGAAGCTCACACTTAGACTCAGTTGAACAAGCTGTTTAGGTCAGTCTTAGCAAACTTAGGCTGACTCGAACTTGAGCTTTGAAAATCGAATTCTCCGAATTTCAATCCTAGACCTACAAACGAGACCATACAACCTAGGCTTCGACCTGATTTCCCAAAGGTTCAACCTAGGCTCTAATACCACTTTGTAACACCCCGGACCTACCTTCCCGTACATCCGAGGGAGTTACCGCCACACCTAGAGAGAGAGTTCTATCATTCCGCGATAAACCTCACTCTAGGTGCACAGGCTAAAGGAAACTCTTCTAACCACAACAACCACCCAACAGTTGCTTACGCACTTATATACATATCAGCTGAAAAAGATTAGCTAGGCAAAATATATATACTTGCACTTATATATATATTCATGAGTTTGCCCCTCAGGCCAAAATACAGATTAAGATTCAACTACGACCCATCTAGTCATGCTTAGCCATCACTAAGGCTACAAAAAAGTATATACACAAAAACTCCCAAGGACTCGACATCTAGTCTATCATGCGGTACACGGGGCCGGTGAACTCTCCCCAAACCAGGTGCCACTCCCCCTCATACCAGGTGATATGGTCCAAAAACCGAGAGGTGGTTATGACCATCGACCATTTCTCCCAAACGTCCCGAGGGCTAGGGTCCCAAGGGTAGGGGTAATGCACTATGAACTCAAGGGGATCGCTACCATCTAAAGGCCCTATGGGGTAAAAGCCATAAGAAGCCTGGACCTCATTTATAACAGGGCAAGAAACAAAAGGGGCCGACGGAGCCACAGGAGTGTCTGGATTGGTGGGAGCTACAGGAGCATAACCAGGTGCGTATGGGTCATCACCCTCCATCATCTGTATGTACACGTCATAATCCATGCCTTCACAAACATACTCCGGTGAACTTTCAGAATTCACCGGGCTACAGGAACTGACACTAGATTGCATCTGTTAGGCACACAGTGAAGTGTAGTTAGCGCGACGGCTAAGTAAGGATATCCATGGGTTATTCAAAACTAAATAAAGGTTTTGTAAAACTGTTACGTGGAAACCCTATACCTTACTCATCGGCAGAGATTCTACCTGCAACAGTTATAAATAGCAACTTGTACACATAATAAGTAGGATTCAATACCATCCCGACCCATTTTCCCTCTTGACGAGGTCATTTAATAATCATTCACTTACCCAAAGAACGTATTGTTAAACATTTAAGAATACTAGTAAGTAATGGAAAACATAAATCACACATTTTGCTTGTAATTACTTTAGTAGAAAAACCTTTCCGTCATAATGAGATTCTCATCACTTTTCACTTTTCAAAGAGAGGGATCACCCACAACCTTTGGGTACTTAAATACTTGTCACATCTCTCTTTCTCGTAGTTACGGCGTAAATACATTCGTATTTCAAAATTCCACTTGGTCCTAGATAGAAAGTGTGAGGCCTTTGGAGTTCTTTCTCTTCTTTTGACCACTTGGATCGTTGAACTCGGGTTCAGTGGTCATCGCCCGGTTTAATACTAATCCCCCGGACTTATAGGAGCGTTGGAATGATTCCAAGCTAGCCTCACTAGGTTCATAAGAACGACACCTACCCGAACATAGAGTGACTATACTTAAGTGTGCACACCCCCGTAGGAGTACCGTTTCCTTCCGGGTGATATAGTACTCGGCGGATAGACTTCGCCCACAGTATGAATGATCATACACATAACTACCATGCGGGAACAGCACTTTAAGCTCATCTTTATCCCGTAGGTTAAAAAGGTCCTTCACCACTTTTACTAGAACTAAGGTTTGAAAACATTTTTCTGCTTTTTTCCTTTCTTGCATTGAAAATATTTTGGACACATAAATACATAATTGTCCTTCCTCCTAGCATATGTATCCCTATCATATCATTACTATACTATTAAGACATAATCTTCCCATCACATAGATTTTCATGTTCACAAGTTAACAACAATACAAAACCTAGCTATCAATTATCTAGTTTCAAAAAACCTCAACCAATTAAAGGGATTCCTTACCTCAACCGGGTTACTAATCTCGTAGAAGACTCTTGGAGTTGATTTTCCCCAATTTCACCTTAAAACCCTAAAATTCCACCAACATCATAACACATAATTTTAAGAAATCTTAACTTAGATTCATGTTCTAGGAGGGAAAATAGAGCTATTTACCGAATAAAATTGGAGTTTTACCGAATATTTGGAGATCTATGAAGAACTTGCTAGCTATGGAGTTGATAAGCGCATTTTGTATACTTTAATTTATTATATTTTATTTAATAATTTTTAGTATATAGTTATTTTTTCTTGCTTATTACTATATTATTTCACTTTTTTTATTTACTTTATACTTATCCAATAATTAAAAAATAAATTAATAATATAATGTAGTTTGCAGTTAGTTTAGTATTAATAAATTAGACTGTTTTTTATCTGAGCTTTAAATTATTAAAATATGTTTATTTACGTAAAAAAAAAAGAGAAAAAAAAGTTATTTTACGTCTGGGTCGTTATCCCGTATGCGGCGTATGAAGCTTTCAGATTGACCGGTCAACAACACCGCGCGAAAGAAGATCTGCAACGGCCATGGCGAGCGCATCTCATGATATTCAAACGGCTCGCTGAACCAATATAAATAGAGGCAGGTTGAAGGAGTTACGATCAATCCTTAATCACCGAAATTATCAATTCCTTTCACAAAACCAAGGACTTCCGATCGGTGCAACACTGACGATTTCGGCAGCAGCAATTTTAACCTCGACTTGGATTAATTTGTTTCCGGCAGCAGCAATTTTAACCTCGACTTGGATTAATTTGTTTCGGCGGAACGGGCGAAGAAAACTCTGGACGAACCTTGATTTCAATTTGGCGTGGCAATATTTGGAAGCTTGCAAATCCAAGATTGGTACGTGGCAGGAGCTTTTGGTTTTGTTCCCAGGTTTCTTTTTGAATTCTAAGAGCTTAATGGCTATTATGTTGGCAATTATTGTTGAATTCAAGATGTATATTTAATTTTCTTCTTTCTAGGAGGTTGAATTCAAGATGTATATTTAATTTTCTTCTTTCTAGGAGTATGAATGTTTTGCCATGAAAATTTTGTAGATTAAGTGTTTGCTTTTGCCAATTAATTTTGCTTTATCTTATGGTTTTGAATTGAGACTAGTTGTGTCGAATTTGACCAATTCTAAGCATTAATTAGTCTGTTTGAGGGGATTAACTGAGTATAAACTATGCCTGTTAATTCAAGCTCCGTAGGATAAATGAATAAATAATTTAGTTGTCTTATTAAATTGTTTATTTGGTTCATAAACCGGGTATTCCGTAAGTTCTACCTAGCTTAATGGGTTCTAATGGTTTAAATAAACGTCTTAAGCGTATGAACCATTAGAATACGTGACTGAATCTGGACGCCATACGGATTAGTCAGATAATAGTTAGAACGAACCCTAAATTGATTGGCAAGTTGAACTAATCTGCAAAAACTAGTTATGGTAGTTGATTCATGTTCCTAGGTTTTTCCAGCTTGATTGTTATTCGATATTCTGGTTCTGTTTATTTGTTTATTTTCCTAAGATTTGATTCACTTATTTTACATTTGAGTTTATTCTCATCTTTGATATTTGTTTCGAGCATTTTGAATTGTAAGTTCGTTATTTTATTTTTCAAGTCATTAAATTGCATTGTCTAAATTGCATTGTATCAATTCCCTGTGGGTTCGACCCTTGCCTTTGCACACTATCACTACAGTCGACTCGTGCACTTGCGAGGACTATTTAAAATTGTCCATCAATTTTTGGCGCCGTTGCCGGGGAACTTTTTATTGTGCAGTTTGTTTTTCCCTTTGCTTAATCTTGCTTTCAAAAAAAAAAACAAAAAAAAATAGTTACTTAATACTCGTTTCTTTGTTTCCAATTTGCTTTTGATCAGTCTGCCTGTTTTTTTTTGCTTTTTTTTTTATTTTATTTTTATTTGTTTGTTTGTTAGTTTATTTGTTCGTTTAATTTATGCAAGGTCGTCGTTCTTTAAAACCTACACTGTTGCCTTTGGACGACGACATTGATAAGAAAAAGAAAAAGAAAAAGCCTTTACCTTTTGACAATCCTAATCCTAAACCACAAAAAACAACCACAACTATGGATGCACTTCCTCAACCAAACCCTTCCCAACCCCAGGCTAATGAAAGACTTTGGTAGGCCCCAAGTAGGAGGTTCACCTTCTTGTATAGTGCTTNCACCTTCTTGTATAGTGCTTACTGATGCAGCTAGGAACTATGAGCTAAAAACGGTCCATTACAACCAGCTGCCGTCTTTTCACGGTTCAGCAAGCGAAGATGCCCTTACCTTTATCAGAGATTTCTACGGGATAGTCCAACACTTCCCGTTGAATGACTTGACTGAGGATGCACTGAGGATGAGGTGTTTTCCATACACCTTGAAAGATGCTGCAAAGACATGGTTCATGTCTCTCACACCAGGATCTCTTCGGACATGGCCGGAGGTGTATAACAAGTTTATCAGTAAGTTCTATTCTCATGCAAAAACTGCTGAGCTAAGAAGAAAAATTGCGACATTTTCGCAAGCTGATGGTGAACCGTTCCATGAGGCATGGGAGAGGTTCAAAATACTACTCATTCAATGCCCTCATCATGGCTACCCATTGGAGCTTCAAAATCAAACATTCTATGATGGTTTGACTCAAACCAGCCAATCAATGGTTGACAATGCGGCTGGAGGTGCCATGGGAGAAAAAACGGCGGAGGAAACTTTAACATTGTATGAAATGCTAGGGGCAAACTCCCAACAAAAGAGTATAAGGGGACGTACACAAGGTATGTATGAAGTTAACTCAAATACGGGGTTGGAAATTCAGGTGTCTGAGCTAGCAAAACAAGTGAAGAGCATGTGTTCTATGATGGGTATGCAGCAAAATAATGCATTTATGANCACCTTCTTGTATAGTGCTTACTGATGCAGCTAGGAACTATGAGCTAAAAACGGTCCATTACAACCAGCTGCCGTCTTTTCACGGTTCAGCAAGCGAAGATGCCCTTACCTTTATCAGAGATTTCTACGGGATAGTCCAACACTTCCCGTTGAATGACTTGACTGAGGATGCACTGAGGATGAGGTGTTTTCCATACACCTTGAAAGATGCTGCAAAGACATGGTTCATGTCTCTCACACCAGGATCTCTTCGGACATGGCCGGAGGTGTATAACAAGTTTATCAGTAAGTTCTATTCTCATGCAAAAACTGCTGAGCTAAGAAGAAAAATTGCGACATTTTCGCAAGCTGATGGTGAACCGTTCCATGAGGCATGGGAGAGGTTCAAAATACTACTCATTCAATGCCCTCATCATGGCTACCCATTGGAGCTTCAAAATCAAACATTCTATGATGGTTTGACTCAAACCAGCCAATCAATGGTTGACAATGCGGCTGGAGGTGCCATGGGAGAAAAAACGGCGGAGGAAACTTTAACATTGTATGAAATGCTAGGGGCAAACTCCCAACAAAAGAGTATAAGGGGACGTACACAAGGTATGTATGAAGTTAACTCAAATACGGGGTTGGAAATTCAGGTGTCTGAGCTAGCAAAACAAGTGAAGAGCATGTGTTCTATGATGGGTATGCAGCAAAATAATGCATTTATGATTGATGAAAATGATTGTGAGCAGGCCAACGCAATGAATAGTTTTAATCAAAGGCCTAGAAACGACCTGTACTCTAATTCTTACAATCCGGGTTGGAAAAATCACCCTAATTTTTCTTGGAGTAATAATCAAAATAATTTTCAACCAGTTGCTCCTCAACCAAAAAAATCGTCTTGGGAGGATTCTTTGAATACTTTTATACAGACCTGCAATAGACAGCAAGAAGCGAACGATCAACGCTTCCAACAGACAGAGGCATCACTTGCTAAAACTGAGGCTTCACTTGCCAGAAATGAAGCTTCCATGAGAAAATTGGAAGTCCAAGTGGGACAAATCGCCGAAGCTCTACAAGGCCATGTGCCAGAAGTGGGACAAATCGCCGAAGCTCTACAAGGCCATGTGCCAGGTAAGTTACAAATCGCCGAAGCTCTACAAGGCCATGTGCCAGGTAAGTTGCCTATCGCCGAAGCTCTACAAGGCCATGTGCCAGGTAAGTTGCCTAATCAACCTGAAGAAGCTAAGATTATGACTGTTCTAAGAAGTGGTAAAGTTATTGAAAATAATGTGAAGGGAAATACCACTTGTAAACAATCTGAAATAGTTGAAAATTTGAATGTTGATAATGAAGTCAATAAGGATGAACCCAAATTGCATAAATCTAATGATCCTTATGTGCCCCCTAAACCGTATGTTCCTCCCGTTCCATTTCCTGGTAGATTGAAAAATTCAAAATTTGATAGATCATTTGCTGAGATTTATGACTTGTTGTCAAAAGTGAATGTGAATTTGCCTTTGTTAGACATGATTAAAAATATGCCTGCCTATGCTAAGTTTTTAAAAGAGTTGAACACTAGAAAGCGTAGGTATGAACATAATGAAAAAGTCTTTATGTCTAAAACTGTAAGTGCTGTTTTGCAAACTGACTTGCCCCCAAAATTAGAAGACCCCGGTAGTTTCATAATAACTATTACAGTGGGGAATTCTAAGAAAGAAAAGGCAATGCTTGATTTAGGGGCAAGCATTAACTTGATGCCATATTCTGTCTACTTGCAGTTGGGTCTGGATAGATTAAAACCTACTACAATGTCCCTAGAGCTTGCTGATCGCTCTGTTAGATATCCTAGGGGCATTGTAGAAGATGTTTTGGTCCAAGTTGATAAACTAATAATTCCTGCCGACTTTGTTGTTTTAGACATAAATAAAAAGTGCAATCATGAGCAGGACATGCCTATTTTGCTTGGCCGACCTTTTATGGCCACAGCAAAAACAATGATTGATGTTCAAAATGGAAAATTAACCATGACTGTCCTAGATGAAACTGTTGAATTTTCCATTTTGAAATCAATGAAATTGCCTGAAAACAATAATAATCATTGCTTTGCTGTAGACATTTTAGATTCCATAATTTCTGCTGAGTTTTTAGATGAATCTCCGTTGAAGGTCGAAACTGATGAAGAGGAACCTAATCAAAGCCCAATAAAAGAGGGGGGTGTTGAAGGATGTTCACTCGCAGACTGTCTGGAGCAAATCAAAGAAAAACACCATCCCTCAGTTGAAGCTGAAGTTCCGCCCAAGCTGGAATTAAAACCGCTTCCTAGTTCTTTAAAATATGCTTTCTTAGGTCCAAATAATACTTATCCTGTAATAATTGCCTCTAACCTTTCACAGGAACAAGAAACAAAATTGCTTGATGTATTAAAAAAATATAAAAGTGCAATTGGTTGGACAATAGGAGATATTAAAGGAATAAGTCCAACGGTTTGTATGCATCGGATCTTACTTGAAGAAGGAGCAACCCCTGTCCGTCAACCTCAGCGCAGGCTAAATCCGAATATGAAGGAGGTTGTACGTGCAGAAGTCCTAAAGTTGTTGGACTCAGGTATTATTTATCCAATTTCAGATAGTAAATGGGTAAGTCCAGTTCATGTAGTGCCAAAAAAATCTGGAATTACTGTTGTTACTAATGAAAAAAATGAGTTAATCCCAACTAGAATAGTAACTGGGTGGCGTATGTGCATAGATTACAGAAAATTGAATGCTGCCACTAAAAAAGATCATTTTCCTTTGCCCTTTATTGACCAAATGTTAGAAAGGTTAGCTGGGCATGCTTATTACTGTTTTCTAGATGGCTTTCAAGGTTATTTTCAGATTCCTATTGCACCTGAAGATCAGGAAAAAACGACATTTACATGCCCGTTTGGCACATTTGCTTATCGCAGAATGTCATTTGGGTTATGTAATGCACCTGCGACTTTTCAAAGGTGTATGATGTCAATATTTTCTGATATGATTGAAAGATATGTTGAAGTGTTTATGGATGATTTTTCTCTATTTGGTGATTCTTTTGATGACTGTCTTTCTCATTTATCTTCTGTTCTTGAAAGATGTGTTAAAATGAACTTAACCTTGAGTTGGGAGAAAAGTAATTTCATGGTTAATGAAGGCATTGTTTTGGGCCATATCATTTCTGACAGGGGCATAGAGGTTGACAGGGCTAAAATTGAAGTTATTTCTAAACTACTGATAAGTGCTTATTTGTCTACATTTTCCCCCTTTCACTAAGTTATTTTGTTTATTTATCATTCCAAATTTCATGAGAATTAGTGCTTATTTGTGTTACTTTGCAAGGAGT
>NC_044922.1:10734991-10787698 GCF_003576645.1 Ipomoea triloba | reverse complement strand
CACTGTAAATCGGCATAAATCAAACGCCCATGTACACGGCCGTGTCCCAGGCCGTTTGCCAACACTCCAGAAATTGCATTTTCGAACTCTGTGCAGCTTGCTTTGACTTCTAGGCTGTTTTTCACCATTTTCCGTTCAGAATTACGAAATTTGTATCTCTAGAAAGTTGTAGCCCTTGAAGTCTTATTTCCAATGGTTTAAAGATCACTTAATTTGGAAATTTCTAGGCTGAGATATGGTCCAATTACTAAGATGTCGACGTGCAGAAATTTCAACACATTGATCTTTTGCTTCTCTTTTGTTTTGGTTTGTCTAAATGACAAAGCCATTGAAAATACCAATCTTAGGCTCCTTGGAAGTGTTGCACCCATCTACATAGCTTCATATTTGGCCTCCATTTGACTCCAATGCCCACCAAAATGCATGAAAATGCTCATCTTTGCTTCTAATGCTTTCCAACTCATCACTGTAAATCGGCATAAATCAAACGCCCATGTACACGGCCGTGTCCCAGGCCGTTTGCCAACACTCCAGAAATTGCATTTTCGAACTCTGTGCAGCTTGCTTTGACTTCTAGGCTGTTTTTCACCATTTTCCGTTCAGAATTACGAAATTTGTATCTCTAGAAAAGTTGTAGCCCTTGAAGTCTTATTTCCAATGGTTTAAAGATCACTTAATTTGGAAATTTCTAGGCTGAGATATGGTCCAATTACTAAGATGTCGACGTGCAGAAATTTCAACACATTGATCTTTTGCTTCTCTTTTGTTTTGGTTTGTCTAAATGACAAAGACCATTGAAAATACCAATCTTAGGCTCCTTGGAAGTGTTGCACCCCATCTACATAGCTTCATATTTGGCCTCCATTTGACTCCAATGCCCACCAAAATGCATGAAAATGCTCATCTTTGCTTCTAATGCTTTCCAACTCATCACTGTAAATCGGCATAAATCAAACGCCCATGTACACGGCCGTGTCCCAGGCCGTTTGCCAACACTCCAGAAATTGCATTTTCGAACTCTGTGCAGCTCTTTGACTTCTAGGCTGTTTTTCACCATTTTCCGTTCAGAATTACGAAATTTGTATCTCTAGAAAGTTGTAGCCCTTGAAGTCTTTTTCCAATGGTTTAAAGATCACTTAATTTGGAAATTTCTAGGCTGAGATATGGTCCAATTACTAAGATGTCGACGTGCAGAAATTTCAACACATTGATCTTTTGCTTCTCTTTTGTTTTGGTTTGTCTAAATGACAAAGCCATTGAAAATACCAATCTTAGGCTCCTTGGAAGTGTTGCACCCATCTACATAGCTTCATATTTGGCCTCCATTTGACTCCAATGCCCACCAAAATGCATGAAAATGCTCATCTTTGCTTCTAATGCTTTCCAACTCATTCCTTATGTGCCCCCTAAACCGTATGTTCCTCCCGTTCCATTTCCTGGTAGATTGAAAAATTCAAAATTTGATAGATCATTTGCTGAGATTTATGACTTGTTGTCAAAAGTGAATGTGAATTTGCCTTTGTTAGACATGATTAAAAATATGCCTGCCTATGCTAAGTTTTTAAAAGAGTTGAACACTAGAAAGCGTAGGTATGAACATAATGAAAAAGTCTTTATGTCTAAAACTGTAAGTGCTGTTTTGCAAACTGACTTGCCCCCAAAATTAGAAGACCCCGGTAGTTTCATAATAACTATTACAGTGGGGAATTCTAAGAAAGAAAAGGCAATGCTTGATTTAGGGGCAAGCATTAACTTGATGCCATATTCTGTCTACTTGCAGTTGGGTCTGGATAGATTAAAACCTACTACAATGTCCCTAGAGCTTGCTGATCGCTCTGTTAGATATCCTAGGGGCATTGTAGAAGATGTTTTGGTCCAAGTTGATAAACTAATAATTCCTGCCGACTTTGTTGTTTTAGACATAAATAAAAAGTGCAATCATGAGCAGGACATGCCTATTTTGCTTGGCCGACCTTTTATGGCCACAGCAAAAACAATGATTGATGTTCAAAATGGAAAATTAACCATGACTGTCCTAGATGAAACTGTTGAATTTTCCATTTTGAAATCAATGAAATTGCCTGAAAACAATAATAATCATTGCTTTGCTGTAGACATTTTAGATTCCATAATTTCTGCTGAGTTTTTAGATGAATCTCCGTTGAAGGTCGAAACTGATGAAGAGGAACCTAATCAAAGCCCAATAAAAGAGGGGGGTGTTGAAGGATGTTCACTCGCAGACTGTCTGGAGCAAATCAAAGAAAAACACCATCCCTCAGTTGAAGCTGAAGTTCCGCCCAAGCTGGAATTAAAACCGCTTCCTAGTTCTTTAAAATATGCTTTCTTAGGTCCAAATAATACTTATCCTGTAATAATTGCCTCTAACCTTTCACAGGAACAAGAAACAAAATTGCTTGATGTATTAAAAAAATATAAAAGTGCAATTGGTTGGACAATAGGAGATATTAAAGGAATAAGTCCAACGGTTTGTATGCATCGGATCTTACTTGAAGAAGGAGCAACCCCTGTCCGTCAACCTCAGCGCAGGCTAAATCCGAATATGAAGGAGGTTGTACGTGCAGAAGTCCTAAAGTTGTTGGACTCAGGTATTATTTATCCAATTTCAGATAGTAAATGGGTAAGTCCAGTTCATGTAGTGCCAAAAAAATCTGGAATTACTGTTGTTACTAATGAAAAAAATGAGTTAATCCCAACTAGAATAGTAACTGGGTGGCGTATGTGCATAGATTACAGAAAATTGAATGCTGCCACTAAAAAAGATCATTTTCCTTTGCCCTTTATTGACCAAATGTTAGAAAGGTTAGCTGGGCATGCTTATTACTGTTTTCTAGATGGCTTTCAAGGTTATTTTCAGATTCCTATTGCACCTGAAGATCAGGAAAAAACGACATTTACATGCCCGTTTGGCACATTTGCTTATCGCAGAATGTCATTTGGGTTATGTAATGCACCTGCGACTTTTCAAAGGTGTATGATGTCAATATTTTCTGATATGATTGAAAGATATGTTGAAGTGTTTATGGATGATTTTTCTCTATTTGGTGATTCTTTTGATGACTGTCTTTCTCATTTATCTTCTGTTCTTGAAAGATGTGTTAAAATGAACTTAACCTTGAGTTGGGAGAAAAGTAATTTCATGGTTAATGAAGGCATTGTTTTGGGCCATATCATTTCTGACAGGGGCATAGAGGTTGACAGGGCTAAAATTGAAGTTATTTCTAAACTACCTCCCCCTACATCTGTGAAAGAAGTGCGAAGTTTTCTTGGTCATGCAGGTTTTTACAGGCGCTTCATTAAAGACTTTTCAAAAATTTGTAGGCCTATGTGTAACCTGTTAGCAAAAGATGTTGTCTTCAAGTTTGATGATGAATGTTTGTCTGCTTTCAACTTTTTGAAAGAAAAATTAACTTCTGCTCCCATTCTTGCTGCACCTAATTGGGAGCATCCTTTTGAAATAATGTGTGATGCATCTGATTATGCCATAGGTGCTGTTTTAGGACAGAAAATTAATAAACTGCCTTATGTGATTCATTATGCAAGTAAAACTTTGGATAATGCTCAGGTTAACTATACAACTACTGAAAAGGAGTTGTTAGCTGTAGTCTTTGCATTAGAAAAATTTCGTTCTTACTTGATTGGTTCTAAAGTGATTGTTTATTCTGATCATTCTGCTTTAAAATTTTTGTTGGCTAAAAAAGATGCTAAACCTAGACTAATAAGATGGATTTTATTGCTCCAAGAGTTTGATTTGACTATCAGGGATAAGAAAGGATGTGAGAATGTGGTCGCTGATCATTTGTCTCGTTTGCCTGATGCAGCTAATAATTGTCCTACATCTGATATTCCTATAAATGACAGGTTCCCTGATGAACAGTTGCTTTCTTTACAAAATAAAGAACCTTGGTATGCAGACATTGTGAATTATTTGGTCTCGGGTCAATTTCACCCAGACTTGAATTCACAAGGAAAAAAACATTTTCTTTCCAAAGTAAAATATTTTTTTTGGGATGAGCCTTATTTGTTTAAAATCTGTCCTGATCAAATAATTAGAAGGTGCATACCTGAGTTTGAGCATCAAAATATTTTGAATCACAGTCACACTCTAAACTGCGGAGGACATTTTAGTGGGAAGAAAACTGCATTGAAGGTTTTGCGGTCTGGTTTTTATTGGCCCACTTTGTTCAAGGATGCATTTGAATTTTGTGCTAAGTGTGATAGATGCCAGAGGACAGGTAATATAAGTAAGCGCCATGAAATGCCCCTTTCAAATATTTTGGTTGTTGATTTGTTTGATGTTTGGGGAATTGATTTCATGGGGCCTTTTCCCACTTCCTTCGGTTATAAGTACATTCTTGTGGCTGTTGATTATGTGTCGAAATGGGTTGAAGCTGTGGCTACCAGAACAAATGACAGTAAAGTTGTTTTGCAATTTTTGAAAGATATTTTTGCCAGGTTTGGGACACCCAGAGCTATCATTAGCGATGAAGGTACCCACTTCTGTAATAAACTTTTTGCAGGTCTTTTGAAAAAATATGGCATTACTCATAGAGTGGCTACTCCATACCATCCACAAACCTCAGGACAAGTGGAGGTGAGTAACAGACAGATTAAAGGAATCTTGGAAAAAACAGTGAATCCTTCGCGGAAAGATTGGGCTATCAAGTTGACTGATGCATTGTGGGCTTACAGGACAGCCTACAAAACCCCGATTGGTATGAGCCCGTACAGGTTAGTATTTGGTAAAGCTTGTCATTTGCCAGTGGAATTGGAACACAGAGCCTATTGGGCTATTAAATTATTAAATTTTGATTTGCAAAGAGCTGGTGAGATAAGAAAATTAAATTTGAATGAATTGGATGAAATAAGAAATGAGGCTTATGAAAACTCAAAAATTTATAAAGAGAGAACCAAAGCCTATCATGATAGGTCTATTTTGAGGAAAAATTTTGAACCTGGAATGAAAGTTTTGTTATTTAACTCTCGTTTGAGGTTGTTTCCAGGTAAGTTAAAATCTAGATGGACAGGACCTTTTGTAATAGTTGAAGTGTTTTCTCACGGTGCCTGCGAGATCGAAAATCCAAAAACAGGTGAAAAATTTAAGGTAAATGGGCAAAGACTTAAGCAGTACTTCGAGGGGGAACCCTCAGCCCATATTGTTGAACAGGTAGAGTTGCAAGATTATGAATGTCCGTGTCGTCACTAATGCATTTTTGGAAGGCAACCCATTTCTCTTTCCCTTCTCCTTTATTTTCATTTTTGCTTGTTATGCCTTTTTTTTTCGATAACTTGATGAGCTATTGGTTTTGTGTTCTCTTATAGTTTTTGTTCTCAACATTGAGGACAATGTTTGGAATAAGTGTGGGGAAGGGATTTCTATTTTAATTTATTTTTGTGATTCTCATTTCGAGTAAGGAAATTAAAAAAAAAAAAACAAAAAAAAAAACAAAAAAAAATTACTTTTAAACAAAATAAATAAGTATGAACTTGAGCTCTTACCCAATAAGCCTTTTTGAATATCCTATGATGAAAATAATGCAAGTTTCTGTCAGCTCTTAGTGTGTATGCTGCATGTGGCTAGTTGTTAATTGCTTTAGTGTTATATTTTGAATAGCTTTTCTCTTAAAAAAAAAAAAAAAAACAAAAACAAAAACAATAAAAAAAATCACAAAAACCCTTATATATTTAATGCAATCTCTTTGATGATTTTTATGTTGATTTCACTTTATATAACCTTTTTCAAATTTTTAAATAATTCTTGAGTGCTATATGTGGTGTATTTGTTGGTTCAAGGATCATCTCTATGGCATAAGTGAGGTGGAAAATATCCATAAAATATTTGAAAAAAATATTCAAAAAAAAAATGAGAGTGTTTTTATTTTATTTTATTTGCAATAAATCAGAGATTCTACTCCGCTGAATCAACCACCTACACATGTACCATAAATAAATAAATAAGTGTCGTGGTCTGGTTCATGAGTACACACAAAATTGAAAACCCAAACATGCCTGGCGTAAAATGGCGAGGTTTTTTGGGGAAGTTCTCTTTGGAAAAAGTCAAAAATAGGAAAATGATGAGTGAACTTTGGAAGAGACGAGCATTTTAATTTTCAATAAATGCCTTGATCCTTGTTCTTTCATGTCTTGCACCTGCACTATGATAGATTATTTCTAAATTTGGCTTAGGTTGTATTTTGTGAAATGTTCATATTAATTAAGGTATTTGTTTAGCTCATATAAGGGTACCAACACACGTGCACAAGTTTTATTTCGTAAATAGTGAATTAATTTATTTATTTTCTAGTCAAGTCTTTTATGCATTCTTTGAGTTGACACTAACATTGCATTGATGAGGCAATAAATTTGAAAGGCAATTTGGGTGAAGCTCGAGCTAAAACTTGATTTTATTTCTTTCATTCCCTAATAATGTCTTTGTTTGAGGACAAACAAATAAATAAGTGTGGGGAAATTTGATAAGCGCATTTTGTATACTTTAATTTATTATATTTTATTTAATAATTTTTAGTATATAGTTATTTTTTCTTGCTTATTACTATATTATTTCACTTTTTTTATTTACTTTATACTTATCCAATAATTAAAAAATAAATTAATAATATAATGTAGTTTGCAGTTAGTTTAGTATTAATAAATTAGACTGTTTTTTATCTGAGCTTTAAATTATTAAAATATGTTTATTTACGTAAAAAAAAAAGAGAAAAAAAAGTTATTTTACGTCTGGGTCGTTATCCCGTATGCGGCGTATGAAGCTTTCAGATTGACCGGTCAACAACACCGCGAGAAAGAAGATCTGCAACGGCCATGGCGAGCGCATCTCATGATATTCAAACGGCTCGCTGAACCAATATAAATAGAGGCAGGTTGAAGGAGTTACGATCAATCCTTAATCACCGAAACTATCAATTCCTTTCACAAAACCAAGGACTTCCGATCGGTGCAACACTGACGATTTCGGCAGCAGCAATTTTAACCTCGACTTGGATTAATTTGTTTCGGCGGAACGGGCGAAGAAAACTCTGGACGAACCTTGATTTCAATTTGGCGTGGCAATATTTGGAAGCTTGCAAATCCAAGATTGGTACGTGGCAGGAGCTTTTGGTTTTGTTCCCAGGTTTCTTTTTGAATTCTAAGAGCTTAATGGCTATTATGTTGGCAATTATTGTTGAATTCAAGATGTATATTTAATTTTCTTCTTTCTAGGAGCATGAATGTTTTGCCATGAAAATTTTGTAGATTAAGTTTTTGCTTTTGCCAATTAATTTTGCTTTATCTTATGGTTTTGAATTGAGACTAGTTGTGTCGAATTTGACCAATTCTAAGCATTAATTAGTCTGTTTGAGGGGATTAACTGAGTATAAACTATGCCTGTTAATTCAAGCTCCGTAGGATAAATGAATAAATAATTTAGTTGTCTTATTAAATTGTTTATTTGGTTCATAAACCGGGTATTCCGTAAGTTCTACCTAGCTTAATGGGTTCTAATGGTTTAAATAAACGTCTTAAGCGTATGAACCATTAGAATACGTGACTGAATCTGGACGCCATACGGATTAGTCAGATAATAGTTAGAACGAACCCTAAATTGATTGGCAAGTTGAACTAATCTGCAAAAACTAGTTATGGTAGTTGATTCATGTTCCTAGGTTTTTCCAGCTTGATTGTTATTCGATATTCTGGTTCTGTTTATTTGTTTATTTTCCTAAGATTTGATTCACTTATTTTACATTTGAGTTTATTCTCATCTTTGATATTTGTTTCGAGCATTTTGAATTGTAAGTTCGTTATTTTATTTTTCAAGTCATTAAATTGCATTGTCTAAATTGCATTGTATCAATTCCCTGTGGGTTCGACCCTTGCCTTTGCACACTATCACTACAGTCGACTCGTGCACTTGCGAGGACTATTTAAAATTGTCCATCAGGAGTCTTGAAGCTTGATGAAGAAGATGAAGATCACACTCCACCCTCTCCCTCTCTCTTATTTCGGCAATGGCAAGGGAAATGGGAAAAAAAATTGCCTTAAATATTTACTCCACTTGGTTGACTAGTCTTCTCCCAATATGTGGTAACAAGTTGTGACAAGTGTCACCTTTCTATGGTTGGATCAAAAAATATCTTAGCTTAGACTGATCGGGATTAAATCAGATGAATTCTCGGTAGAAACTAATTTAATTCAAATAATTTTCGAAACCAAAAATTTACTCCAGACTGAAACTCAAAATTGGGCTAGGTTCGGTACACCGCGAAATTTCGCGATGTACGATCAAAAATAAATTTTTGCTGCTATGGGCTAATTTAATTAAATAGGAAATTCAAGAATAATAGTATGGTGTCTAATAATTCATTTCCTAGGATAATCGGGTTCGAATACCAGCTCCTAAAATTCTTCCGGTACGTAGATCGCAGCTTATCAATAACTAGTCTCACTTATAAAAATCCTTCTGAAGTACCGAGAGATCGTCTCATAAATGTCATAGTCTAAAAAAAATATTTTTTGAACCCTAAACTTGTCGGAATAGACGAGGGGTTACCGTCTTCCCCCCTTAAAATAGTTTCGTCCCCGAAACTTCCTTTTTTAATGCTGTTTTAGAAATATCTTTCTTCGCGATTCGCACTTGGTGATGCCCTGATCGTAAGTCAATCTTTGAGCATACGCCTGCTCCTTTGAACTGATCGAATCTATCGTCGATCCTCGGCAACGGGTATTTGTTCTTTACTTGTGACTCGATCGACTTCTCTATAATCGACGCACGGTCTAAGGCTCCCATTTTTTCTTCTTAACGAACAGTACTAGCGCGCCCCAAGGTGATACACTTGGTCTGATGAATTCTTTCTCCAACAGTTCTGCCAATTGCGCCTTCAGTTCCTCCATCTCTTTAGGTGTCATTCGATAACGTGCTTTCGAGATGGGTGAGGTTCTTGGTACAAGATCGATGGTGAACTCTACTTCTCTTTCCGGCGGCATTTCCGTGAGGTCGTCGGGGAAATACGTCAGGAATTCACGTAGAACTGGTATTCGATTAATCTCAGGTTCTTCTATTTCGGCATCTTGCACCAAACAGAGATATAGTACACATCCCTGGTGAGCGTACTTTTTCAATTTCTGTGTTGTCAACAACCTTGACTCGGGTTGCCTGCCAATTCCTCGATAGGATATTCTCCTTCCCTTTGGTCCTCATAGGACAACCTTTCGCTCCTTACACGCTATCCGAGCTTTATCCTTATCTAACCAATCCATCCCGTGTACTACATCAATGCCCTCAAGTTCAAAATGAACGAGGTTTGCAGGACAGTCAGATCCCGCTATTTCTATTGCAACGTTGTCATAACTCTCTCTACGGGCCACTACTATTCCTAATCCAGTTTTGACATTTAGATCTAACCTAATAGTAGGCTATAACTTCAATCTATCCGCAAATGTAGATGATATAAAGGAATTGGTAGCTCCCGTATCAAATAATACTGAGCTAAGCACTGAATTTATGAGAAAGGTACCGGTTACGACGTCGCTACCCTGAGCTTGAGCGCTGTTGACGACGTAGATTCGTCCTTGGTTCCCGGTGCTACTTTCTCCCATCGCTTGCTTTCCTTTGTGGTTGGGATCGGATGTGGCGTTTGTTAGTCTCCCTTGATTTACTGAATGGAAGTTGACCATTTTATTTTCTGTCACTGCGGGCATCCTGTCAGGGTTACCATTAAATCTTCTTCCTTGGCTTGCAATTTGCAGCGGTTTCTGGAAATTGTCTACTTGGGTTCGGCACTTAGAGGCCTTGTGTCCCAAGATACCACACTTGTAGCACCTAATTCTCACTCCTTGACAATTTTCCCCAGGATGATTCCTTCCACATCTCCAGCAAGCAGAACGATTTCCTTGATTGGTTCCTTCCCTTCCTCTTCCTTGCGTTTGATTGAAGCTATCTTGATTAGCTCTCTTTTTTCCCAACTGAAATTTCTGTGGTTTATCATCACCCTTTCGTTTGTTTCAGCCGTAAACTTCCTGTTGATCCAGATACACTTGGTAGTGATCCGATGCTCGGTCGTATGCCTCCTTCAGAGTAGAGCACATGAATGGTGCGATCATTCCTCTTACGTCCCAGTCCAGTCCACGGACGAATCTTATGGCCTTACTAGCTTAGTCAGGCACGATTTCTTGAGCGAAACGCATCAGCTCCACGTATTGGTCATAGTAGACCTGCACAGTTTCTCCCTTCTGCTTCAGTCGCAAGAATTCTTCGCACTTGATTCCCTTGATTCGTTCCGTGTAAAATTGTCCCCTCAATTCCTCCTTGAATTCCTCCCAGCCAAAGTCTAGGTTTTGCAAGAAGTCGGGCGCAACTGTTGACCACCAGTTGTTTGCCGCTTTTGTCAGGTAATACACGGCGGAAGATACTCGCTGATCTGCAGGACAGTTGACTACATTGAGCAGCTTGTCAAACGTTCGAATCCATTCTTCCAAGATTACCGGGTCTTTTTCACCCGCATAATATGGTGGCTGCCTACTTGCTATGGCTTTTGCAAAATCAACTCGGGGCTGTCTGTTATTTTGATTCTGGACTTGTTGAGCCATCATAAATCCAGCCATTTGTTCCATTGCGAGAGCCATGCTATCCATTGCTGACATCTCGTCGCCCTGACCGACAGGTATATTTCGTCTAGGCGGCATCTTCACCAAACGACAGTTTCAAGTTAGTTAGCTAGCTACGCAGTTAGTATAGCAGCTACCCAAGTCTTATCCAGCAATTCCTAACATCCACTTCGTCATGCTCATCAACCAGGTATCTCAACTATCGCATAACAGTTAGGAACGCACTATACTATCATGCTTACTCACAACAATTATAAGCAATGATTAACGTACATAAAGTTACACAAATATTGATCAAAGCATTCTAGAATCGGGAGATTTTGCGAAATACAGATGATGAGGTGCCCCTTTCTGACGCTGCCTAGTCTCCAGCTCTGCTCCAGAAGTTCACACTTAGACTCAGTTGAACAAGCTGTTTAGGTCAGTCTTAGCAAACTTAGGCTGACTTGAACTTGTGCTTTGAAAATTGAATTCTCCGAATTTCAATCCTAGACCTACAAACGAGACCATACAACCTACGCTTCGACCTGATTCCCCAAAGGTTCAACCTAGGCTCTAATACCACTTTATAACACCCCGGACCTACCTTCCCGTACATCCGAGGGAGTTACCGCCACACCTAGAGAGAGAGTTCTATCATTCCGCGATAAACCTCACTCTAGGTGCACATGCTAAAAGAAACTCTTCTAACCACAACAACCACCCAATAGTTGCTTACGCACTTATATACATATCAGCTGAAAAACCTTAGCTAGGCAAAATATATATACTTGCACTTATATATATATTCATGAGTTTGCCCCTCGGGCCAAAATACAGATTAAGATTCAACTACAACCCATCTAGTCATGCTTAGCCATCACTAAGGCTACAAAAAAGTATGTACACAAAAACTCCCAAAGACTCGACATCTAGTCCATCATGCGGTACACGGGGCCGGTGAACTCTCCCCAAACCAGGTGCCACTCCCCCTCATACCAGGTGATATGGTCCAAAAACCTAGAGGTGGTTATGACCATCGACCATTCCTCCCAAACGTCCTGAGAGCTAGGGTCCCAAGGGTAGGGGTAGTGCACTATGAACTCAAGGGGATCGCTACCATCTAAAGGCTCTATGGGGTAAAAGCCATATGAAGCCTAGACCTCATCCATAACAGGGCAAGAAACAATTGGGGCCGATGGAGCCACAGGAGTGTCTGGATTAGTGGGAGCTACAGGAGCATAACCAGGTGCGTATGGGTCATCACCCTCCATCATCTGTATGTACACGTCATAATCCATGCCCTCACAAACATACTCCGGTGAACTTTCGGAATTCACCGGGCTACAGGAACTGACACTAGATTGCATCTGTTAGGTACACAGTGAAGTGTAGTTAGCGCGACGGCTAAGTAAGGATATCCATGGGTTATTCAAAACTAAATAAAGGTTTTGTAAAATTGTTACGTGGAAACCCTATACCTTACTCATCGGCAGAGATTCTACCTGCAACAATTATAAATAGCAACTTGTACACATAATAAGCAGGATTCAATACCATCCCGACCCAGTTTCCCTCTTGACGAGGTCATTTAATAATCATTCACTTACCCAAAGAACGTATTGTTAAACATTTAAGCATACTAGTAAGTAATGGAAAACATAAATCACACATTTTGCTTGTAATTACTTTAGTAGAAAAACCTTTCCCTCATAATGAGATTCTCATCACTTTTCACTTTTCAAAGAGAGGGATCACCCACAACCTTTGGGTACTTAAATACTTGTCACATCTCTCTTTCCCGTAGTTACGGCGTAACTACATTCGTATTTCAAAATTCCACTTGGTCCTAGATAGAAAGTGTGAGGCCTTTGGAGTTCTTTCTCCACTTTTGACCACTTGGATCGTTGAACTCGGGTTCAGTGGTCATCGCCCGGTCTAATACTGATCCCCTGGAGTTATAGGAGCGTTGGAATGATTCCTAGCTAGCCTCACTAGGTTCATAAGAACGACACCTACCCAAACATAGAGTGACTATACTTAAGTGTGCACACCCCCGTAGGAGTACCTTTTCCTTCCGGGTGATATAGTACTCAGCGAATAGACTTCGCCCACAGTATGAATGATCATACACATAACTACCATGCGGGAACGACACTTTAAGCTCATCTTTATCCTGTAGGTTAACAAGGTCCTTCACCACTTTTACTAGAACTAAGGTTTGAAAACATTTTTCTACTCTTTTCCTTTCTTGCATTGAAAATATTTTGGACATACTTGGGTCAATTCCAATACTCGGAAATTAATTCCCCCTTTAACCAAATCCAGAAATTCTCCTTTTCTTTTGCAAACCATTTGGATAGTCCACTAACAACCTTTCACAATGGTAATTCAAGTGTAACTATCCCACACCTTCAACTTCCACATTTTTCACATAAGTATCATACTTGACACATTTATACCTCAATGCATATAACATATACACTTACTTGACACATTTATACCTCAATGCATATAACATATACACTTCCCAACCTTAACTATACCTCAATGCATATAACATATACACTTCCCAACCTTAACATGGGCATAACACACAAAATACATTTATTCTTTACATGCACATAATACCACCTCCTTTTAATATTCATAAGTTCACACATATGTAACACTATCTACATAACACATGTGCCCAACTACGTAGCATTACACTTCTTACTAACAACATATATATTTACGGTTTATACATACCATAAGCTATACTCAAAATGTGACATTTTACCATATATATATATATATATATATATTCGGCACACACACACACACCTATATAGATATATATACACGACACACACACACCCACATACACATACGCACACGTCACATTTATATATATATACACACATAAATACATAATTGTCCTTCCTCCTAGCATATGTATCCCTATCATATCATTACTATACTATTAAGACATAATCTTCTCATCACATAGATTTTCATGTTCACAAGTTAACAACAATCCAAACCCTAGCTATTAATTATCTAGTTTCAAACAACCTCAACCAATTAAAGGGATTCCTTACCTCAACCGGTTTACTAATCTCGTAGAAGACTCTTGGAGTTGATTTTCCCCAATTTCACCTTAAAACCCTAAAATTCCACCAACATCATAACACATAATTTTAAGAAATCTTAACTTAGATTCATGTTCTAGGAGGGAAAATAGAGCTATTTACCGAATAAAATTGGAGTTTTACCGAATATTTGGAGATCTATGAAGAACTTGCTGGCTATGGAGTCTTGAAGCTTGATGAAGAAGATGAAGATCACACTCCACCCTCTCCCTCTCTCTTATTTCGGCAATGGCAATGGAAATGGGAAAAAAAAATTGCCTTAAATATTTACTCCACTTGGTTGACTAGTCTTCTCCCAATATGTGGTAACAAGTTATGACAAGTGTCACCTTTCTATGGTTGGATCAAAAAATATCTTAGCTTAGACTGATCGGGATTAAATCAGATGAATTCTCGGTAGAAACTAATTTAATTCAAATAATTTTTGAAACCAAAAATTTACTCCAGACTGAAACTCAAAATTGGGCTAGGTTCGGTACACCGCGAAATTTCGCGATGTATGATCAAAAATAAATTTTTGCTGCTATGGGCTAATTTAATTAAATAGGAAATTCAAGAATAATAGTATGGTGTCTAATAATTCATTTCCTAGGATAATCGGGTCCGAATACCAGCTCCTAAAATTCTTACGGTTCGTGACCGGTACGTAGATCGCAGCTTATCAATAACTAGTCTCACTTATAAATGTTCGAATACCAGCTCCTAAAATCCTTCTGAAGTACCGAGAGATCGTCTCATAAATGTCATAGCCTAAAAAAAATATTTTTCGAACCCTAAACTTGTCGGAATAGACGAGGGGTTACACCAATGTTATCTTACTTTTCTTTAAAGCTTTTCCTTAATTTTTTTTATAGTATGTTTTTCTTAGCTTTATTTCAATAATGTTTCTATAACCTCGGATGAGCTAACAAGTACAGATTATACACCCGAGAGTTATAAGTTGCCCGCAATCAATCACAAACATCATCACTAGCAAAGGAAGGAAGGGAAACCAAGGTAAGGTTTCGCACAGCACGCCTTCCACGCCACCACCACGCGTGTGGCTAGGCGTGGAAAATTTCCAGAGAGCCACCACGCCGCTCACACGCGTGTGAGCAGGCGTGGGAATAAACCAGAGAGCTCCCACGCCTACCACCATGCGTGGTAGCGTGCGTGGACGGGCACCAGATTTTTCGCGGATTTTCGCGCGAAGTGGTTTAAAACCCTTTCCTTACTTCATTTGTTCCCCACCACGAGCAAGAACTCTCCCAAGCTGAAAATATACACTTTCTGAGCATTTCCTTCCAAGTCTCTCAACTTTTCTTAAGGATCTTAAGTCATTTCCAAGGTAAGAACATACTCTTCTTTGCTATTTACTTGTTTAATGAAGAACTTGTTCTATTTTTAAGAATATCTCCATGGGTTTTTCTTGTGTGACATTTTTCTTGAGATATATTGTTATGGGATGACTTGATAGACTTGTATTAAGCCTACATTGTTTCTATACACTAGAAATTTCATGTTTTAACATCTCTTTGTGACTAGATCTTGAAATTGCTTGATTTGGGTATTCTCTTGTCATGATGAGATCCTTGTTGATATAGTGAGCATGGTGGTTAAAGTTTGCAACTTTCCTACTCTATAGGCACAACATTGCTATATTCTACTAGTTATTTGGTCCAACTTTAACTTTCATGATGCTTCCATTTTTCAACGTTGAGCTAGTCTAGAGGTAGAAGATGAAGTTGACCATATGTTGACCTTTTGACTATGAAATGAGTATGGAATGGTATGAGCTAGTTTTTGCATGTATAGGATAGAATTGTTGATGGATATCAAAATGATGGTTGCATGCAATGAATTCTTATGATCTTTTCTTTAAATATGTGCAATATTGTTCCTAATCAATATTTAAATTGGCAAATGTTTTTCCTTGTGTTGCTTTGATTGCCCATGATATAGGAAAGATGTCTTCGCCACATGACCTTGCACAACAAATTGCTCAAAGGCTCCAAAGAGAGAAAGCCCCGGCAGAAGAAAACAGTGCGAGGAGCGCTAACACTCGCTATATAGAAGTATCCACCGGAACTCAAATTTTACTGATGACAGCAACCTTGCTAGGCCGGTACAGGCAGTTGTTAAATTTCCCTCTTGTGCAATGGAGACATATCGAATTGACAGTATTGGAGGATTATGAGTGCAAATATGGACTGCAGAGGCTGACCGCAGAACCGTATTGGAACAATTTGTTAAGCTGGAGACAGGATACTTTTATCCCTCTAGTGCATGAGTTTATTGCGAGCTTGAATGTTGACGGAGTGGCTGGAGATCTGACATCGATAGTTTTGCGTAGGGTTGGAGTGTCAAAAGATATTTGTATGATAAAACGGAAAGTCTGTGACTCCCCGAGTGTCAGTCTCGAAGGAGGGACGTGGAGGTATGTCAAACATTCGGGAGTTTACTTGATTGGATCATTCATAGGACTTGAGTGTGGTGAAGGGTGGAATTGCAAGTGAGAGTGTAGTTCATTGGTTGGTTTGAGTGCAAGAGAGAGTAGTAAAGTAAAAGTGATTTTGGGAATATGTAAAAGTGGTAGGGATTGGATAGTGTTCATGAATATTGCATAGTGAGAGTCTAAGGTCATGGATTAGGATTGCTAGGATATTGTCTATTCTAGAGTGTGTTGTCTTAGTCCTTTTCCACTTTGTGTACTAAGGCTTATTGACTAAGGAGTGCCTTCAAGCATCCAATGTTCTAAGAGGAATTTTATTAAACACTTAAGCTACACACTATCCTACTATTCTTAAGAAGTCCATAGGAACTTTGATTGTGTAAAGCTTCAAATCCTAACTCTAATCAAAGACATGAAAGAGTCAAGAGCTCAATCTCTCATCTAGATTGGCCAAATCCAAACAAGATCTCATCAAAACAACAATCAAAAGACAAGAATAGATAATCCATCAACACAAACTCATAGATCCAAGATATAGAAATAAGGTCATCACAAAAACAATATTCAATCACACAATCCAAATCCCTAGACTAAATTAGCAACTCATGATATGAAATGAAAGTAAAAGCTAATTTAATCCAAGAATAAGATTACTAAAATTATAGAAATGAAATAGAGATCACCTAGAGAGAAGAAGATCTTCAATCCAAACTTGTTGTCTTCTACAATGGAGATTGATCTAATCTAAAAACTAAGAAAAATGGAGAAAACTCTCCAAAGAAAAACTAAGAAAAGGGAAAACTAAAATTCTGGAATCCTCTTCTGGAAATTCATCAAAGGGGTTTAAATAGTCTCCGAAATGACAACCCTAGCTGAAATTCGCGCATCACGCCTCCACGCCTCTCACACGCGTGTGAGCGTGCGTGGGGAGCTTATGGAAAGTTTCCACACTTGCTCACACGCGTGTGGCCTTCCAGATTGGTCCTCCGGGGCTCCGCTTTTGCCTGGTTTGCTCTTTAAGCTCATCTTTTGTTCCTATTTGCTCCCGGGGCTCCTGTTTTTCTTCGTTTAAGCTAAAAATAGCTTTTGTGCATCAGTTAGTGATTTTCAAGCATTTACGCACATAATTTACCAAATAAGGATGCTATAGACGCGATAAAACACCCTAAAATGTGCCTGAAATAAGGGTATCTCGGAGTCTTATCAAATTTTCCACACTTTGTTTCTTGCTTGTCCTCAAGCAAGACTTTTTTCTTTCTAAGCATATAAGTCTCCGAGATACTCTCTCATGCTAAACAAAGCTTTTGGCAAGTCAAAATGATGGGTGTCTAAGATTGTTGAAATAGGGGAAATTATTTGTGTTATCTATAAAGGATTTTGGTCAGATGCCAACAACTCAAGAAATATTTCCGGGAAATAAAAACCTTTCGTAGATAAAACAAATAAAACAAAGGATCACACTTCTCGCACCATACACAAGCATGCATTTCCAAAGTTTTGGTTCACCTTCTTTTTAAATAGGGCCTCTAGCCGATCTCACTAGTGGGAACGATGTGCACTAGCTAATCAACTTTCCATCCTTATACGCCAAAGCCCAACGTAAATGTAAATGAGGGTAGGGGCATGGACCACTCACTGCTTTTGGCTTAGCGCGGTCCCTCTTTCTTCTCACTTCCTAGGATAACATCATCGAGCCACCCGACTTCACATGGAGATCCATGCTTTTTCGAAGGTCAGTGCAATGGGTACTCGAATTCTAGCAAAGCGGCTCACCTCAACTCTATTTTCTCAGTTCTTGGGATCTTTTTATGTGAACAATCGACTCCAGATAAAGCTTTTTGCTTACCGAAGACTATGGTTTGGACACAACCCAATGAATCGGCTTCCCTCAATTTTTAAACTCTTTGGTGATTGGCCTTTTGCCTTTTCGACTTCTCCTCGTGTCAACCCCTCATGCCTTTTTCTATTTAATGTTCAAGGGTTTTGTTTTCTCATTAAGCTCACCATTAGGCTCACCTTTTGCCCCATGCCCTACCAAGGTTAGTTCAATTCTGGGCCTCGCTAGTTTTATCTTTCTCAAATTAAAGAGTGCACACTCCCACTTCTAGAGATCCTTGACCAAGGTCCTACGTAAATAAGAGGTGAACATCATGCAAGCAGGCAAGAATATAAACTTATTTGGCTCTAAACACTCTCATGGGTGCGAAAAGTAACTTCCTCAAAGATATGTCGAGAGTAAAAATTTTTCGGCATCTAGTCAAAATTCTCCCTAGATAACACAAATAATAACTCTCTTTTCAAAACTGCAAATGCACCCGCTTATCATTCCCAAGAGCTTCAACTTCTAAAACTAAGCATGTAAGCATGTAAAGCACGAAGTGCGTCCTTTCCACACTTTAAAGTAAACATCGTCCTCGATGTTTCCATACGCACAGGGTAAAGGAACGAAACTGGGATTCTAAGGATAGACAAATAAAAATCCCTTTCCACACTTTAGAAATTGCTCTAGGATAAAGGGTATGCATCAAACGATCCTATTAATCATGGCAAACTCTAATATACTCATACACAAAGCTATAAGGAAAATATTTCCACACTTTAAAGATCAAAACAGGGCTTAAAATTAGAAAAGGGATAAGAGGATAAACCAAGTATGCATCCCTCTTTCCACACTTTAGCTTCCAGCATAGGCCTGCTCCTGTTATAGATGCTCTATAAGAAATGGAGACATAACATACAAAAAGGATTTTCGGAGTACTATTTAATTATTATAAGCTGATAGAAATATAAAAGCAATAAAAATAACAAAAATTTAGATAATAAAGCATAAAAATAAGTAGAAATATCCAAATATAAATGCAGATAAGTAAAGCAGTTGGAAATTAAATAACATAAAGCGATAAAGATAAATAAAGCAAAGTAAAGAAATAAAAGTCGGAGCCCCGCGCAATGGGCACCAAATGTTCAGATGGGACCATCAATCATAGTAACCAGTGTCACAGAACTCAGAATCAAGTGTCAATCAGTTAGGATCGAGAATAGTTGAGGAATGTATCACTCATCACCGAAGGGATAGAATTGCCTGTCGAATCGAGCTTCAAGAGCGGCAATTCTTCTATCATTATTCTCTACCGCTTGTCTCATGCTGTTGAGATCCTCGGTGTGAACATCCTGTCTTGCGGAGATCGATGTGAAATGGCCTTCCTGCCAAGTATGCTGCTCACGCCAGTAGTTCATTTGTTCTTCATGGAGCTGTCTCTGTGTCGAGGTCCAATCCATCGGAATAGGGCCTTGCTCCTGTGCAACTTCTTCTTCCTCATTCTCTTCCTCGTCCTCATCATCATTATCAGAAGCATTTAAATCTGGTGCATCATCACCTCCAAGCCTTAGTTCTGCGGCAAAGAACTCACCCACGGTAAAAGAAATTGAGCAACCATCAGATCTCTCCCCCATCAACCGGTCCAGTAGGCCCAACCCAATGCACAATTTAGAAACAAAAGGTCCAATAAACACAGTCTGAACCTTAGGCTTTAGCTGGGTCTGGAGCCATTTCCTAGCCTGAACGCCCATGTTGATACTGACATCATTTTCCATGCACCACATGTAGAATAAGTCCTGCTTGTATACCTTGTTTCTATTCGTGGTTCGGCCAGAGAGATTTATAGCAAAGGCTAATCTGATAGCCTTCAGAGCATTCCGGGTGATGAGCTTTGCCTTCAAGTTTGAAGAGTTGTATGGGGCATTGTTTGTGATGCTTCTCCAATATCGTCTAGCAACTTCATCTGAATCAAAATCTTCTTTGAAATCTCTTAAATATGGCATGGACACGCTTGTTGCATCATGAAAACTGAGTGTAACACCCAAAGTGTTAACAGACATACTGTAGTGGTTGCCGAAAAGAGTGAATGAAATAGACTCCCTTGCATCGTTGACTTCCCTTCTAATCTCTAGGGTTGCCAAGAATTCATAGGTGACAGGCGCATAGGTGGGTCCTCTCCACTGAAACAGATAGCGGAGCTGTGGGTGCCTAAGGAGCATATTCACTTCTTGCAAGCGGAGCTGTGGGTGCCTAAGGAGCATATTCACTTCTTGCAAACAAAGCTGTGGGTGCCTAAGGAGCATATTCACTTCTTGCAAACAACCAAATTCTCTTAAAACATTCATATTCACTTCTTGCAAACAACCAAATTCTCTTAAAACATTGTCCTCAAAGTGACGGCCAACAGAAAGCTGTTTTCCTTTATAGTTGTCTACTGTCGCGAGTTGAATAGGTGTCAAGTGTCGTAGTGACCTTGACCCCGGCTCTTGTATAGCCTGTTGAGCTGTAGTGTGCTACCGTGTCCTTGATCGACTCGATTCTCCTACATCATGTTTTGATTTCTTTGCAATTTCTTTCGAGCGTCCCATCCTACAAATTATAGAAATTATCATTCATGGTAATTGGCTTTGAATAAGTCACCATTATATTTGTGTAAAATTTCTTGTCAAAATAACGGATTTCAAACATATAGGGCTAAGAATTTTTGAAAATTTCGCCATAGTTTCCCCTATATTTTGGACAAATCAAGCATAAGAATATCAACAATATCATTCCATTATCACACACATGCATAAATTCATCATAAGATATATCAATTTGACAGTCAAATAAGAAGTCAACTACAAAAGTCAAGAATTTCAAAAAGTCAACTTCATCTTCTTCCCCAAATTCAAAATTAGGGTTTTGAAATTGAAAATTCAATTTGGGCAATGTAGCATGTGAAAAGTCAAATTGATGACATATAATAGTTCTATAACAAGTTTATTCATCAATTCAAGCATCAATTTCATAATTTCAATAAGAAATCTAACAAACCCAATTGTTCATCAATGGTGTTCACACTTGAAGTTCAAGAATATACAACAATCCATCAATGTAACCATCAATAATGAAAGAAAACATCAAAGGATAGTTCTATGAAGCATTATAACCAATTTAATCATTCAAAATCATGCAAGGCATTGTAGAATAAATTTCACATTCAAACTCTTCCAAACTCATGAATATTCAAGGATAAAGAGTCAAAAAGATGAAAGATTACCTTGATGTTGATGTTTTAATCTTCTTTGAATGGTAAAAAGTGAAAAGTATGTTCAAACCTTGATGTTGATGGGCGAACAAGGGTTTTAAACCTGTAGAGGCCTCCACGCCGGTCACACTCGTGTGACCGTGCGTGGGAGCTCTCTACCTCACTCCCACGCATGGCAACACGTGTGTGAGCGTGCGTGGGAAGCTTCTGCCTCGTTCCCACGCACGGCTACACACGTGTGAGCCTCGTGTAGGTCCACTGCATCGTTTTCTTCCGATTTTTGGCTTTGCCTTCCGTACCTATATCCAGTTTAAGCTCTTTCCAAAGTAATTTCTAGTCTCGAATCCTACAAAGTAGTCCTCAAAACATGGTTCCATATGATTGTAGCAATTTATTAGAACAAAAACATTAAAAACGAAAGCATAACAATAATGTAAAGCATTTTATTAAAATCGTGGGTTGCCTCCCAAGTAGTGCCACGGTTTACGTCATTGGCTAGACGCATTATACCTTGCTTTGAATTCAACCATATTCCTTGGTGGTGGGTAAGAAGCATTTTGGTACCCATGTGTTTTTCCAAGTAAGCTTATCGTTCCTCCGCTTCGGTTTTGGTTTCGCCTTTGATTTGACCTTCGCCCTTTCATCGTCATCAGCTCCTTCTTTTGCCTTTTCCTTGTCATCATTCGTGGCTTGTCCTTCGAATCTCAAGGTAATTTCTCCTGGACTAACATCTATTCGTGCATGACAAGTAGCCAGAAATGGTCTTCTAAGAATTAAGGATTCATGGGAATCATCATCTCCCATCTTACAGATAATAAAATCGACAGGCACAAGAAATTTTCCTACTCTTACTAGAACATCTTCCGCTAAGCGTTCAGGATACCGTGTGGTTCCGTCAGCCAAACGTAGAGTCAGCCTTGTCGGTTTCAAACATGGTAGGTTCAATTTTTCAAAAAGATTTAAAGACATGACATTGATAGAAGCACCAAGATCAGCAAGAGCGTTTCTAGGTTCCATGTTCTGTATAGAACAAGGGATTAATAAAGCTCCAGGGTCACCCTTCTTGCTGGAGTTTCCCTTAGACAAACAAGCCGAAGATTCTTGGCTTAAACATGTAAAATTATCACAAATGTCATTCTCAAACAACTCACGACATTCTTTGCTATTGAAGAATTTTCGAATAAAAGCTTTAAATTTACCTTCTCGAGCTGTTTCCTTTTCTTTTGAGCTTTCGATGTTGTCTCTTGGTAGTTCCTTTTCTTTCGGGCCATCTTCCGAAGTGGTTTCCTCCTTGCGTTCCTTTATTGATATGGTGCATGAACTGTTCGCATTTTTTAATTCAAGATTAAGACTACAAGAGGTAGTCTTGTTTCTTTGGTCGTTTACCTTACATTGGTAAGTTCCACAGATAGCATCCATTGGATCACATTTCTCATGTGTTTCTTCTTTGGCATCAATGGCGTTGACTCTCTCTTTCGGGTTGTTTTCAGTGTTGCTTGGGAGTTGTCCGTAGTGTCGATCTGACATCATCTTAAACATCTGAGAGATTTGATTCTCAATTGTCTTTAGTGTAGCCTTAGACTCTTGGTTTAGACTAGAAACTTCTTGCCTAATCTCTTGAGTAATCTCTTGTTTCAGATTTGTCCGATCATTTTTTAGTTCCATGATCGTCCTTGTATTTCTTTCATCTACCTCACGGATGTCATCCCTTCTCTGTTGAGTAAAATCGAGTTGAGAGTCGTATTGTGGCCTGAACTGGGTCATTTGATTTCCATTTCCTTGGTTTTGATTGTATATTAATCTGTTCTTGTCATTTTGTCCATATACAGGCTTCTGTCCATAGTTGTATTGTCTTTGCGCTTGATATCCGTCATTGTGGCTATTGTTCCAACCCTCTCCCTGTTTCCAATTGTTGTTTGATCTTTGGTTTTGTCCATAAGCATTGAAGTTGGAGTTCCTTTGATAATCTACCGCCTCGACTTATTCAGATGCAGACGTAGAAGTGCAAATATTGGTGTCATGAGGTCCTCCACAGATATTACAATAAAGTGCCAATGCCATGCAAGGCTTGGGTTTTCCTTCCATTTTTTCTACCATAGCCTGTAGCTTTTTGATTTCGTGATTCGTTGCTTCGATTTTGGCCTCACTTGCCACTCGATTATCAACTTCATAAATTCCTCCATCATCTCCTCTTCGTTCATACCAACAGGATGTGTTTTTAGATATTCTCTCGATTAGTTCCTCAGCCTATTGCAAAGCTAGGGAGACAAAGGCACCGCTGGAGGATGAGTCAAGCGACATTTTTCCTTCATCCGTCAACCCTCCATAGAATGAGCTAATCATGTCCCATGGGTGCATCAGATCTTGTGGGCATTGCCTTTTAAGAACTTTAAATCTTCGCCAAGCCTCTCCCAAACTTTCAAGTCTTCCTTGTTTGAATTCTTGTATCAGCCTTCTAATTCTCATAGTTTTTGTAATGGGAAAGGACTCGTTCATGAATTCACGATGCAACTGTTGCCACGTTCTGAAATGATTGTCGTCTTGGATTTCCAACCATCGTGGTGCCTCTCCTATAACTGAAAATGGGAATAATTTTAGTCGAACTATTTCCTCGCTAACGCCTTCTTGTCTGTACATCCCACATGCTCGTATAAATCTTGTGATGTGTGCGTTGGATCTTCAGATGGTAATCCCGAGTATTGACTGTTCTGAACCAGTGTGAGAATAGTTGGATGCACGTGAAAGTTGACATTCTCCATTGGAGGTACATAGATCGAGTTGTGCATGTTAAAATCTGGAGTCATGTAATCTGTAATTGATCTTTGTGGTTCTTGAGGGTTTCCATAATATTCCTCTTCACGAATGTTCTCTTGATTGTTTGCTCTGTTAGCTTGCGGTTCTTCAATGATTGGTTCTTCATGGTTAATCGGTACTTGTGGATTGATTGGAACTGGGGGTGGATTTGGTACTGCTGTGCCTCTTCCTTGTGGGTTTCTTGTTGCGCTTGATGAAGCCATTAGTGATCCTTGGGTATTTTTTCTTCTAGTTGCTCTATTAATTTCAGGAATGTAGGGTAGTAGACCTTGATTTCCTTTTTCTCTCGTGTGCATTCACCTAGTAAAATTATCAACGAAACGAAAATTTCCACAATTGACTAGAAGTAGTCAATTGGGTTAGTAGTTAAAACAAGTAATAATAAAACAAAATTAAGTGGAATGGATTAACATTTCTCAAATCTAGCATTCATGCAATCAAAGTAAACAAAAACATATGACAACCTATTGCCCTCCCCGGCAACGGCGCCATTTTGACATCGATAGTTTTGCGTAGGGTTGGAGTGTCAAAAGATATTTGTATGATAAAACAGAAAGTCTGTGACTCCCCGAGTGTCGGTCTCGAAGGAGGGACGTGGAGGTATGTCAAACATTTGGGAGTTTACTTGATTGGATCATGCATAGGACTTGAGTGTGGTGAAAGGTGGAATTGCAAGTGAGAGTGTAGTTCATTGGTTGGTTTGAGTGCAAGAGAGAGTAGTAAAGTAAAAGTGATTTTGGGAATATGTAAAAGGGGTAGGGATTGGATAATGTTCATGAATATTGCATAGTGAGAGTCTAAGGTCATGGATTAGGATTGCTAGGATATTGTCTATTCTAGAGTGTGTTGTCTTAGTTCTTTTTCCACCTTGTGTACTAAGGCTTCTTTGACTAAGGAGTGACTTCAAGCATCCAAAGTTCTAAGAGAAATTTTATCAAACACTTAAGCTACACACTATCCTACTATTTTTAAGAAATCCATAGGAACTTTGATTGTGTAAAGCTTCAAATCCTAACTCTAATCAAAGACATGAAACAGTCAAGAGCTCAATCTCTCATCTAGATTGGCCAAATCCAAACAAGATCTCATCAAAACAACAATCAAAAGACAAGAATAGATAATCCATCAACACAAACTCATAAATCCAAGATATAGAAATAAGGTCATCACAAAAACAATATTCAATCACACAATCCAAATCCCTAGACTAAGTTAGCTACTCATGATATGAAATGAAAGTAAAAGCTAATTTAATCCAAGAATAAGATTACTAAAATTATAGAAATGAAATAGAGATCACCTAGAGAGAAAAAGATCTTCAATCCAAGCTTGTTGTCTTCTACAATGGAGATTGATCTAATCTAAAAACTAAGAAAAATGGAGAAAACTCTCCAAAGAAAAAACTAAGAAAAGGGAAAACTAAAATTCTGGAATCCTCTTCTGGAAATTCATCAAAGGGGTTTAAATAGTCTCCGAAATGACAACCCTAGCTGAAATTCGCGCATCACGCCTCCACGCCTCTCACACGCGTGTGAGCGTGCGTGGGGAGCTTCTGGAAAGTTTCCACGCTTGCTCACACGCGTGTGGCCTTCCAAATTGGTCCTCCGGGGCTCCGCTTTTGCCTGGTTTGCTCTTTAAGCTCATATTTTGGTCCTATTTGCTCCTGGGCTCCTGTTTTACTTCTTTTAAGCTAAAAATAGCTTTTGTGCATCAGTTAGTGATTTTCAAGCATTTACGCACATAATTTACCTAATAAGGATGCAATAGACGCGATAAAACACCCTAAAATGTGCTTGAAATAAGGGTATCTCGGAGTCTTATCAAGATCTCTACAGCCCTACCATTAAGTTTAGACTCTTCAACTAGGACTATCACATATCGGCCAACCGTTTGGGTGTTCTCCTTGGATTTTACGATGAGGAAGACCAGTTGAAGCACTGGTACCGGAGATTAAGGCACGACTTTGGAGAAAGGGACATTCCGAGAAAATATTGGTCGATA
This sequence comes from Ipomoea triloba, assembly GCF_003576645.1. Classification (NCBI taxonomy): domain Eukaryota; kingdom Viridiplantae; phylum Streptophyta; class Magnoliopsida; order Solanales; family Convolvulaceae; genus Ipomoea; species Ipomoea triloba. The sequence continues at coordinate 10,761,647 of NC_044922.1, read as the reverse complement.
ATCGCAAGACCAGGAGTCGAATGGGAAGGGTCGAGGGTAAGAGTCTCCCAAATTGTAAGAGAGGATTTAAAGGTTTTATGGAAGGTTATTGCTCATTCATGGGAAGGAAGGCCTGAGACCTATGACCGAGTCTCAAAGGCGGAGCGGTTCATGCTATGGAGTATGGACATCAGGAACTCGGTGAATATGAGCGCGATTTGCAAGAACTTGCTTGTTGCACAACAGCAAGAATCAGCCAGGGCAATTTTCGTAGGCCCGATGGTGACGAGATTGTGTATCTCACTGGGTTATCACATGAAGATACACTGGTTCGAGCACAGACTTCCAGGAGCGAACATAGTTCCTTTATCTCCTGAAGATGTCGCAAAACTTCACTTAAGACAACTGGCGCGAACAAGGGTAGATGAGGAAATGGCGGAGGACCATGCCGACACGCCAATGACATCCCCAGGGTTCACACCCTCACCAATGTCATTCAATTCCCCGTCTCTCCCGGAAATGTATTCGCCTTTAGATTCTTCAATGTATTCTCCACCACCAAGAGAGCCGGGACCGTCTGTACCTCCACCGCAACCTGAAGAGCAAAACCCCAACTCCTCTAGCTTCAACATTCCGAGCTGGTTCACCCCAGTCACTGATTGGAGATCCCTCCAAAATTTCCAATACCAATTGCACTTGGAGCAAATGCAAAAGCTGGATGAGATTTCGAGAGAGATTAAGGAAATCAGGACAACACGAAGAAAGGAAGAAACTGAAGAAAAGAAAAGACAAATTTTGATGATGATGACTTGTGATCTGATAATTCTGAACAATTGATTGTGGACAATCTCTTTACTTTTGTTTATATTTTTAGCTATATTGCTGTTTATGTTTTATCTTGCACGTTTCGTCTAGCCAAAGACGTTAAACGTGGCGCTTTTTGGAGGCAACCCACAAATAAGAAGAAGAAGGGACCACTCCACCAACAACCATGAAAGACCAATCTTGAAAGGTATAATTTCAATTCCTAATTTTATTTCCTTACCTTTACTCTGACCATGTTTGAAGGGCGAACATAGATTGCAAAATTTTGATAAGGATACGAATTGTAAGTATTTCTTTTATCGTGATTCAATGCCCTGTTTTGGTTTGCTTTATTTTCTAGAATCGCAAATGAAGAGCTGCATAAAATTGTTGTGACGGATGTAGTCTGTTTATTAGAACTGTTTTAGCCCAGTTCACACTTTTAAGTGTGGAAAAGGGGCGTGTGTAGAACCCTTAAACATATATCCTTTTTCCCCGTTCCTTATGGAAACATCGAGGATGATGTTTACTTTTAAGTGTGGAAATGGTGTATGCTTCTTGAAACAGTTGATTGATTAAGTGATAAGGTATAGGAACCTAGAGGGTGTGTCATTGCCGATACTATCTAGGAGGGCTCCTAACCTTGTGCCAAGGATTGAATGTCTTAAATATGCTTTGGAAGTTTCACTTTGAACCAATTTGCACATTCCGACCCAAATTGAAAATTTTTGATGAGTGCTTGCATGCTTTCACCTTGTATTTTGTTTGGACCTCAGTCAAGGATCTCTCGAAGTGGGAGTGTGAATCCTTTGAGTTTTAGGAAGATAAGAATAACGAAGCCTGGAAACTGAATTAATCTTAGCAGGACATGGGCAAAAGGAGAGCCTAAGTCAGCTTTGAGTGAAAACAATCCCTAATCCCTAGAAAAAGACATGAGGTGTTGATATGGTGAAACTTGAATAAAGGCAAAAGTCCATTCCTAGAGATAAAAGCGAGGTGAGCCATCTTGTCTAGATAAGGGGTAACCATTGCACTGTCTTCGAAAAAGCATGGAGATCCATGTGAAGTCGGTTACCCCGAAGAGATCTTGAAAGATGAGAAAATAGAAAGGAGGTGACCCACTTCGCTAGGATTCAGGCACCCATTGCACTAACCTTCGAAAAAGCATGGATCTCTATGTGAAGTCGGGTAGCCTGATGACGTTATCCTAGGAAGTGAGAAAATAGAGTGATCGCCCAAGCCATGGCGATGAGCGGTCCATGTCCCTGCCCTCACTTATATAATGTAAAGAGGCTTTGGCGTTAGGTTGGAAATTGGCTAAGGGGTGAACATCGTTCCCACTAGTCGGATCGGCTGGAGGCCCCTAGAAAATACAAGGTGAAACCCAATTGTCACTTGCATGCTTAAAGGTGTGAACAAAACTTCTCATATAATATCCATCTCCCGAGACCTTGACTTCCTTAGCATATTCCTTACATTTGGTTGGCATGAGTTTAGCAGTCTTGATAGATAGTGTAGGGGAATTCACCCGCTCAACTCCGAACACCTACACATCACTTGATTGGTTAACCATGAAAGAAGAACTATTCTTGGTGCTTACATGATTAGGGTTTAGAAAAGTATGCTTGCTTGAGGACAAGCAAGGTTTAAGTGTGGAAACTTTGATAAGCACCAAGAATAGCACTTATAAGGGGTCTTTATTATATTAAAAGTGCATCGTTTTGACATCCGATTACAACAATTGCATGCATTTTAGCTCAAATGCGATCAAAATCTTCAAACAACATTAAAGAGTTTTGAAGTATTTCACAGGTTGGAGAGGGATTTGAGGCTAAAATAGAGCAAAAGACAAACAAGCCAAAATGCAGTAGCGTCCCACGCAGCCTCACACGCGTGTGGCTGGGCGTGGAATTATTGCAGAGAGCCACCACGCCGCTCACACGCGTGTGAGCAAGCGTGGTCGGGCCAAGGGCAATTTTGGGAAGTTTGTCCCCTTTTTCTAATTCAATACTTGTTTCTTTGAATTTTCCTTTCTTTTTCTTGTTTCTTTAGCATGATAGAGTAGATTAGATAGGGGATTGGTGGCCGCATGGTAGATCTATGTGGATGTTTAATATTAATGCTTTGAATTGTGAATTGCTTATTTGTTGGATGTTGAACTTGTGTGGATGATGATCTTCAAGCTTTGTGCCTTTTGTGGCCACATTAGGTAGCAAACCCAAAGGAAGTGAGTGTGTGCGCGATAGCGGCCACTCACGAGTCTAACTCACCCACATCTCCGCTCTTAGTCCGAAAGGACGAGATCCGAGAGGAGTGGTAGACAAAGTGTTCGATAAAATGCCCCAACCGAATGAGGATGTGAGAGTCCAAAGTGTGACGCCACTTGGTGATGTGCCACGAACTCCCTAGTCTATTCCACAACTTGCACTCGCAAAACCATCCAAAGATAGACCACATGGAAAAGCCTAAAGCCTCAATCTCCACTTTACTTTTCTTTACTTTACACAACCACTATCAACCTTCCCCTTCTCACAACCCTTAGCACTCCCGTAACTCTTTCTCTTCAACCTCTTAGAAGCCAACACACTAATTCGATTCCCATTCGCCATCCTTGAGAGACACGACACTGAGGGAGTCTTGACTCTTCGTTTTACCACTTCACATTCACCCTCATCGCAATACAAAAACCAAGCATCAAGTATGTACCAGCCTCTAAACCTGATCAATGCCAAAGAAAATCAGATGATGAAAAAGGAATCAAGAAATCTGAGCTAGACACTGAACCAGAGTACTCAGAACCAGATACTGAACCACATACAAACATTGACTCTCAACCATCTACACAACCAAAGTAGGTTCCATCTCACATTCAGAAGAATCATCCTGTAGAAAATATTCTCGGGACACCCACGACTGGTGTTCGAACCAGAGGAATGTTGATAGGTAGTCTTGCTGAGTTATCTAGGTACGCTTGTTATACGCCAAAATTTGAACCCAAAAATTACAAAGAAGCACTTCAAGATGAAAACTGGATAAGGGCTATGCAAGATGAACTCGCTCAATTTGAGCGAAATGAGGTATTGGATCTTGTACCATGCCCTCTAGATGCAAATGTAGTCGTAACAAAGTGGATCTTTCGAAATAAAACCGATGAACAAGGAAATGTTGCAAGAAACAAGGCCAGACTGGTGGCACAAGGCTATTCACAGATTGAAGGAATTGACTATGAAGAAACATTTGCACCTGTTGCTAGACTTGAGTCTGTAAGACTGTTGCTAGTTGTCTCCTGCATTCTGAACTTTCAACTGAACCAGATGGATGTGAAAACTGCATTCCTAAATGGACTGCTCAATGAGGAAATCTTTGTAGCTCAACCAAAAGGGTCTGAGGATCCACATTATTCTGATCACGTTTACAAACTTAAAAAAGGCCCTCTATGGATTGAAACAAGCGCGAAAAGCTTGGTATGAACGCCTCACACAATATCTTTTGAAAAATGGGTACAACCGAGGTGGAGCTGATAAAACCTTATTTGTTAAAAGGACTTCAGATCACATAACTGTAGCCCAAGTCTATGTAGATGACATCGTGTTCGGTTCAACATCCTCTATAAATGTTAAAGAATTCATTCGAGTCATGGAAAAAGAATTTGAGATGACTATGATCGGAGAACTGACATGTTTTTTGGGACTGCCGGTCAAACAGATTGAATCAGGGTTATTTTTGTCACAGACTAAGTATGCTCAAAACTTGGTAAAAAGATTCGGCCTTGACTCAGCCAAGGAAGCCAAAATCCCTCTTTCCACTACCGTAAAACTAACAAAAGATTTAGACTCAAAACCAGTTGAGGGAAAGCTTTATCGAAGTATGATAGATAGTCTGCTGTACCTAACCGCAAGCAAACCTGATATAATGTTCAGTGTAGGTCTATGTGCACGTTTTCAAGCTAATCCAAGGGAAGCACATCTAAATGCAGTCAAAAGGAGCATCAAATATGTTAAGGGAACTGTAAACTACGGGCTATGGTACTCTCGTGACTCAGGATCTGAACTACTGGGATACAGTGATACTGATTGGGCAAGAAACTTGGAGGACAGAAAAAGGACATCAGGAGGGTGTTTCTTTTTAGGCAAAAACCTTGTCTCATGGTTCAGCAAGAAGCAAAACTCCATCTCCGTATCTACTGCAGAAGCAGAATACATAGCTATTGATAGCTGCTGCTCTCAACTTATATGGATGAAACAGATGCTGAATGCTTATGGTCTAAAGTTGAGCAGTGTTGATCTTCACTATGATAACACTAGCGCTATCAACATTGCAAAAAATCCTGTCCAACATTCCCGTACTAAACATATAGATATCCGACATCACTTTATCAGGGAACTTGTAGAAAATGGAGACATCAAGCTGCATTACATACCAACGGACAAACACCTGGGGGACATATTCACAAAGGCGTTGGAACCAATCAGATTCAATACTCTCAAACCAGATCTTGGTATGTGTAACGGTCCACTGAACTAGTGTAGAAAATGGTAAAAATCTCAAAACTCACATCGTCTTTTAAAAGTTTTAATACTAATTTTATTTTTATTTGTCACACACAATATTGATACCCTACTTGATAAGCATAAGATTCCTAAGGAACAGTGTACCCTACTAACCAAGCTGCTATAGCATTAATTACGGAGAAGACAGCTGTCAATCAGCACGACTCCCACTACTTCCATGCCTCATCACGTGACCCAAAGAAGCCGGTCATCATGGAGTCCTTCGACCTTTGAAAAACCAGTTGCAGTTAGTAGAAATAAAAGATCTCACGAATCCCTCAAAGCTGCAAACCTCTCAAAGTTTCACACACAACCTGGAGTTTTGAAACAAATTGCATCAATGGATTAAGACGAGTCACAATACTTTGACTTTTCCAAACTCCCAAACAGATATCCGTCAGAAATTCAACATCAGGCGTCCCGAGAGATGGTGATGATTATCAATAACAAGATAAAGCCTCCAGGAGGAGAACCTATCTAGTCATGGTATTCAAGGGCGGAAAAAGTTATGAAGATCATGTGATGTGTGAAGTCATTGATATGGATGCTTGCCATATCCTTCTAGGCAGGCCTTGGCAATATGATGTGGATGCTACCCATCGAGGAAAAATAAATACTTATGAATTTTTTTGGAATCAGAAAAAGATTGTCATTCCTCCGGCTGTTTGGGCCAAGTCACCAACACAGAAAACTTGTGCTATAACCATTCTAGATAGATGGAAAAATTTTGTGGAGGAAGCCAAGGAGACACACACAGTCTTGGTCTTGATAGAAAAAGATAGTGGGTCAATTACTGATGATATACCAGGTGAGCTTCGATCTTTGTTGAAGGAATTTGCAGATATCATGCCAAATGAGCTCCCAGATGGCCTGCCCCCTTTGCGTGACATACAACACCAGATTGATCTGATTCCTGGCGCTAGCTTACCAAACCTTCCTCATTACCGCATGAACCCGGCTGAAAATGAAGCTCTCAATAGCATTGTTAAGGAATTGTTACGGAAAGGACAAATTCAAGAAAGTATTAGTCCATGTGCTGTTCCTGCTTTACTCACCCCAAAGAAAGACGGAAGTTTGAGGATGTGGTGGATAGTCAAGCCATTAACAAAATCACAGTGAAGTATCGTTTTCCAATCCCAAGGCTTGAAGACATGCTAGACCAACTCCACGGTGCAAAGGTATTTTCCAAGATTGACTTAAAGAGTGGGTATCACCAAGTACGCATTAGGCCGGGTGATGAATGGAAGACAGTTTTTAAAACCCGAGATGGACTTTATGAATGGCTTGTCATGCCATTTGGGCTCTCAAACGCCCCAAGCACGTTCATGAGACTCATGAACCAAGTCCTCAAAGCTTTTATTGGAAAGCTCATCGTCGTTTATTTCGATGACATTTTAATATATAGCCATGATGAAGTGGAGCATAAGGAGCACCTACGCATTGTACTACAAGTCCTATGTGAAAATAAGTTGTACATCAACTAAAAAAAATGCTCTTTTATGACAGACAAGTTGGTTTTCCGTGGATTCGTAATCAGTGCAGAAGGAGTTCATGTAGATGATGAGAAAGTCCAAGTGATACGAGACTGGCCTAGACCTCGGTCAGTAAGTGAAGTCCGAAGTTTCCTCGGTTTAGCTTCATTCTACAGGAGGTTTATCCGGAATTATAGTACTATTGCTGCTCCTATTTCTGATTGCCTTCGCAAGGGTGGTTTTCGTTGGGGGGAGAAAGCTGAGCAAAGTTTCATTGAACTCAAGGAAAAACTCACCACAGCACCTGTCCTAGCTCTCCCAGATTTTTCAAAACCTTTCGAATTGGAGTGTGATGCTAGTGGATTTGGTATTAGGGCAGTACTATCTCAAAATCGTCAACCTATTGCTTTCTTTAGTGAACGATTGAGTGCTGCACGTGAAAATTGGTCTACATATGAACAGGAGCTTTATGCAGTTATACGGGCATTGCATGTTTGGGCCCATTACCTCAGACCAGGAGATTTTATAATTTACTCAGATCATGAAGCATTAAAATATTTTTGGAGCCAGAAACATCTCAATAAAATGCATGCTCGTTGGGCGGCTTATCTTGAACAATTCACTTTCCTTCTCAAGCATAAATCAGGAGCAACCAACCGCGTAGCTGATGCACTTAGTCGACGCAGATCCTTACTCATTGTAATGCAAGGTGAAATTATTGGGTTTGAAGTTCTAAAGGAACAATATGCTGAAGATGAAGATTTCAATCTTATTTGGAAACAAGCTTTTCAGAATATTCCAGTACAAGATTACTACATTTCTGACGGATATCTTTTTAAAGGTAATCGCCTTTGCATTCCTTGAACCTCTTTGCGTGAAAAATTAATCCGGGACTTGCATGCTGGCGGGTTGGGTGGTCATGTTGGTAGAGACAAAACCATTGCCTCTGTTGAAGAAAGGTTTTTTTGGCCTCAATTGAAACGTGATGTTGGAACTTTTGTCAAAAGGTGTTATGTTTGTCAAGCAAATAAAGGACACTCCCAAAATACTAGCCTCTACATGCCATTGCCAACTCCAGAAAATATTTGGGAAGATTTATCCATGGATTTTGTCTTGGGGTTGCCACGGACGCAAAGGGGGGTTGATTCCGTTTTCGTAGTTGTTGATCGCTTCTCAAAGATGGCACACTTCATTCCCTGCAAGAAAACTTGTGATGCAGTTCATGTTGCTCGTTTATTTTTCCAAGAGGTGGTCAGGCTCCATGGTGTCCCACGTACAATCACATCTGATCGAGATACAAAATTTTTATCTCATTTCTAGACTACCTTGTGGAAGCGCTTTGATGCAAGTTTACAATTTAGTAGCACTGCCCACCCGCAAACTGATGGTCAGACTGAAGTCACGAACCGTACTGTGGGAAATTTGGTTCGTTGTATATGCTATGGGAACATCAAACAGTGGGACTTTGCTCTTGCTCAGGCTGAATTTGCATATAACAGTTCCATGCACTCCTCCATCGGTCGGTCTCCTTTTTCAGTTGTTTACACAAAAACTTCCAAGCATGCAGTTGATCTTCTCTAGTTGCCTTCGTCCGAAAAGATTCTCAAGCAAGCAGATACCATGGCTTCACAAGTCCAGAATGTTCAGCAAGAGGTACGTGCCAAACATGAAGCTTCCAACGCCAAGTACAAGACTGCTGCAGACAAAAAAAGGAGACAAAAACTCTTCAATGTTGGTGATGAAGTGATGGTCTACCTCCGTAAAGAAAGACTGCCCACTGGTTTTTATCACAAGCTTAGCCCAAAGAAGCATGGTCCTTGCAAGATACTGCGAAAAATCAATCCTAATGCATATGTGATCAACATTCCAAATGAGTGGAAAATTTCCAAGACTTTTAATGTGGCAGACTTGTTTCAATTTCATTCTGATGAGGAGCCTCTGTATTCAGATGTTACTGAACTCGAGGGCGAGTTTTCTTCAGGAAGGGGAGAATGATGGCGTTCACACATGCATGCAGTGAAGTACAAGGTCCCAAGTCCCATTCATTTATTTGTTGTTTTTATTTAAACCAAGTATTTATTTTATTGTGGCTCTAGATGTCTTTTCAATTCTTAAAACAATGCATTTATATTTCTGCTGCGGATTCTCATAGAGAGTTGCCTACATATTCATCCACTCTGTAATCATAGAGGCATTGAAGAAGAAATATTATTCCCTTTGAGTTCTTAAATAATTTATGTGCTTGTTTCTTGAGCCTCCATCCTACTTGAGCCTCCATCCTACGTCAGGATCACTCCCCTCTAACACCTCTATGGGATAAAACCCATGCCTAGCTTGGGCATTATCCAGAAAAGTCGGCTGCCAGTTGCGAACCGGAATGCGAGAAGGTGTAGATGGATAAGCTGGGGGAGGGCTATACTGCGGAGAAGGAGGAGCAGGTGGATCAGGAGCGTAGCCAGGAACGTAGGGGTCCTCGCCTATCAAGAACTGTGTGTAGTCATCATAGTCCATGGTCGGGAATGTAAACTCAGATGAGCTCCCTGAGCTCATCGGGCTCCAGGAGCCCACACTAGATGACATCTGTTAAATAAAAACACATTGAAGTGTAGTTAGCACGACGGCTAAGTAAGGGATCCATGGGTCACCCAAAATCAAATAAAGGTTTGCAAAACAGGTATATTCAAACAAAACCTTTATTACCATTCTCCTCATTGACACTTTACCTGCAAATAGGTTATCAAGTATAGCTCGCACAAGTAATAATTAAGAATGGAACAACAATAGAATTTCTTTAGATAAGGGATTGCTTAGCAAGAAATACATTCCTCAACGCATCACTAATCATTTACGCATATAAGCAAGCAGTGGAAAAAATTTTATGGACTTCGCATTTAATCACCACCCTATACTTGAAAATCTTCCTCATAGGGAAATTCCACTAACTTTTTCTCAAAGAGGGTTCATCAAAACCCTTTCTTGCTTAAACAATCATCACATCTCTCTTTAGCGTAGTTACAGAGTAACTACATTTTCATACAAAATTCTCCACTTAGTTTCTTTGTAGAAAGCGTGAGGCCTTTGGAGTATTCTCTTGACTCTCTCTCTTGACCACTTGGATCATCGAACTCGGGTTCAGTGGTCATCACCCGGTCTAACACTGATCCCCTGGACGTAAGGTTCGTTAAAATGATCCCTAGCTGGCCCTACTAGGTCCATAGAAACGACACCTACCCAGACTTTCTAGAGTGACTATACTTTAAGTGTGCACACGCCCGCAGGAATTCCTCATCCAAACGAGTTATATAGTACCCGGCGAATAGACTTCGCTCCTTCCGTATGAATGATCATACTATACGTAACAACCTTGGGCAAGGGCACTTTAAGCCACCCGAAGGCTAATCAAGGTCTTCATCAACTTTACTAGAAACTAAGGGTTTGAAAACAATTTTCCTTCTTCCTCATCTTCCTTGAGTCAAAAATTACTTTTTGGACATATTCCACAAAACCAAGTCCCAACTTGAAATCATTCATCACTCTTAACTTTGTCCAAAAAGTTTTATTTCTCAAAACATTTTGATACTACACTAATCACCATACACCGGGGTAATAAAGTGTAACTATCCCACATTGTTCCGTTATCAGATCACATGTGTACATAATACTTCATATATGTATATAGGCAATCAACATAACGCCTCATACAATTTTGGCATACTTACATAAAAGTGCACATACTACCCATATACATAGTATAATTTCCACAATACTCATACGTATAGGTATACACGGTTAACATATATATCACATATATGTATAGACACATAATACAACATTTTATTTTAATTATCCATACATACCCATATTTATACACATATATGCACATATATACGGTTTTACATATATACACACATCACACGTATATATATATATATATATATATATATATATGAATATATACTATACTTATGCGTACATACATATATTATATAATACACCTAACATCTCTTATTTAGATATTTAGGCATATTAACTACCACATCTCTTCAAGAACAATTTATACCTATATATTATGCAAAATGCAACTTCCTATGTACTATACATACAATCATGTACACAATATTTCCACCTAGATCTCATCATATTTCAACCAAACAATCAATTATCCAATTTCAAGTGACCTTAACCTACTTAAGGGATTCCTTACCTTGAGAAAGTTTACTAACACCGTAGAAAGCAAATCTTGGACCTTTTCCCCAATTTTTACTCAAAACCCTAGGAGAAAAATTAACATCATAACAACAAATATTAAGAAACTAAGCTTAGATTCAAGGTCTAGGAAGGAAAATAAAGCTTTCTATCGAATAAAATTAAAGTTTTACCGAAAGACTTGAGACTTGTGAAGAAACTTTGGCTATGGAAGTAGAGCTTTAATGGAGGAAGATGATGATCTCACTCTCTCTCTTCTCCTTGTGAATTTCGGCCAAATGAGGGGAATTTGGGAAAAAAATGGCTTTATATTTTTGATCTCACTTGGTTGACTAGTCCACACCAACATGTGGTAATTAATTGTGACAAGTGTCACTCACTTATGGTATGATCTTGAAAAAATATCTTGGCTAGACTGATCGGGTTTAAAACAAATGAATTCTCGGTAGAAAATAATTTAAATCAAATAATTTTCGAAACCAAAAATTTATCTCAGACTGAAACTTAAAATTTGCCAGGTTCGGTACACCGCGAAATTTAGCGATGTACGATCAAAATAAATTTTCGCTGATATGGGCTAATTTAATTAATTAGGAAATTCAAGAATAATAGTATGGTGTCTAATAATCCATTTCCTAGGACAAACGGGTCTGAACACCAGCTCCTAAAAATTTTACGGTTCGTGACCGATACACACGATCGCAGCTTATTGGAATTAGTGAGGGGTTACAAGTTAGAACCCCCTACATCACTATTTTTCTAAGCTTGATCTGTTTAACATCTTGGATGAACACAGAAGGTCAACCTCTATTGTCAACCAATTGTCTGTTCTCTTAAACATACCTCAAGTTACAAAACCATCACAAGATACAGTCCTGTCACTACCACAATCACAACCCATAGAAACTGACAAGTCTAATCAACAAAATCTTGAAAAATCACTACCTATCCAGTCTGAAGAATCACACACTGATGAAAGTAGGTCTAAACCTCCCATTGAACAAAATCCCAAAATACCTCCAGCCAATCCTTTTGATGAATCACCACTGGACTTTGAGATTGAGTATGAAACAGGAAATGCCCCAGAAATACAGGTTGCAGATCCAGCTGATGAAGAAGACAATCTACCACTGTCTCAAGTGAAGAGAATCAAAGAAAAAGCAAAAGGCAAGAAGAAAGTCCAAGAAGAACAAGCTGACAAAAATTCAAGTCTTCCCAGTCCCTGCCACAAGGCGTAAAACCAGATCATCCACAATCACAGAACAAAAGGAGAAGGAAACCCCATCACCTGTCCAAAAATCAAAGAGAAAACAATCAACTGCTGAACAAACTGTCCCTCAGGAAACCATTGGCAGTAAGAAGAGAAAGAAGAACATTCAAACTCAACAACCTGAAATCCAGCCTGATGTATCTGCTGTTGCACCTCTTGAAATGATCACTCCTCAATTTCTGTCTGATGAATACGCAGCAAGATGGGACTCCATAAACCAAAGGAAGATTTTGAGTGAAAGGTATCTTGATGTTGAAAAGTTCAAATCCCAGTGCCAACTCATGCCGGTATTTGAGAAATTGAATCTAGTCAAGTCTGTGACAACCCAGAGAAGCTACCCACCTATTGCCATAAAAGAATTCTATGCAAACCTGATGAAGACTATCAAGGAGGCTGGATCATCACAATATGGGCGTGTATGGCTGAGAGGAAATGAATACAATTTCAACACTCCCACTATCAACTTATATCTGGGCATTGATGCAAGTGATATTGAGGATCCAATTCTTGGGGCAAACACCATCACTAAGGTCATTACAGGAGGAACTTATAGCTATTGGCCTGTTGAAACCAACATGCTGCCTGCCAAATCCTTGTCAACAAAGTTTGCAATTCTGCACAAAATAGCCATGACTAACTGGATGTCAAATGAACATAGAGGAGGATTAAACTTGCCCATGGCCACTCTGATATAAAAAATAGGAAAAGGTATACCCGTTGACTTAGGTGACATAATCTTCAAACATGTGGCATCTTTCAGGAAACCAGAATCAAAGGAAAGTAAATTGAAGCTACCTTTTCCTTGTACAATCTATGGAGTACTGCACACACAAGGATTCAAACCTGAGCAAAATGAGCCTATGGAAACCCCTCAAGTCAGAATGATTGATGCCAGACTCAAACAAGGATCACAAGTGTTTGACATTTTTCCAGAAGATAGAAGCAGCTCGACCCCAGCATTGAACCTTAATGGTCCATTTACCAGCAAACTCACAGCCCAGCATCTTGATAGAAGCATCAAAGATCTCAACACAATCATTCAAATACTTATTGAGAAGAGGACAGTTAAGATGCAACTGCGCGAACAATTGAGAATTAGAGATCAAGAAATGGCCACTTCTGTTCCTGAACTACCTACTGATCCTTCCATGATAAATGACGAACAAACTACTGAAGTTCCACCAGAAACTGATACCACCCTGAACAGCCAGGAGGCTGAATCCTCAGAATCGGAATGATTCTGTTTTAAAATCTGGGTTGATTTCCTACTTGGTCCTGCTAAGGAGTCTTGTGGCTACAGATTCACAAGTTCCTGGCAATAGGGGGAGTAGGAACAACCTTCTAATCATTGGTTACTTGGTTACTTTGTTACAGTGCTGTTGTTTTGAAATTTTTTTTGGATGCCTTGAAGATGGATGTTTTTTGAAGACCCTCAGATCTGCTAAGAAGATATTATATGTTTAGCGTTTTAGAAATTTGTAATAGGGTCTTATATTTTAGCTTGTGTTTTCTACTTTGTGTTGATGATATAATCATCTTCAAGCTTAGTTTGTTTTTGGCACAATGTTATTTGAATGAACGTTGTTTTAACTATCTCTGATACTTTAGAAAGTTGTTGTGAATTGCTAAGAAACTTGCTACAAAGAGGGAGATTGTTAAAAAAATTACTAAGTGAAAATTATCTTGAAACTCCCTAAATTGTACCAAGTTCTTGTGACAATTTTGTTAGCTCAGCAGATAGTTCAAACACATGTTCTCTTAAGATGTTTTAGCTTTATTATAGTTTAGTTCAGTAAATAGTTCAGAAGACTTGGAAGGCTTTGAAGACATCTCACTGAACGAAGCATTGTACTAGAGCAAGAAAGATATTCATGGTTGGTTACAGACACTCCAACAACTTACCAAAATCAGAGCAAGATATATTACAAGAAATCTTGACAAAGCTTACCTTTGATTCAAGATACATCTTCTCGGTGAAGTTTATTGGGCAAGCATTCACTCTGAACGCCATTCGTGCTATCATTGAGAGGGGGCCTCAATTCAAGAAGATCGGGAGATCAAGTTCTTGTCAACTCTTCAAGGTTGAACTCTAGATTGGAGCCTATGAAGATTTACTAGAGTTACCGCGTGATTCTCGACTGTAAATTGGTGGTACATTTCACAGTGTTGATCAATGAAGAGTTGAGCAATCAGAGTGATGCCCCTAGATGCAGGAATTGAGATTCCGAACTGGGTTACCAATTTCTGGTGTTTTTACTACTTTAATATCTGCTTATTCATGATTGCATTTTAACACGCATTGTTCTTATCTCTGCACTAGACCAGTAAGTAGTTAAGGGTCTTCTAATAAATCTAGCAATTAGGTTTAATCATTGGGAGACTCTTTCAATCTCTTAGACCTTGATTGGGGCAGTCTAAGATTTCAAAACTGATGTGGTGAACCCGCGCAAGGCAGTCATAATCCAGAAAGCTCCCACGCAAGGCCACACGCGTGTGACAGGCGTGGAAGCGGGACAGTAGGCCAGCAGCGGAAATTCCACTTCTTGGACAGCTATTTAAACCCTTCTTTCTCAATTTTGGGGAGGACTCTCCCAACTTCCAGATCTGATTTTTCTCTCTATTTCTTCCCCTTTGGGGAGGAAAAACACACGAAATTACCATTAGAATAGTGTAGATCTAGGATTGAAGATGGATTGAAGATGTAGACTCAACCATTCCTTGGGTAACATACTTTTTCCATTGAATTGCTAGTTTAGATTCATTGTTGAAAGTAATTTCTATTTTATTGTTTTGAATGATTTCCATGATTGAGTAGAGTATTTTGGGCGTGTGAGCCTTTATTAAACTCTTAATTGTTGTTTAGAATTTTGCTCTATAGTTTTGAAAGATGAAGGAGTAGGATTGATGTTTGTATAGTTGAAGTTGTTCAAGCTTTACTTCTATTTCGGCCGGAATAGCTAGTAAACTGTAGGGAAGTGAGAGAGTACGCGATAGCGGCCTCTCACGAGCCCAACTCACCCATATCTCCGCTCTTAGTCCGAAAGGACAAGATCCGAGAGGAGTGGTAGGCTAGGTGTTCGATGAAATGCCTCAACCGAATGAGGATTGAGAGTCTGAGTGTGACGCCACTCGGTACTAATACCTTGACTCCCTTACTCGATCACGAAACTCATTTTCCAAATCCCCTATGAAGATCAATCAAGTTGTTTAATTTCGGTGCACACCCCTTTTAATTTTCCTTGCTCCTTTAGCAAAATTTCCTTTCTACAACCCCCAAACTTACTTATCAAACCAATCCTTTGTAATACTTGTAACTCTTACCTTTTAACACCATTAAGGTCAACACTAATTTGATTCCCATTAGCCATCCTCGAGAGACACGACACTCGGGGAGTCTTGACTCTTCGTTTTACCAATACACCTTCACATTCGCACTCACCCCATACAAAACAAACTATCAAAATGGCGCCGTTGCCGGGGATGGCAAACGGTTTTGAATTGCGTTGACATTTTTGGAGTTAATTTTTAAGAGTTCTTGAATTGCTTTCTTGTTTTATTTTCTTATTTTTCATTACTTGGTTGAAGAAGTGAGCTTATTTGTCTTGAATATTTTATTGCTCACTTGCAACTACTTCTAGTTGCATATATTTGTTGTTGGCTAAGCTTTGTGCAGGAAATTTTTGTTAAAAATCATTTGTAAGCTTGCCAATGAGAGCTCAAATATATCCCCATGGTTACCCACAGCATGAGGGAAATCCTTTGAACTATATTCCACTCCAACCATATCCATATTATCCCCATTCCACCCATACTTACATTCCACCAACATATCACTATCCACCTCAAAACCCTTATCCATTTCCATATAACTACTTACCGCACCCAACTTCTTATCCATCTATTATACATAACCATCACCCACCACCATATACACACCCTATCCCACCGAATCAAAACAAATTTCCCCCACAATACTCCACTTATCAAAATGACTCGGGAAGCTCTAAAGAAATATTCCAAAACATAGAGAGTAAGCTTGCACTAATGATGAGAACAATTGACCCAAGCTATACTCCCAAGCCATTTTCGTTCCATAATTCCCACCCAAACAACCATTACCCATCTCCATCACAAATTCTTAAAGTAAACAATCCTACCCATTTCCTTGAACACCACCTTCCAATCCGTATTTTACCATACCCGATCCTTGTGATTATATCCCACTGGCCAAGGACGAAATCAAAATTCTTAAAGAGAAAATAGAAGTGTTCACAAGAATGGCCAAGGAGGATACGACTAACTTGAAAGCCGAAATTAGGAGCGAATTAAAGGATTATCTCGCTACTCTCCAGGAAGAAGGACTTCCATTGGAGGAGATTGAAACAAAAATGCTACTCATGATGGAAGAGTTCATGAGGAAAAGTTCATCACGGATAGACTACCCAGTTGTAGAGAATCTCCCAATTTCGGAAGTCAATCCAAGGATGGATGCACAAAATACTGGAAGGAAGGAAGGTAGTGAAGAGATAGTAGATTGTTATGCTCCGGTGCTAGAAGTAGTTCCAATCTTTGAATTGGAAAATCCAAAAGAGGTCGAGATGGAGAGCGATGATGAAAACGTCGAAGTGGTATGGGAAGATAAAGAGCCTACACATGGTAACATTCCTAAACCTTCTTGCATTACTTCCTTCGAAGTTCCATGTTCTTTTGATAGATTTACTTTTGACACTCGAGTGGATGACTCCCTTTTACAATGCAACAATGATTTATATTCTCATGATACTGAATGTTTTTATTTCTGGGAGAGTGATTGCATAGGCTTTGTTGACAATTTTATCTATGAGTGCGAAAGTCTTGATAAAAATACTCATGCTCCTTGTAAAGATGACTCCCTACGTGTTAATGTTTCTACTACTTATGACTATGATTGCTTTAATTTTTGGGAGGATGACTCTATAGTAAATCGTGATTTGTTGGTTGGAAATCATAGGGATTCTAGTTTGTTTGAAGATGAATATGATAGTTTAAATTCTTGGAAAATGAATCCTATGATTTGGGACGAGATGAGTTGATAGGTGAGGGGGATATTACTTCGTTATATTCTAAAAAAGAAAAGGGTGATTCTTTTAGACAATTGGAGTGGGGAAATGAGAATATAGAGGGTGAGAAAGAGGTGATGGATAAGGAAGGAATTTTCACGTTTGATTTGTTCGAAGGAATTGAGGGGGGTGATATGACCTCCAGTGAAAGGAAATGGTCTCAACCTTATGATAAAATTGATAAGACCATCAGGGGTGGAAGAGAAAATGAGAAAATAGGGGAAGATCACACTACCTTTGAGAAATCAAGGGGAGTGTTTGAAGCCATAAATCTTTCAATTACACACCTTGTTTTTCCTTTGTTTGAATGGGAATTCAAGAATGTCCTACACCTTGGGGCATTTCTTGAGGCAAAAGTACATGGGACGCTAGGCAGGGTCCCAAAGTCTATATGTTTAGCAGGATAGACTAACCTAAGTCTAGCCAAAGACTCTAAACAAAGGCGCACTTGGGTGGCATTCCCAACGTTATCCCTAAGATTTAAATTTCACATTATTAATTCTTGCTTTTTCTCTTTTTAGTACATTTTGTCTTTTGTCTAGAATTTTTCGACTAACCACGCAGATTCTCCATCCTAAAATGGTCCTCCAAGGTCCATTCGTCAAAGAAGGTGACCAAACTCAAAAAGGGGAAAGAAAAATTTGAAGAAGGCAGGCAAGCACAGTCCACGCCACTCACACGCGTGTGAGTAGGCGTGGAAATTTCCCAGAAAGCCACCACGCCCGCTCACACGCGTGTGAGCAGGCGTGGGAATCTTCCAGAAGCTAGCCACGCCCACTCCCACGTGTGTGAGTGGCGTGGTCGGGCACCAGAAAAACTGCGTAAATAAGGTGCAAATGTGTTCTAACCCTTGCCCATTTCTCATTTCACTACATCCAAAAGCTAAGAGCTTCATCCAAGGTAATACTAGCCTCCTCCAAAGCAATTCTTGGTACAAATCTCTTGAATCTCCTTCTTAAGCTCTTCAAAAGGTAACATTCCTTCTCTCCATTTTCCTTTACATCTATTGGAATTTATTTTCTTTGGAAGGCATATTTGTATGAATGAATGTGGTTTGATGATTTTCTTGATTGAGATGGCTTAGAAATAGACTTTAGGACTTGCTTGGAGCCTATATTTGCTATAAGAAGAAAAACATTCCAAGATTTGAGAAATTATTTACATCTAGATTGCAAACCCTAGGAGATTTGGGTATAATCTTATTCATGATAAATGGGGAATATGAAATATGAAATGTGAAAGTTCCTTGCTTTCTAGGCTTTGAGAATGATGATCCCCACCTATTGCTTTGTGATCAGCACCAAGAATAGCTTATTTTAGAGGTCATTTACGGGCTAGAATTGTAGAGTTTATTACCCATTTCATAAGAATATCATGCATTTAGACTCAGATGTGACCAAAACTTCTAACGAGAGTATGGAAGATGTTTTTAAGATATTCTACAGCCAAAGGGAGGACTTAAGGCCAAAACTGAGCAGAAAATGAAAAAACCGTGAAGCAGGAGCCTCCCACGTAGCCTCAAGAACAAGATTGTAAAGATCCCCTTTCTAAGGGTGGTAATCATTCTCCCCATTATCTAATCTTATACTTGTTTCTTTGATTATTTCCTTTCTTGTTCTTGTTTCTTTATGATGTTAGAGTAGATTAGAAAGGGGATTGGTGGCCCCAGGGTGAATTTATGTGGATATTTGATATAAAATTGCTAGATTAAATGTGAGCTTTATGATTGTTGGATGATGATCTTGTGTGGATGATGTTTATTGATGCTTTGTGCCTAAGTGTGGCCACATTAGGTAGCAAACCCAAAGGAAGTGAGTGTGTGCGCGATAGCGGCCACTCACGAGTCTCACTCACCCACATCTCCGCTCTTAGTCCGAAAGAACAAGATCTGAGAGGAATGGTAGACAAAGTGTTCGATGAAATGCCCCAACCAAATGAGGATGTGGGAGTCCAAAGTGTGACGCCACTTGGTGATGTGCCATGAACTCCCTAGTCTATTCCACATCTCTAGCTCACGAAACCATACAAAGGTAGTCCACATAGAGAACCCTAAGGCCTCGATCTCCGTCTTTCCATTTATTTTACACAACCTTTATCAACCTTCTTACCCTCTTATCAGTGAATCCAACCCCTAGCCATTCCAGTAACTCTTGTCTTTCAACCTCACAAATGCCAACACACTAATTTGGTTCCCATTCGCCATCCTTGAGAGACACGACACTCGGGGAGTCTTGACTCTTCGTTTTACCACCTTCACATACACCCTCACCCTAAATTACATCCTTCAAAATGGCGCCGTTGCCGGGGATGGCAAACGGTTTTAAATAGTGTTGACATCTCTGAAGTTGATTTTTAAGTGTTCTTGAATTGCTTTTTCTTTTGTTTAAATTTGTTTTCTTATTTTGATTGTTTGCTTGAAGAAGTGAGCTTACATTGTCTTGAATATCTTGTGCTCACTTGCAACTACTTCTAGTTGCAAAATATTTGTTGTTGATTAAGCTTTGTGCAGGAAAATTTTCTTTATCAAATCAATTGAAGCTTACCAATGAGTACTTATCTGTATTCCCATGGTTACCCATACCATGGAAGACCATATACAACAAATATTCCACCCCAAACTTATGAACCTTACCCACATTATTATCCAAACCCTTATGAATACCCACCACCACAATATACATATCCACCTTACCCAAACACTTTCCCTTATTCCAATTATGCACCATATCCTTACAATACCCCCTCTATGTTTACCCATGAGAGAATTGAGAAACCTACATACCAAAATGGACAGGAATCCCTTAATTCTATAGCTGAGAGTATTAACAACCGAGTTATTCAAGTCATGAAGGAGATTGATCCTAGTTGTGAACCGGCATTACAGGCCACAATTCCTTCAATTGTTAAACCTCCATCTCATTATAACCCTCCATCAAATTATAATCCTAAGAGAAATATGTATTCTCATTCTTACACTCATCCTAGCTATTCACCCCCACCACACCAAAATGACAAATATCTTTGTGAAACACCACCTTTTGCGCGAAATTTCACCCAACCTATACCATATGAGAGGCACCCTTGTGAGTATTTTCCTCCGATCAATGACGAAATCCAAACCTTGAAGGATAAATTAGAAATGTTCATCCAAATGGCCAAGGAGGATACTATCAACCTAAGAAATGAAATCAGAAGCGAAATGAAGAAGAATCTTGTTACTCTTCGCGAGGAAGGACTTCCACTGGACGAAATTGAGGCTAAGATGCTATCAATGTCAGAAGAGCTTATGAAGAGAATGCTACCAATGGATCACCCGACAATGGAAACCAACCAACAGGAAAGTGACAAGATGGACAAGGCAATTGACGATGAAGAGGTGAGTGTAGAAGAACAAGAAGAACTTGATACCCCGGTGCTCCAAGAAGTTTCGACTCTTGAGTTGAACACTCAACAATGGGGAGAGATTGAGAGTGAAGACGAGGATAACATTGAAATCGTGTGGAAAGAAGAAAACCCCGCACAAGGTAAAACTTTCACTCCAACTCTAATAGAAAATTCTTATAATGTTTGTGAGGATGACTCCTTTACAATTCATGAAAATCTTGATGAATGTTATAAAGTTTCTTTTTGCTCATGGGAGAGTGATTCCTTACAGTTTTGTGATGATTTGGGGAATGAGGATGATATCGAGTTATTAGGGATCATAGAAGGAGAAAGGGAAAGAAGGGAAAAGATTGTCACCATTGGCAATCCAAAAGAACAGGAGTGGAGAGAAAATGCTTTAGATGAGATAGACTGTGGAGAGAGTGTTCATTGGGAGATCTTTAAGGAAAATGTTGCAGGGGTAGGAACCTATAAGTAGAAAGAAGAAGAGGGGTATATTATCTTTGAACATCCTGAAATAATACCCCGAAATTACTTATCGTTGCATTTTATTTTCCTCTCCTTAGTTTCCAAATTCAAGGATGTCCTACATCTTGGGGCATTCCTTGAAGCAAAAGTACACGGGACGCTTGGTAAGGTTCCAAAATCTGTGTGCTTCGAAGGATAGAGCACACAACGTCTGGCCAGGAGACGTTAAACCATGGCGCACTTGGGAGGCAGTCCCAACGTTATCGTTAGCTTAGAATTTTAATTCTTGTTTAGTTTTCCTTTTCTTTGTTTATTAGTAATTTTTCTTTTTTTTAGGATAGCCTTGCTTGAGCTAACAATGCAGGTGATTTTGGTGCTAAGCCATGACATATGAGCTAAACCGAATCAAACATGGAAGGCAAAAGCCAGGAGACGAAGAAGGTGATCAGCACTGCTGACCACGCCTGCTCACACGCGTGGAGCCAGGCGTGGAATCTTTCCAGAGCCGCTCCACAAGGACCACCACGCGTGTGAGTCACGTGGACAGGTCCTGGACAGATTCTCGTGCATTATTTTCTTTTCATCCAATTTTTCTAAGTCTCCTAGGTCTGGTCGTGCCAATAATCACAACTTTAAGCAAATACCAAAAGGCGAAGAGATGATGAGCCGACAATCTTCAAATAGATGGAGAGTAAGCTGAAGACAAAGCTGTAGACACATCGTATGGTGTATCATTCTAACTTTTCTTCCAATTTTTATGAGCATATTTACCTTTGTTCACAAAGGATGAGTCGCATGATTTTGTTATAATGGGTATAGTATTTTTAGAAAATTTATTTGAAGCCCATAGCACACTTTTTAAGTGTGGAAATATGCTTTAATGCACAAACTTTTAAGACCCTAATCCTTTTTCCTCTAATCCTAATGGAAACATCGAGGACGATGTTCACTTTTAAGTGTGGAAAGGATTTATGCTTCTTGAAATAGTTGATTAATTGAGTGATAAGGTATAGAAACTAGAGGGCGTGTTATTGCCAATACTATCTAGGAAGGCTCCTAACCTTGTGCCAAAATTTGAATGTTTTAAATATGCTTTGGAAGTTACACTTTGCACCAATTTGCACAATTGACCCGAAAGTGAAAATTTTTATGTATGCTTGCATGTTCTTCACCTTGTATTTTGTTTGGACCTCAGTCAAGGATCTCTCGAAGTGGGAGTGTAAACCCCTTGAGATTTAGAAAGATAAAAATTGTGAAGCCCGGAAATTGAATTAATCTTAGCAGGACATGGGGCAAAAGGTGAGCCTAAGTGAGCTTAGAGTGAAAACAATCCCTAATCCCTAGAAAAAGGCATGAGGGGTTGATATGGTGAAAGGAGTAAAAACGCAAAAAGGCGAATCCTAGAGATAAAACAGAGGTGAGCCATCTAGTCTGGATACGGGGTAACCATTGCACCGTATTCGAAAAAGCATGGAGATCCATGTGAAGTCGGTTATCCCGAAGAGATCTTGATAGATGAGAAAATAGAGAGGAGGTGAGCCACTTCGCTAGGATTCAGGCACCCATTGCACTGACTTTCGAAAAAGCATGGAGCTCCATGTGAAGTCAGGTCGCCTGATGACGTTATCCTAGGAAGTGAGAAAATAGAGTGATCGCCCAAGCCATGGCGATGAGCGGTCCATGTCCCTGCCCTCACTTATTTTAACGTAAAGGGGCTTTGGCGATAGGTTGGAAATTGGCTAAGGGGTGATCATCGTTCCCACTAGTCGGATCGGCTAGAGGCCCCTAGAAAATACAAGGTGAAACCCTATTGTCTTTTGCATGCTTGAAAAGTGTAAAACTTTTTATGTTATATCTATCTCCTGAGACTTAACTTCCTTAGCATATTTCTTACATTTGGTCGGCATGAGTTTAGTGGTCTTGGTAGATAGTGTAGGGGATTTCACCCACTTAACTCCGAACACCTACACATCGCTTGATCAATTGACAATGAGAGAATGGACTATCCTTGGTGCTTATATGATTAGTGTTTAGAAAAGTATGCTTGCTTGAGGACAAACAAGGTTTAAGTGTGGAAACTTTGATCAGCACCAAGAATAGCTTATTTTAGAGGTCATTTACGGGCTAGAATTGTAGAGTTTATTACCCATTTCATAAAAATATCATGCATTTAGACTCAGATGTGACCAAAACTTCTAACGAGAGTATGGAAGATGTTTTTAAGATATTCTACAGCCAATGGAAAGACTTAAGGCCAAAACTGAGCAGAAAATGAAGAAACCGTGAAGCAGGAGCCTCCCACGCAGCCTCACACGCGTGTGGAGGGGCGTGGAAATATTCCAGAAGCTCCCCACGACCACCAACACGCGTGTGGGAGGAAAATGACCAAAGAACGTCGCGTACGAGGTCGCGTACGAGCGTACTCACCCTCGTACGCGACCCAGATCTGCACTATATAAAGAAGCTTTGGCGGAAATCAAAGTGAGGCAGCCTTAGGATAGTTTTAGATCTAAATTTCTTTTAGGGTTTTTTCCCCTTGGGGGAAAATTCCTTTCCTTTTAGCTTAGATTAGATTGAAGATCAAGATAGAAGATTGGGATTTCAAGAACAAGATTGTAAAGATCCCCTTTCTAAGGGTGGTAATCATTCTCCCCATTATCTAATCTTATACTTGTTTCTTTGATTATTTCCTTTCTTGTTCTTGTTTCTTTATAATGTTAGAGTAGATTAGAAAGGGGATTGGTGGCCCCAAGGTGAATCTATGTGGATGTTTGATATAAAATTGCTATATTAAATGTGAGCTTTATGATTGTTGGATGATGATCTTCTGTGGATGATGTTTATTGATGCTTTGTGCCTAAGTATGGCCACATTAGGTAGCAAACCCAAAGGAAGTGAGTGTGTGCGTGATAGTGGCCACTCACGAGTCTCACTCACCCACATCTCCGCTCTTAGTCCGAAAGAACAAGATCCGAGAGGAGTGGTAGACAACCTTTATCAACCTTCTTACCCTCTTATCAATGAATCCAACCCCTAGCCATTCTAGTAACTCTTGTCTTTCAACGTCTCAAATGCCAACACACTAATTCGGTTCCCATTCACCATCCTTGAGAGACACGACACTCGGGGAGTCTTGACTCTTCGTTTTACCACCTTCACATACACCCTCACCTAAATTACATCCTTCACTTTGTCAATTTCAAAATGTTATTGCTTTCTCATTTTTCAATTCCTACCTAGCTAAGGGAAGAAGAAGAAATTGACTCTATATTGACCATTTTTTAATTTCACATGATATTTCTCATATATGACATGTTCATTTTCTTAAAAGAAGCATGAATGAAGTAAATGCAATGGATAGATTCTATGTTATTTCTTATAAAATATAAGCCCACATATTGTTCAAATCTCGTTGATTGTATCTAGGCAATTTCTTCCCACTCATCCACGGCTAATCAAGAAGAAATGAGGGCTAGAAAAGGAAAAGCCCCGATGATGGAAACTGAACTGACTGAGCCCAAGGAAGAAAGGAATGAAAGAATTATGGAACAAATGATACTTTTAACGGAGAAGCAGCAGAGACGTTTTGAGTATGCGGTCTACCTTCCGACAACCAGTTGGAAATTCATTGATTTAGCGACATTGAATCCTTTTCAATGTCGAAACTCGCTAGCATGCCTCATCCATCAACCTTTTTGGAGTAAAATTTTTGGATGGCGCCACCAGACCTATTTACCTACCGTCTTGGAGTTTGTGGCCACTTTGGAAGTTACAGGAAAAACTAGCGACCTGAAAAGCCTAATGATCAAATTCAATCTCTTCAATAAACCTCATCATATCTCGGTCAACACTCTAGGAATTTTGCTTGGATTCTATACCAAGGAGGACCAAGAAAGCATGTGCTATAAAGAACTTCCAATTGATTTTGGTGACTCCGAGACTCCGGACCAACCTTCCCGTACATCCGAGGCGTTACCGCGACACCTAGAGAGAGAGTTCTATCATTCCGCGATAAACCTCACTCTAGGTGCACAGGCTAAAGGAACTATCCTCATCACAACAATCACTCAACAGATATTAAACACTTTCATACATATTAACTGGTGAAGCTTCATTAAGCAAGTATATAGTTTTGCAAAAATACATACATAAGACTGCCCCTCGGGCCAAAATACCAACAAAGTTCAACCTAGACGCAACTGGTCATGCCTAGCCATCACTAAGGCTACAAAAATATATGTACACCAAAAATTCCCAAAGACTCCCAAGAATCCGACGTCTAGTCAAGCATGCGGTACACAGGGCCAGTGAACTCTCCCCAGACCAGGTGCCACTCCCCCTCATACCAAGTAATATGGTCCAAAAACCGAGAAGTGGTTATGACCATCGACCACTCCTCCCAAACATCCCGAGGGCTAGGGTCCCAAGGGTAGGGGTAGTGCACAATGAACTCTAGGGGATCGCTACCATCTAACGGCTCTATGGGGTAAAAGCCGTAAGCAGCCCGGATCTCGTCCATAACCGGGCAAGAGACAAAAGGGGCCGACGGAGCCATAGGAGTATCTGGGTTCGTGGGAGCCTCGGGAGCATAACCGGGTGCGTACGGGTCCTCTCCCTCCATCATCTGTATATAATCATCATAGTCCATACCCTGACAAACGTACTCCGGTGAGCTTTCGGAGCTCACCGGACTGCAAGAACAGACACTAGACTGCATCTGATAAGAACACAGTGGAGTGTCGTTAGCACGACGGCTAAGTAAGGATATCCAAGGGTTATTTAAAACTAAGTAAAGGTTTTGTAAAAAAAAAAAAAAGATTACATAGAAAACCCTATACCTTACTCATCTGCAAGATTCTACCTGCAACAGTTATAATTAACAACTTGCATACAGTATAAGTAGAATTCAATAATGTCTTATAGCATTTCCCCTCTTGACAAGGTCATTTGATATTCATTGACATACTCAACAATATATTGCTAACAAGTAAGCATACCAGCAAGTAGTATAAAATATAATTCACACATCTTGTTTGCAATCACTTTAGTAGAAACCTTTTCTCTCATAATGAAATTCTCACCACTTTTCACTTTTCAAGGAGAGAGATCACCCACAACCTTTGGGTAAATAAACACTTGTCACAGCTTTCTTTCCCGTAGTTACGGAGTAACTACATTCATATTTCAAAATTCCACTTAGTCCTAGATAGAAAGTGTGAGGCCTTTGGAGTCTTTCTCCACTTTTGACCACTTGGATCGTTGAACTCGGGTTCAGTGGTCATCGCCCGGTCTAATACTGATCCCCTGGACTTATAGGAGCGTTGGAATGATTCCTAGCTAGCCTCACTAGGTTCATAAGAACGACACCTACCCGAACATAGAGTGACTATACTTAAGTGTGCACACCCCCGTAGGAGTACCTTT